>NW_028281140.1:0-351590 GCF_059751285.1 Brachycentrus maculatus
GTCCCTAGCCCTGCCCATACTTTAAGTGGATAATCTTGTACCAAGAAAAAAAGTAAAAACACGTTTTTTTTAGTTCAACAAAGCATTTTCATGCTCATTACTTCAGAGCCGTTTCTTTCATACGCATTTGCGCACACACTTTATGTGAAATAACATAACGTTTGAGTGGTGAGAGAAAGCGATGGTTACACGTTCAATACTGCGATATTTAAATTGCTTAGTAACATTAGAAAACAAAAATTGAGTGTACTCGGTCACTCGTTGCTGTGGTTCAGTCTGATTAAATGGAAAAAAAAGAAAACACATTTCTAACACGTTCCATTTCAGAATGCTTGCGAAGCAATGAAGATATTACGAATCTATGAAATAACTACGCAAACAAAAACATTTAAATGCTTAGTTTCTCATAGTCTCAACATAGATGAAGAAAAATATGGAAGTCTGGACATTCACAGGGCTAACGACCATCATAGGCTTCGTTAGCGATGACGGTCGTAAACTCCGTTAATGCCCAGATTTTCATAATCTTCTTCATCTAGGTTGAGATCTCAAAAAAAAAACTTCTATGTGAAGATAATCTAGATTTGCGAACAAGTATTTGGACACACTCAAAATGTTGAAAGCTAATAAACAAATTTTCAGTCAGTTAAGTCATTAAAAAAAATAAAAAATTAATAAACGATATTTTAATGGAAAGAAGCAAGAACATATAAAAATTGATAACAAAACTGTTTATTTTATACCCTTATAAGTATGTATCCCATTTTTTATTGCAATATATTTTTTAAATAAGTAAAACACTTTATTTATTGTTTCGGCATTAACTTTGTGGTAAGACATGTTACAATGATTAAAGAAAACACTTTTTTTTATCTTGAAAATTTAGAAATCCAAAAAAAACTGAATTCTAATAATAATTTATTAAATAATATATTGTTTCAAAATTCTTCACCATTGCTTTCCATTTTTCCTTTGTTTTCAAACTCCGTCCCTTGACTAATCCCTTCCCCTTACTTTCCCCTCTCCTTATTTATAGAACAATTTTATATTTTATATTTTAGTTACTATACAGACCTGAATGATGGAAGTTTAACTTCTGAAACATGTAGTCTATAATAAAACTCAAGTGGTAAAAAACGAAGTGTTTTCTTTAATCATAGTAAAATACTTCATCACGCAAAAATAAATAAAATTAAAATATCCAAATACGAAGTGGAGACATAATAACGTTGATATATTTTAGTAAACTTAATGACTTGATAAATTAACATCGGATTACAGTAGTAACTAGACAGAGTAGGATCAATTGAAACGAATAGTATTGAAACGTCAGCCTTACCCAAACCGCGCTCCAGAATAATGATATAATTATAATTGAATGAAATGTGGCCAGCGGGTGAAATGATGATGAGAGGGTAGTGAGAAAGGTAGGCTATAGGGGTTGGGGGCTGGGGGTTGGCGGTAGCTTTTCGTTACAGGTTGGCCGCATTATTTGAGAGTGCTTCGTTTGCAAAATGACAACACTCCCCTGACGCGACGTGAGCGCTAAATACAATCCCGTGAAAATCTGTTTAAGCAGCCCTTAGCATATTGAAATCTTTACGAATTAAGCTTTTCATTTAAACATTTTAATAGAGAATAAACGTACATTTTGCATGTACTATACGTACAACGTATCTAGGTAAGTACACATGTTTGTATGTCATATTAACATAAAAAAGTATGAATCCTTTATTTAATAACAAAAAAAAATACTGACGTGAGGCACAAAATAAATTTCTTTAAAACGGTAACATGAATGTTATGACTCAGCTTTTAATTTATTCAATTTTATGATTTCAAAATTCATTTATGTAATAAAATTATTTAACTGGTATTCACTTACTTAAAAAATGTAATAGAAATTAGACATCTCACTTCAAAATTAATGACAAATATTAGATTATCGTAAGTTACACAGCGCATTTTTTTAAATTTAGATATTTAATGTTATGTGTGTACAAAATTAGTTTCATAATATGAATTTAAATGCATCGTATTTTTGATAAACCTCTGCAATCAAAAAATGGCATGCAATTGAAAAAAAATCAATTAGGTGTTATAAAAATCAACTTAGCTGATAATCGTTTAGAATTTAAGCAGCGTTTACACCGCAACATTATTATTCCGAGGTAACATTTATTCGATTTGCATAACAGGCAATTCTTAATCTCCAATTGATTGCAATTCGAATGCTGGCGCCGATTCGATTTGCGTTATTTCCCAGTCTAAAATTGCCGGCGAAATACAAAGGTAATTGCTAATCGGCCGATAATTGTTGGCAAAAAGCCTTTTCATTCTCTCATTACCGCGCAAAGAGAGCTTTCGACTGGACAAGCTTTTAATCGGTGCAGAGTAGTACATGTACGGTTCACGCAATGCGTTTACTGCTTACATATTATGTGAATGAGTCAACATATTATCATTATTATTGCAATAAATGAGCGCGTTTATCAAATTACTCTTTCATTTAACCAAAAGAGTATTTTTAATTTTTAATTTTTAAATTTTTGTCGTCTCAACATAGATGAACAAGAATATGGATGACCTGTCATAGGCTGGTTAAGAGATTTCTTTACTCACGTGCAATATTTAATAATCTAGATATGAGTGACAACCACACTACCTACTCAAATTGAACAATTCTTAGGTATATATACCAATCTCATGACGATATTCTTCTTCATTGCGAACTAAAAACTTCTTTTTTTACCTGTCATATGGTAGATATGATGACAGATAATATGATAGATAAAAACGTGCGTATTTAATTGCATAGTTTTGTTGGATTTCAATATAGTCGGTGAATATTATTTCGATTGTTAAACAAATAAATATTTATTTTTTTACGAAAATGACTATAAAAAATTAAACACTTGTATTAGACAACTATGGAGTTTATTTTCACACTGGTTTAAAAATTAAAAATATTACAACTCCTAGTGATTTTTTTGTGATCACCTGTTGATGAAATTTTATGATGTTTTTTAAACTTGTCATCTGAAATAAAATTCGATTAATTGTTTAATTTTTAATAATTAACACGTTATTCCAAAATGTAAACGACAAATCAATTAATAGTTGAAAGAAAATGACTATTTTTTTAATGAGTTAAATATTGATTAGAAAATAAATGATAATGGAAAGAATATCTCTGAAGTGCTGAATTGTATTAGAGGGAAGAAAACGTCCCCAAAAGTTCACGTACTTTCCAAATAAAAATAAACGAACTCCACAGCCAAGGTAATTCCTGGAACGTGAAAATACCTAATTCAATTCAATTATTTCCCTAATTCTTTTCTTATGTCGGGTCTACCTTACGATAAGCGCCAATTTTCTTCTCCTTTAAATAATTTTCCCTCCAAGTTTTTCGCTCTTCTTGTGTTTGAAAATGCCGCAGTAAATTTGAAATGAATTTTGTAGTGACGATATTTATAAGAAAATCTATTAGTTTTATTTTATGTATAGACAACTATACAATCCAAATAGAAAAACTAAAATGTTTTTATGTATTTATTTGAGTAAATAAAACAATGAATATATCATAAATATAAACGTATATACTCGTTTATTCACTTATATGCGAACAAATGCATTTAAAACAAACATTCAGAACAAATACAAACACTTTTAAAATCAAAAAATTAAAATTAAAATAAATTTAAAAAGACCTCATGATAATCAATCACTATAATTTCTTAAGGGTATTTTTTTTCAGTTTAGTGAAGCTATGATTCTGACGTAAAAGTTTTTTTTTCTGTATTAAATTATCAATTTACTACAATTTTTATAAAGATTATTATTTCAAAACTAATTTTTTTATTTCAACGTAAAATTTCGAACAATATATATTTTTTTCTGATTACGTGAATTTTATATGAATAATTATCACAAAAATAAAAATAACGAGATAAATACTAGCTATTTTTTTCATATGTCAAAAACTACAAAATGCTACCCGCCCAAACATTTTTAAACAATATTGGCGGTATATTGACAAACATACAAATAAGTTCGGTTTAGTTCCGCTTCACACCAATAGAGGGTTTAGTGGTTGATTTTCCATGAAAAGTGTTAGTCCAGTCGGTAAGCATTTTCCGCAGAAGGATTCCATTTTTTGTCACAATCAATACTTCGGAAAATCACTCAGAGGTGGCACTCGAGCGGGTGAAAGTAGATTATTTAGCGAGGGCGTTTACAAATTGATATAAAAATTAAATAAATTGAAAATATATTTCAGTTGTATGTATTTAATAAAATATGATGAAGTTAGGTAGTATTCGACCCACTTACTTCAGTTTCTCCATTTTATTACTTAAAAAATCACCTAAAGTGTTGAAACAAATGTTTTTTTGACAAAATATTATAAAGATAGATATATTATAAAAAAAATATATAGTTTGAACAATGAGGTGGCGACGTTTTACTTCAAATAGCTATATTTGGATGAAAAATAAAAACCCATAAATATTCCATCTCTTTTATGTTAAATGTCCATGAATATATTTTTATCATTTTTACTTATTTATTTTTTACTCATATTATTTTTTGACATCTCATCAAAGATGAAGAAGAATATGGAAGTCTGGGCATTTACGGGGCTTACGACCGTCATAGGCTGGTTTGAGTGATCACTTTACACACGAGTAACATTCACCAATTCTACCCATTATTGACAAGCACACTACTCAAATTCTTGGAAGTTCTGTATATATGAACCAATTTAGAAACCTTGTTCATGAATAACTAAAACTTCACTAGAGACATCTATCGGTGAGATACATCATTTACATCTCACCGATAGATGTCTCTAGTGAAGTTTTAGTTATTCATGAACAAGGTTTCTAAATTGGTTCATATATACAGAACTTCCAAGAATTTGAGTAGTGTGGTTGTCAATAATGGGTAGAATTGGTGAATGTTACACGTGTGTAAAGTGATCACTCAAACCAGCCTATGACGGTCGTAAGCCCCGTAAATGCCCAGACTTCCATATTCTTCTTCATCTTTGATGAGATGTCAAAAAATAATATGAAAAAACTCCTGTAATTGGAGATAATCCAGATTTTGTGAACAAGTATTTGGACACACTCAAAATGTTGTATTTTTTACTCAGTAATTACCACTACAATTTAAAATCTATCACATCATGTCAGAGTAGGCATCGTGTCCAATTGAATTTTAATTTTCCCTTTGTTCTGCAGAAAAACAGTGGCACGCATTAAGGCAATGTGGGGGGTGAATGTAGACACCCGTCAACGCACCCTGATTTTTAACATAATCCGTCAATAAGCTCTACATATTTATGTGAAAATTTCATTAAATAACTCCGCTTATGAAAATCATATAAGAAAGACAATTTATTGCATTTTAAGTTAAAAGTCATTTAAAATATTTGTAACTAATTCAGAAAAGGGTTATTCAAAAGCTTTAAATACGTTATGTAGTGAAATTCATTAAACTTTTGTTTAAATAAGATTTATTTTTTCTTCATCAAAATCTAGATAATTATATCAAAACGTGTGAGTTGACTTGGTAGCTCATTCCAAGAAAAAATATATTTTTAGCTTCTTCACTTACATATATTATTGATAATGAGTATCAATGCAGAAAAAGGGACAAGTATAATAAATATTTGAAATAGATAATTCTAGATACTATTCACCTGAATATAAAATGTATATAAATTATAAACGAAATGTACGACGCTGGTTCAAGTGATAACATTGTGTTTCGTTCATCATTTCATCATGTCTATTTGAAATGTGAGTTCAAAATACCATATCTGAACAATCCTATGAACTAAGTAGCTGAAACCATTTTAGGTATATATTTAAGCAAAATTCTTCAGAATTATGTTGTATTCAATAGGAACTGCTACTTTCTATGATTGGAAATATATCATTATTAGTAAAAATTTATATCTCAATAGACATGCAGAAGCATAATTGAAGAAAGAAGTGTAAGTCTGGGAATTTACAGGGGTTACGACTAGTCTTTCTGGTATTAGTGATCACTTTAACAGTGTAAAATTAACCATTTTTCTTATTATGTAATCACATTTTTATCATGTAATAAATTGTATGAAAATGTATCAATGTGTGCAATATAAACAGAATCATTCTCAGATAATAATGAAAAACTGCATATAAGCCCCCTCATCGTTCAATATATCCACCTTTATTGGAAAACGGCAAGGGTAGAAAGATTTTCATGGAAAGAGAGTTAAGCGTGAAAAATCTTTTTGACAGGAAATGAAACAAAGCTGGGATCTTTCTCCCTCTTATACACTTACATAGCCTAAAGCTACCTTAAGTTTCTTACAAAGGTAGTAAATGCAAGAAGAAACATTTCATAAACGTCTTATTTGAACTTAATATGAAATCAAAAGCACAGAAACATATCGAACAAAATTCAATAAAAAAGTAAATATATTGTAATTCCACATTTCATTACTTCAACGTTAACGAAGTCCTGAAGCCCCCACTTCGTATTTTGTCGCATCCATTTTCTAGGCGTTTTTCAGCAGGTACCGCCATGAATTCGTAATTAATTACATTTCGACGTCGGGACGCCGGAAACACCGGTGCGGCGCCGACGCCCGTACACGCTGAAGTACAACTTGTTGACGTGCCTCCCATACTTTTACATTGCTAATGGGCTACAAGAGGCTTTGAATCAACAATGTTTTCCGATATTTACGATGTCAAATGTGTTTCATAAATTCAAGTCATGTTAAATTTTCTATATATTTTTTGAATTGGTGTATTAAAAATATTGTATTATACTTGAAGTGCATCAAACTCCCATGAAAAAATCTATATTTTTCCTTTATCGTGAAGATTGAATAAATGATTTTTTTTTAAACTTTGATTATACAATAATAAAAAACAATGAACTCGCAATTCGTTTTTTTTAACATTACAAAAATTATATTTTTATTTGTGTCCAAGCATAAAATTATTTGTTTTTTTTTTATTACTGCAAATACAATACAAATAATTATTTTTGAAAAAAGAATACCGAAAAGTTATATTTATTTTTCGATTGGAAACTTAAATATCTAATAAAATTTCACCTGCGACATCTATGGTTCAATTTGGGAAGTTAACCGAGACCTTAATGAATGTGTCAAATTTATTATTTGCATCAGATTTTTTCATTTTATTTTATTCCTTCTATGTACTAAATATCATATAAATTCAAAAAACCAGTTGTCAACATTCTGGTAAATAAACATCTTTAAATTTTTTTTTTATTATTAAAATTTCAAAATAAATACATTTAAGATTTCTTCGAGATCAAACAACTTAAAAAATATCACTTTTATAAATTCCGATTGGGTCACAACCATTTTTAAAATACAAACAAAAAAATCAAATAAAATTTTATTACTTTTTTAACCCGTTACTACGCTAAATGAAACATAAGGCACAGCATTGCATTAATACAGTGTTATATTGATCGTTAATTTCGTAAAGGTAGTACAATCAATCCAGGACTTCACGTTCCAGTCTCGGGTTAAATTACACGTAATAAAGTTTAAAAAACAATACATTTATTTTTCCTTCAAGGAATCGAACCCGGTACTTCCAGCATAGCAGATAAACATTCCAACCATAACACTTTTCAGGCTGACACCATTTCAACAATTGTAACAAAATTATACTTAGTTCAATGGTAACCTTTAATGAATCTCAATGTAACATATTGTTTTTTACGTCTTCACATACAATACAGGCTAAAAAATTTCAAAATCAGATTCTTCTTTGCATTTGCGAAACATTGTAAAGTGACGTGACGTAAATAGAGAAGCATTTCATCATATTATTGACGAATTTCTTCAAACAAAGGCTTGCACAATTTTAAGAACCATGATATAAGCCACCGCCGAACATAAAAAATGTATTTAACATAAAATTATACAATAATCTCCGACAAGACTCGATTCATGACCGGCTAATCAGGAAGGCTAGAACCGAACGAAAGAAGAACACGACCTCTTTGATTTAGTGAGCGGGTTATAGGTTAAGCAGCATTTAACAGTCGGCATACGTTATCTACTGCGGACCGACTTTCTCTCATTTCTACTACGACAAATGCAATACATTGGTGTGGCAACGGTCATAATTGTTGACGAGCGCATTATCGAAATTTGATAAAATATATACGAAATTAAATTTAACAGAAAATTATACGGAAATGTCGTTGAAAATATTTTAAACAAAGAAACTATTTAGTTTTATATAGCTACTTACGCACACACATAGTTTATTATTATATATTTTTATGTTCAAATTATTAACGTTTTAAGTCATGAAAAGATTATGTTGGAAAATTACAATTGGTTACATTGATTTTATATTATATACGAGTATAAATGAACAAGGTTTAAGAGTTATTTGTTTGGCTACTATGCTGGTAGTCTCAGGTTCGATTCCCGGGAAGGTCGAAATAATATAAGTGTGTTTTTTTAGTTTTACTATTTATTTCATATTACCCTGGACTGGTATGTGAAACGAAATATTGATCGATTTTCTTCTATTTAATTAAAGAATAACTTAACATTGCATCACTTTGATGAATTACCCTATGCACTGTTGGCTGTACATAAGGGTAAGATGAAAGTTTTAAAAATAAAAATCTTATATCTTGCCACGATTTCAACAATTTCTAAATGAAAAAAGCTTATATTTTCTTTGTGTACCCAGAAATGGTTCATAGGGTATCACATCGCATCAACAGAAGGTCAAGAAAAATTTAGATGTGGAGTACATACTTACTATTTACTCTGTTATTGGATAACCTTCCTCCCCTAACTTAAATTCATGTAAATACGGTACACATGACAAAATGAAAAAGGTGGCACCCTTCAACCAATCACATTGCTATTCAAGGTGATCAATACACGGGCAATTTCATCGTTAATATTCACCAACACACACGCTCGCATTAATAAAATTCCCTCATAGGCACCCACATGTGCAGTTTTAAAGAAAGGAATTAACACCATCTGTCGATGGAGCTACCAGGAGCGCATAAAACACGGGAGGGTTACCTATCCGCCCCAGGCGAGTCTCCCCTTCGCAATGAGCACTTGCTCAGTAAAGGTATTAGGTGTTCAGTTGTCCGTTGTAGGAGGGTGATTCGTGCACCTCCTCACGCTTCTGTCACCCTGATGGAATGACGGGGGATACGCATTGTTCTTGGAGAATCGATTATTCGAAAGACACTAACTAAACCCCTAAAACCCCCCAAGGTATACCAATATTTCCTCACAAATACACCTTTACCAATGCTTCATTTAGGTACCCATGAACGTATAGTATTTCCGAGATCACTTATACATTCAATAAAAAAATAAATACAAAAAATGAGGATTCATGTAAACACATTTACCTACATCCAAAATAATTATTTTTTGATTAAACAAATATTTAAGTATATGAAAACGTAAATTTTCATAAAATAATTGAAGCCCTAAGAAAAAAAATCAATTTAATTTAAAAATCTAAAAACAAATTACAAGGCAAGAAAAAAATGTAAAAATGGCAACAAATCATAAATAACCGAAAAGAAGTATTATTGTAAAATCCATACGAGTATTATTTATTTGCCATTGATTTCAAATAAAGTTACATGTTAATTTAAATTTATTTATTTCATATAAAACATTTAAAAAAAAACAATACATTGTAAAAACGAATCCTTTCATAATATTAATTTAAAAAAGAAAAAATACTACCTCAACGGCAAATCAAGGTTATGTCGCTTGTTTTCAATTTTTTGACCTTGTTTTTGACATTTTGACATTTTGAGAGAGTAAAACTGAGATTTTTAAATATTACTTTGGTATTTTTTTTTATAATTATATCAATTTATTACAAACTTATTGCCAATTCGATGTTTCTGGAACGAATGAAAGCAAATAGAAAGCGGGAAATCAATTATGTGAGTCGAATTTTCAAAATTAAACTTTCATTCCTTAAAAATCTTAATAAACTTACCCAGATGTTTCAATCAAAATAGAGTTGGCAAAAGAAGGATGAAAGTAGACGGAATGCAGTCGAAATGCGATCTCTCAGAAGAATGTGCGACAAAACGATGTATGATAGATGTACGAATAGTAAAATAAGGAAGGAATGCAAAGCTGAGATAAGCATTATCGATAAAATTAAGAAAGGTGTGTTGAGATGGTTTGGACATGTAGAACTAATGAGTGAGGAAAGAACGGTAAAACAAATTTATGAGGCGAATGTTAGCGGGAAAAGAAGCAGAGGAAGACCGAGAAAAACATGGCACGATCAGGTATGCCAAATACTTGAAAAGTGGTCAGGTTAGGAGTCGTAACAATCGGCGGGTATGTATGAGGAGATGCATGAACGTGGAAGAGGCGATGAATGTTTGCAAGGACAGAGTGGTGTGGCGCTCTATTCTCTCTGCCTACCCCTGCGGGGAAGCGGCGTGATGGTTAGTTAGTTAGTTAGTTAGTTTAGATGTTTCAATCACCACCAACCATTTTACCATATTACCAATTATACCAAAAGAGTTCTGAACATTAATACTTTACTGCTGAAAATAATGCTGATTTAAATTTTTACCACACATGTCCGAAACACCGGCAATTTACTACAGAAAATAAAACTGTAAATACTGAATCCTGACATAAACATATATGTATGCAGACTCCCACAGAGGCAATATAACAAACTCCTGTCTGTCAAACAACTTAACGCTGAAGCGATCCTTATATTGTATATGCGTTAAGGAATTACTCAGATACAACATTTTGAGTGTGTCCAAATACTTGTTCACAAAATCTGGATTATCTCCAATTACAGGAGTTTTTTCATATTATTTTTTGACATCTCATCAAAGATGAAGAAGAATATGGAAGTCTGGGCATTTACGGGGCTGACGATCGTCATAGGCTGGCTTAAGTGATCACTTTACACACGTGTAACATTCACCAATTCTACCCATTATTGACAGCCACACTACTCAAATTCTTGGAAGTTCTATATATATTAACCAATTTAGAAACCTTGTTTTTGAATCACTAGAACTTCACTAGAGACATCTATCGGTGAGATGTTAAGAATTTGATTAGTGTGGTTGTCAATAATGGGTAGAATTGGTAAATGTTACACGTGTGTAAAGTGATCACTTAAACCAGCCTATGACGGTCGTCAGCCCCGTAAATGCCCAGACTTCCATATTCTTCTTCATCTTTGATGAGATGTCAAAAAATAATATTACTCTGATATGTTAAAAGACATTACCACCCACCTTAATACAAAAATCAGCAATGACACACTGCATAAAAACATACATAGAACCTCAAGATCCATTCATGGATGGAAAACGGAAGTGGGTAGATGTAAAATAGATCGTTTCATTCGGCTATGTTATATGTACATTATAGAATGACTCATAGAAATAAATAACTTATCAACCAACTTTATAAAAAAAGTATTTTGAAATGTTAAATTGATATTATAATATACCATATATGCAATGAATATATATATATATATATATATATATATATATATATATATATATATATATATATATATATATATATATATATATATATATATATATATATATATATATATATATATATATAAATATATATTTATATATATATATATATATATATATATATATATATATATATATATATATATATATATATATATATATATATATATATATATATATATATATATATATATATATATATATATATATATATATATATATATATAATATATATATATATATATATATATATATATATATATATATATATATATATATATATATATATATATATATATATATATATATGCAGTTACTTAGATAGTACCTGTATACTCGTATTTTGTAGATAAGTCCCTTTTTATGTATGGAGTTTTCATTAAACTGATATAATTATGACTTTCATTAAATTGAAAATCACGTTTACAAGCATTTCCCCGTTTGAAAAATAATCCGAGTTGTTCGGCTTGTGCATGCATATTGTGAACTCAATGTATGACTTCCGAAATTTAGTAATGTGGTTGTTAATCTTGGGTAGAATGGTGAATGTTACACGTGTGTAAAGTGATCACCTAACCAGCCTATGACAGGTCGAAAGTCTTATAAATGCTCAGACTCCATATTCATCTTCATCTTTATTGAGATGTCAAAAACGTGAACCGGTATACTTTTAACAGGTGTAAGAATTAATGCTTCCACAAGAATGTAAAAATCTAAATTTTGAACTAATCTGATTGCACGTTTATTGCAAATGTAATGATATTTTCATCTTATATTAAATAAATAAATAAATTTTGTTATTGGACTGGTAAAATAAAAATAAATATTTTAAAACTTTGTTCAAATCCCCTTATTTCTGCATCTGACGAGAAGTGGAAATAAATTAGTTTAACCTGCCGTAAAAATATTGCATTCCAGCTCCACAGAACGAAACGTTTCTGCCTGCATTAGCAAAACTTTTAGGGGCTGTTTCTGCATCAGGGGGTTGGGGTGGGTTCCGGCAGTAGTAGGGCAAAACAGGTTGGGGGTGTAATGGGATAAAAAGGATTAACGGGGAGAAGGGACAATGCATTAATTTGCATCGAGAGTGAAAGGTTTTGTATTGGTCGATGCAAAATAGAGGGTAGGCTGAGTGTTTAACCATTATGCCCTAATAATCAATCTATATCCACGTATACTAGACGTATATACGAATATACATTATATATACATTAATGTAAAAGGATACCAAAAATACGGCCGATAAGCGTCAAAACAAATTAGGTGCATGTACAAACTTATTTTCACGTTGCATCGGGATTTTTGATTTTTGTAAACATGTATTTATTATTTTTATATGAACCTATTGTATATTTAACTGTAAACATACAAAATGTGCCTTAACATACGAGTATAAATATTTCCTCCGATAATCCGAAAATCTTTTTTTGAAGAGTTTGAATAACTCTTGCAAGCATTATTTGTTAATCTGTTTTTATGAACCGTTTTTTTTTAATATAATAGAATAAAAACACCAATATTTTGAGTATCTCCGAAACATTCATATCCTTGAGGGATTCTATGTAACACATTTCATAGATTTACAACAGAGATGAACCAATGTAATAATAATAAAAATAAAACCCTTATCCGCACCCAATGGTGCATAGGGCACTGTGTCATATAAACGCAGTGTTATCTTGATCGTTTACATATGAAGGAAAGGTGATCAGCCCTCCGCTTCAGGTACCAGTCCAGGGTAATATTGAATAAATATTACAGTGAAAAAATCACTTATATTTATTTTACCCCCCTTGGGAATCGAACCCGGGTCCTCCAGAACGGTAGCCGAGCGTGCTGGCCATTACACTACGGAGGCGGACAAAAACCAATGTATGTAAAGAGAAATATGGTAGTCTTTTTTGGTATTAAAGAGCTTAAAACCCGTCATCAGCTGGCTAAAGTAATCACTTTATACACTTATGTAACAACCACTATTGTAGTTTTATTTTAAATACTCATTAGAATTGATTTTTTTTGTAAATTTATATTATATTTGTTTGCATTGTAATTTTATAAAATGTTGACATTTAAACCAGCTAATAACAAATCTTTAGCCCCATAAAAAGCTTTGTATTCCCTGCAAAACTTGATCATGACAAGATAGATCTCTACGGTATTCCTCTGGTCCTATTTCTAATTGAATTCGCCTCATAATTTACTTTTATTGATCTTTCTTCACTCATTTGTCCAAACCGTCTCAAAATTCCACCATTTTATCGATAATGCATACCTCATTTGCATTTTTTTTACTTATTTCACCATTCAAACATCTGTCGTATATTATAAAAGATTGCATTTCGACGGCATTCAGTCTAATTTTATCCTTATTTTGCCAACTCTATGCCTCACTTTCATGCATTAGGTTGGTACCAGGACTCCACTGTTTACTGCCAATTTAGCATAGCTGTTCGGTTTTTGTTTGCATTTGTGGCAACACCGAAACCAATAGGTATAAAAGCTGACAATAACCTATACATTCGTACTGTACTTTTACTAAAAAAATCTTAATTTTGTCAATAATGCTGATCTCATCCTTTCATTCATTCATTATTTCACCATTCAAACACCTATACACCGTTTTGGCGTATATTTGTCTGAAAGACTGCATTTAGACTACATTCAGTATGTATGTGAAATTATATTTATTAACGATGTATGAGAAACTCATTTGAAAAGTGAAAACATGGATGTTCAAAAATATATTTACTTTTCGTAAACGATCAAGTTATGAACGTTTTCCAACCAATATTAAACGACCATAATATATTTATGACAGTCAGAGCGGTAATCATACAGGCTTTGCTATAATTTAATGGGAGTTACTCGGTATTATAACTTCATCCGAAGAGATAATTTAATCGCAGTTGTCAATGCTGACCAGTGTCACCAAAGTCAAATTAGACATTTAGAACTCTGCAAACGGTATGCAGCTAACTTATACACTATAGGATATAAATACGTACTTATAAACTACAGAATATAAACTTGTACGAGTACGTATTACTAGACATATATCGTAGTCATACAGGAGGAAGTGACCAAGTGCATTTTTTTAGAAAACCGTGATCATTGATTATTTGATATCTTACTAGCTTAATACTGCCCTGAAAAACGTCCCAAAGGATTTTAAACTTGTAAGTACATATAATATATTGAGTTGGTAAAAATTACTAACTGCATTGATTTTTATTTTTTTGCCAAGCAAAAGTGACTTAAATGGCCCTCCTGAACATTTTACGTTTTGGTAGTAAACCATAGTAAACCCTCTTATAACGTTTAGATAGGCACCGCCAAGCCACCTTACGTGTCTTGTCGGTGGAATTTTTTTTCCACATGTATAATAACAATATAATATGTTAAAAATGCTTTTAAAATACAAAATACGCTTTAAATAATGGTTAATATTGAAATATCGCTTATTATGACACATCACTTATTCCTGATTCGATTACAGGCCGTACCGGCTTACAAATTATTTCCAGTCTGTCGTGTAAGTCAGGTATCTAATTTAAAATCAAGCTGAAGTAGGATAAATATAATGGCTTGCTTTTGATTGATTGCCTTGCAAGAAATGCGTTGAATTTTATCGAAATACAACGATTCCATCCGATCAGATTGACATTAATAAGTTAATTCAATCAGCCACCGCGGCAGCAGGGAGAGCTGGGGTGATAAATGTTCAACCACCGCCATCATCAAGTCCAATCATCCAATCCATCACCAGGTGAATTCAATAAGTGTCAGAAGTGATTTGAAGCCATTTAACGTATATATACCCAGATAGAGATTATAAAAGAGAGGCCATTTTTATCATGTCAATTGGATCGTGAATTGAGCAAATGGTCAATAAAGTGCCTGTGTTTCTGATAAAAATAACAGTTTTTCAAAATAAAAAAAATGATTTGGAACATTAAAAATCCATGTCGAAATGCGATCTCTCAGAAGAATGTGCGACAAAACGATGTATGTTAGATGTGCGAATAGTGAAATAAGGAACGAATGCAAAGCTGAGATAAGCATTATCGATAAAATTAAGAAAGGTGTGTTGAGATGGTTTGGACATGTAGAACGAATGAGTGAGGAAAGAACGGTAAAACAAATTTATGAGGCGAATGTCAGTGGGAAAAGAAGCAGAGGAAGACCGAGAAAAACATGGCACGATCAGGTGTGCCAAATACTTGAAAGTGGTCAGGTTAGGAGTCGTAACAATCGGCGGGTATGTATGAGGAGATGCATGAACGTGGAAGAGGCGAAGAATGTTTGCAAGGACAGAGTGGTGTGGCGCTCTATTCTCTCTGCCTACCCCTGCGGGGAAGCGGCGTGATGGTTAGTTAGTTAGTTTAAATATCCATGTAGCCAAAAATTATGTATATAAATATTCCTTTGTAGACCTGTAATACGTAAAAATATGCTAGAATATATTAATACATGTTATTTCATATTATTTTTTGACATATCATCAAAGATGAAGAAGAATATGGAAGTCTGGGCATTTACGGGGCTGACGACCGTCATCGGCTGGTTTAAGTGATCACTTTACACACGTGTAACATTCACCAATTCTACCCATAATTGACAACCACACTACTCAAATTCTCGGAAGTTCTATATATATGAACCAATTTAGAAACCTTGTTCTTGAATCACTAGAACTTCACTAGAGACATCTATTGATGAGATGTAAAGAATCTTTTTACTAAGCAGAAACTCTTATATTAGTATGTGAGGTCCGAATCCTGGATTATAATCACACACATGAGAAACGCCAGAAAATACCTTTTTCATTTTTATTATTTAAGCTTATAATTTGACCAGATAATTTATTTACAACATTTTGAGTGTGTCCAAATACTTGTTCACAAAATCTGGATTATCTCCAAATACAGGAGTTATTATGTTATTTCAAACGATAAAATGTACAAAGGTTTTGAGTTAACATGTTTTCATTAATTGATTCGGCAGTCACCTTGTGGTGTAATCAATCCATTTCAATAAAAATTTTACTTACTGATTACCGATTTTTCTTAAAATCTATTGTGCTATGTGTTTCGATGCATTATGCATCATTTTCATATGCTGTTTGAAAATGATACGGAATGCATTGAAATACGTATCACAATAGATTTTAAGAAACAGTTTTAATTACCAAGTAAAAATGAAATTAAAAATCCTATATTAAGGCTGAGATATCAACGTTCAAATACAGAATGCGACCGGCCGCGCTAGTTGCCAGACGTGTTTCCAAGCACAACTTTTCTTTGTAATATGTATTCTAAAAAATTGATTCCTCATCTTTCTTCTTTTAAAAACCATTTATTTATTTCGAAGAAAAACTTATTTTAAAATACGAAAACAGTGTTTTTAGCAACAACAAAAAAAATACGTCAAATGTTACCTTTGTTTAAATCAAATTTAAATGCGAATTTATCGTTTATTGGCTTTCAATAAAGTATCTACACAAAATCGGCTGTCCAAATTTAAAACACAGTAAGGGACATTTATTGGTAGTACGTTTTTTTTTTGCATTTATGGACTAAGTAGACTCTACTCAGTCCAAAAATGCAAAAAAAAACGTACTACAAAAAAATGTCCCTTACTGTGTTTTAAATTTGGACAGCCGAAATAGTCCAATAACAAAACAAAAACAACAAAAAAACAATTTGTATCAATAATATTATTTAATGATATTACCGATTTAATCCTTTGACGAGCCTCTCATTAAAGCTGTAAATATGTAAATCAGCACCAGTTTCCTGTTTCTTGTATACACAAGACCAATTAGCGATACTCAAAGTAAACGATACATTAATTATTTGGACCATTTCTCTGGCAGGGGAACTAAATAATCTTAATTATTGCGTCGGTTCTCACGCATGGGTTCGTTAGCTAAAATAATATGTTTTACGCTAAAGTAAACGAAATGAACGTAAAAAGATAATTACATGCCTCCATAAATCCTACGTGAAAATTTAAGTGGTTTCTCAAAATAAAACGTCCAATTTCACCAACCGTATGTACTTACGTTTTGCATTAGGTAGCACAAAAACGTTGGGTGATATTAATTTATCGGATTAACATATGCTGAGTTTCCTACATTCTCAATTCATTCATACAACTCTCCTCGGTCCAAATTTTTATAATAAAATAAGACTTACCCTTAATACGTTTACCTTTTTAGATTAACGATTTAATACCAAACTACTATATCCATCCCAGACTCCTATAAAAATGTATCCTAAAATCGCAGGTGCAACAACATAAAAAATAGGCATAAGCAGAATGCTTAAAGTCGCCAAAGCAAAAAATCTTCTTAACAATAACTTTATTAGCATGTCTTTTATCTACTCATCATTTAATAAAACAAATCTACAGTATTTTCCACTTTTATTTTATTTGACCAACTACCGGGTTTTGTCATTACCAATATGATTTGACTAGTGATCGATTATCGACATCAAACTACATATAAGTTTATTTTTTAATTATACACACACACATAACGTTTTCATTTATTTCATGAACATACATGTATGTAACATACATCTGTTTTTTTTTTATAAAATAATAAAATATACTACACGGTCTACGAAACTTGATATATCTAGCACAAATTTTAAATTAAAATCATAGAAAAATAAGAGTTTTACAATGAAAAATCTTAGCATTATAAAACGTAAAGATATTCCTCATTCTTTCCGGGAGTCTTTTATTTATGTTACGTGTATGTAATTAATATATGTGTAGCATCCTGTTGGATACAGTATTAAAGTTAATAGCCAGCTTAATAATTCCAGCGACCGTTATACACCAGGAATTCTATTCAGAATTCATCAACATACATACATACATGTATAACACATAACACACGCGTAATTTACATTTTATTTTATTTATGAATATAACAGTTTCCATCTGCTTTAACAACTTTTTTTACACTTTTGAAGGGCTCGTTTTTTAATAACTGATAAAAAAATATTTTAGATTTTTATTCTAACAAGTGAGACATTTTATAAAATAGAGATTTAATATAAAAAAATAACATTTGGCAAAAAAAAGGCTAGGAAAAAATATTTTTAAGTGGAAGTGAAAAGACAAAATAATTATATTCCAATAATCACATACATATACATACATATCGCTCACTCCTTTCAAGAACGTCATAAATCGAAAATCGTCAATTTTCAGTTGTGCGTGTTTTCGGAATGCCCAGAAAATGTACTATATCCCAGCAAAAGTGGCATATTTTTAACTTAATATTTACCCGCTGCAGGGCAGAAAGTGTTGTTTTTGCATTTTGAAGAAAATGTTTTGTTTAGTTATTTTTAAAAAAATACTAAATATTTTTCAAATGGAGAAAAAACCTTCAGATTTTATCTAAAAAGATCTGTTGCACAGTAAAAAGTTCAAAAAGTGGCTTGATATTTATTTTTAATACATTGTATTATATTTTTAAACTTTAAAAACGTTCTCCTGAAAAATCAAGTATTTTGATTTATGACGTTCTTGAAAGGAGTGCGCGATATGTTAAAAGCCATAACTACGGAACAAAAGAAAATAATAATTAAAAAAATGTTTCGATTAGCGATGTGATGGTTAATTAGTATGTTAGTTCATATATAAATAAACTATATATTTCTTACATATTTTTTTCATACTATGAAAGATGTAATAAAAATTCTCTTCAAATTCTATTCCCTGTCCTTGCCTTTTCTTCTTTTCCTATCACTGCCATCTCCTTTTCTCTTTATCCCATCCTTGTCTCATGTTCTTCCTTTATATAGACCTCTATTTTGCATAGTTGTGAAGAACTATAATTGGTACTCATGATTTTATTTTTTGTATTCTGATGTATCATATATTGTAACTGTTGTTCTTCCATCCAATAAAATAAAATAAAATAAAATAAAATAAAATAAATAAAAACCTAAATATCTTATCTTGAAAAATTAAACAACTTAACTTTTATGACAGCTGTTTCGACCTTTAATAAAAATATCATACTCCGATTAAAAAATAAAACTAAGGATTTTTGTTTTTTTTTAACAATTATTATTTGTAAATAAACTTTTTCTTCTAATAATAAATTAATATTTTATTTTTACTACAGAAATGCTTTATTTTAAGTATGTCATACATGTTATTATGCTAAATTGATACAGGTAAGTTTTTGTTTTAGTACCGTTATTTTGGTAGATAATAAAAAATACCATCCAAATAAACAACTAAATATTTCATAATAAAAATTTTACTTTGTTTTAAGATCACTATAAATGTTTTATTATAACTTAATAATAATATCTACCGGTTTCAAAACTAACCGTTTCTTTATCAAGACTGATTAATTGTATCTAATTATCAGTCTTGATTAAGAAGCGGTTAGCTTCGAAACTGGTAGACATTGTGATTAAGTTATGATAAAATATTTATTGAGATTTTAAAACAAAGTTACATTTTAATTATAAAATGGAAAATCACAAAGTGCTTTAAATATAAATTATATCAATAAATTTCCCTTTTAAAATAATTATTCTAAAAATATCGTGCCAGCTGTTTTGCCCCGTACTAACAATAACTCACTAAAGTTAAAAAAAATACATTTAGGAAATTTCGAAAAAAAAAATGTTATTTTTTATACTAATATTGAAGAAATTGGCCACACATGTCATTCCGCTAGACGGGGACAGGTAAGTCACCGCTCCAGTGCCGTAATTTTGATATATGTAAGAAATATTTATAATTTACATCCCAGCGGTAGCGTCGCACGAGACGTATAAATCATCGCACACACTTAACAGATGACCTGCCTTCCGGAAAAAAATACTCTGATGAAAAAATAAAATACACGTATATTTTAAACCCGCCTAGAGTGTTGATGCGACCAGCGAAAAAAATCTGTAGTATTTTCAAATATAGTTTAATTTTCGATTAAATAATTTAATTTTATAAGAAAAGTGTGTTGAGATATGGTTTGGACATATGAAACGAATGAGTGAGGAAAGAACGGTAAAAAAATATGAAACGAATGTGTTTGGAAAAAAGAGCACACGAAAACCGAGAAAAAATTGGTACGATCAGGTATGTCAAATACTTGAAAGCGATCAGGTCATGTGTCAAAATAACCGGCGGGTATGTATGAGGAGATGCATGAATGTGGAAGAACAAAAATGAAAATATTTGCAAACAGAGAGTAGTGTGGCGATCTATTTTCACTGCCTTCCCCTGCGGAGAAGCGGCGTGATGATTATTCCCATTCCAGACCTTACCATATACAAGTTTTTAAAATACTTGATCACGCCAAGTTTTCCTCGGACTTCCTCTACTTTCAACTAAATCGCCACATAAATTAGTTAAACAGCTCATTACTCACTCATTCGTTCCACATGTCCAAACCATCTCAACACACCTCTCTCGATTTCATCGCAAGTGCTGATCTCATCCTTGCATTCATTCCTAATTTCACCATTCGAACATCTATAATACGTCGTTTTGGCGCTCATTTGTCTGAAAGATCGTATTTAGACTGCATTCAGTATGTACGAGAATTGACATTCATTTACGATGTATGAGAAAGCCATTTGTAAGACCTCCCGTCATGATTTCATAATTTAAAACATTATGCGATGTAGGTCTATTAAATACACGCTACTAATAACAATTTAGACTATTACTAAACGATGAATATATTGATACACAAAAGGAATAGGAATTTATTGGATCCGCTTCGGAGAATCGAACCTACGACCTTTGGTTCAGCACGCGCGACCTCATCCATTGAGCCATCCATTGAAAAGTCTAGCGTTATATAATACTGCATGAATATTGATCAAACAAATCTCATTTGTATACTTGTCGTAATTTCGGGTGTAAAAATTGAGTATCCAAAAATGTTGCATGTTAATTTAATTAAAAGAGAGAAAACACTCTCGCGTTACGACTGTCTGACACAGGGGTCAGCCCTGTGTATGCGGAGTAGTGACCTTTAGCGACATATTTGTATGTCGTCATTGAATGACGACACTTTTAGTACCAAAGATACAAAACACACTAAAACTTCTATTTTATTTGTCCGCCTCCGTAGTATGATGGTCAGCACGCTCGGCTACCGTTCGGGAGGTCACGGGTTCGATCCCTCCCGGAGGGGGGGGGGGGTAAAATTACTCTTATGTGGAGGAAATCCAGATTTGTGAAAAAGTATTTGGACACACTTTAAAAACATCAAATAAATCCGGGGTTCAGATCTTGCATACAAATAAAAGAGTCTACGCTAAATAAAAAGGTTTCCCAATCCAACGTAGATGGCTGTTATGAACTCATTTATACTGTGTCATAAGAATGATAAATATAATGAGTCCCAAAAAAAAGAGTACTGTGTTTTTCAGTCGTGGGTAGAATGGTGAACATTGTACGTTTGTAAAGTGATCACTTAACCAGCTTATGATAGATCATGAGTCCTGTAAATACCCAGACTTCCATATTTTTCTTCATCTATGTTGAGATGTCACAATAAGTATTTGGACACACTTACAAAATGTTGTGAATAATGGATTTATTTCATTCATGCCTTGAAGAACAATATAAATTTATTTCTGTCATTAATTTTATATTCTTGATATCATCTTTGCGAAATTTTATAAAATGATTTGCATGTATGGATAAGCCTAGGAATGGTAAATTTAATATGATATAACTGATTGATATTATAAATGTTCAACCTTTGGTATTCAGATAACTGCCGTAATATGCTATCTACTTATAGCAGGACGAGGACTTCTTTCGTAACTCGCAATAGGAGACATTTTGTAATCTGCGATGTCGTATTAAAAAGGGGTTTAGTTTAACTTCGTTTAAATACAAACGTTTATTTAAACGAAGTAACAAAAGTAATTAAAAAATAGGCTAAATTATCCTTTATAGGGAATAGTAGAAAAAGAATCGGAAAACTAGCGAACAAAGATTAATGTTCCATAGCCTTTTATAATAATTCTAATCTGGGGAAGATACTAATTAATAATAAAGATAAAAGGGAAAAAGAAACAAATTCAAGCTCATATTTATTAAGTTGTGGATCATGCAGTGCTGAATACGTGGGGCAAATGGGACGATCGTTTAAAATAAGAATAAACGAACATGTCCAAAGTTGGAGAAATAAAAAAGAAAACTCCACTTTTGCAAACCACTTGATAGAGTCAAATCATGATTTCGATAAAAATGTTAATGTAAAAATCTTACACAAATGTAGTAAAGGGAAAAAATTAGATAGGCTCGAAATTTTGGAAATAAATAGATTAAAAAATTGTCATAATAAAGACATATTAAATGATCAAGTAACACACATTCATTCTCCCTTACTTTACCCATTAGAAAAGAAACAATAGATGCCTTAATGTCTTGTCGATAAGAAATGACTGCCGGGAAATTTACATTTCAGAGAACTTCGGACTCCCCCCGGACAACCACAGCTTAGTGGAAGGAGCCGTCAACCAGCATTTCCTGATACCTCGTTACATAATTTAAATTCATTTACAAAAAATGCTAATCTATTTTAACTTTATATAAAATCGTGCTTTCAATACAAAAATACCTTTATAAAAAATATTTAAAATATCATACAATACTTAAATTCACTAAAATTAAATTAATTTCTCATAAAATTATATCAAATCATGGTTATCAACTCCTGCCTTCTTTTATATATAACATAACAATTTGTATAGCCGCTCACCAGTCTGATGATGTCGGTAACGACGAAACCCGGTCGCTGGTCAAATAAAAAAGTGGAAAAGCTAAAAATATTGGTTTTAATCTAATAATAAATTAAATACAAACTATTGAAAAAACATGTACATTTCATTATAAAATTAACATTATTTTAATAAATACTTATTATTTAGTAAAACACATTTTATTTCATATGTGTTAATCCATTTCTATAAATAGGATAGACTGTCTCAAATATTTGCTTAAAATTAAAATTGAACTTCTTACTAACATACTAACTAACCATTACGCCGCTTTATAAACTGCATTAGGGGTAGGCAAAGAGAATAGAACGCCATACCAACCTGTCTTTGCAAACAATCTTAATTGCCCCTTCCACATTCATGTACACCCACCGATTATTCCGTAGCCAGGAGCGTATTTGAAATACTTCACTATGTAAATTTTTCCTTTCGTCTATTTCCAACTACATTCGCCTTGTAAATCTGTTTTGCTGTTTTTTTCTTCACTCATTCAATTCACATGACCAAACCTTTTCAACACCTCTTTCTAGAAAAATGTTTCGATACATTTAGCATTATTATAAAACACCTTATGTGGAGCCTAATCCAAATATTACATATAATAGATTTGTGCCCTTGGAATGTAGAATGATAAAAAAATTAGTAATCCCTTATTTTTTATCAGTGTAAATAAGGACAGTAGGGGAGAGGCTTAAGTCATTATCAAATCGTGAATAATAGGTTTATTGTTATTCATATTTAAATGAATTTCTATTGTTTTAAAATCTTGATCTTGAATTATTGAGATTGAGTATTGAGATTATCATTTATACTAAAAATATACGTGGAATCTAATTCTCTTAAATATCTCAACAAAGCGATCTATGGTCTCTCAGATCAAAAGTTTAAATTTACACGTGAATCACACGAAAGTCAAAACAAATTAAAATACTAAGTTATATCCCATAAAAATTACCACGTCGTATGAAAGATCATTATCGTTAATTGTAAAGCCTTATTATCGTGACTTGACATTGAATTTTTACGTACTTACTAAAAAAACTGTTAAAACGTAGATTAATAAAAATATATTCATTATGAAGCTGTTATATTATTACGGGCTATTATTTTTTATGGTATCGCCATTTCCTGAAATAAAGAATAAAAGTGTTAAATATTTAAAGTAAACAATATCAAAAACTAACATAAAAAGATCCTTTAGCTGATTATAGAGTCATATTTTTTTTAAACGTTGAATTTTAACTCATTTGAAAAGAAAAATTATATACAAATATTATTTTCTATAAGTAAACACTTATTTTTTAAGATAAAAAAGTATAAAAAATATATGAATAACTATGTGAACATATTTACTATCTATGAACAAGTTAACTATTCAGGGCAGCATTTTTTTATTAAAAAAAGCCTTATTTTAATATACTCAATTAAACTTAATAATTAATATTTCTTTTTTCAATTTTTTTTCTATTCCAGCAAGCTGTATTTTATTTATTATTGTACATTTTTCCTTTTTTTATTTTTGAATAATTTTTTATAAAATTAACTTACCTACATATTTACAATAATATTTTTATAAACAAAATATGGATGACTCAGTATTGCATCCACCGCTTGGTCAAGCCGGAATAAAATATTATTATTTAAAATAAAATAAACCTTAAATATTATATAACAAAGCTTTTAATGATGGAACCAGCTAACAGCTGTCTTATCGAAAGTACATATTTAGAAAAACCTACATCGGTTGGCAGTTTGTAATATTTCCCCTTCCCCATAGATGGCAGTCAACCGGCGTCGCTTTGCACTTTCACACAAATCGAATATGTTTTGGATTAATAGTATATTTATAAGTAATCGGATAAGATAACACATTATATTACTCAGTAAACAGAATGTCAACCCACATTTCAGAGGATTTTACAATAGATTTAAATTCCGTTTGTGACAGACAGTTATATTTCAAGTGATATGATAAATTAATTTTTCATTTGAATGAATGATATTGGTGCCCAAAAGAGTATTTTAAAGACAGCTTTGTAACAATTTTGTGAAGCGTACTTCAAATGTTCAATAATCTTTAATCCAAATTTTAAAGTAAAAATTATTTGACAAAATCTACATAAATAACTGGTGCTCAAAAAGTTATTTTACAGATTGATGATTTTTTTGTAAATCGTACTAGAATTTTAGCCCAATGTAAAAGTAATACTTGTTTAAAAAATCAACATAAATAATAGGTCCCCAAAAAGTTATTTTAACGATAGATACATATCATTTTTGTGAAGCGTAGTTGAATTGTACAATAATCTTAATGCCCAATTTAAAATTGTCCAAAATAAAATCCACATAAATAATTGGTTAGAAATCTACAAAAATGTTACATGTTTAATCAATTTTAACTTCCTGTCCTAAAGACATAAATTTTTTATCAAATCTAAGATGTGATAAATTATTTTTTTATATGTTAACCGCCCACTAAAAATACGAGAATGATATTTCTCTTACGATAAGTATGTCTGACCGACGTTAATGCACGTCTTATTAATCAATTATCGTGGAAACAAATGAGAAAGAAGAGATAAATCAGCGTTTTTTAATGCTTTAATTAGTAAATGCTTCAATCAAATAAACATATGGATAGTAATCAGCACTTTTAGTATTAATAAACATAATTGTTTCTTTCTTCTCAGGCAATTTCAGGTGTTTTGTCATTTTGATCGTTATAAATATCAAAACTGTTATTTTTTCATAAAAAAAATCGCAATGACAAGTGTGTAATTATTTTTCTAAGCTATTTCAAAATAAATTAATTTATAGAAATGTAAGAATGTTCCTTTATTCATATTCTTAAATATCCTTGAGTTATTCACCGATAAATTTTATATTCTGATAAATTTTTTTAATTTGAATACCCGTGTGTTTTTTATATACACCTGTCACAAACAAACAACCACAACACACGAAAAACCAAACATTTCTCAAGGCGCAAAGCTTTCTTCTTGACAGTCAGTCACTTAGTATTTTTAATGTTTTCGATTGTATAGTATTTTCATAGATTTTTATTTTTCCATTGAGCTTTTAAAATATTGTTGCTTCATGAGCATTATGGAATCACTTTTATTAGAAATATGTATTTTCTATTTTCTTTTCCAATGCGTGGTCGGGTAAAGCTAGTATCGTGAATTTTGTTTTTAAACTTTTTGCGTAGTTAATATTACTCAATATAAATTATGGTCATGCACAGTATTAAATATTAAGCACTTACTAAAGGTAAAAAAATATCACATATATTTTAAAACACAACTTTAAAAAAATATTAATAAATTTATTGCAATAGTTACAATACAAACTAAAGAAAACACTTGTTTTTACCACTTGAGTTTTATTATAGACTACATGTTTCAGAAGTTAAACTTCCATCATTCAGGTCTGTATAATGACTAAAATATAAATATAAAATATAATAACTGTTATTATACAGACCTGAATGATGAAAGTTTAACTTCTGAAACATGTAGTCTATAATAAAACTCAAGTGGTAAAAAACAAGTGTTTTCTTTAATCATTGTAACATGTCTTACCACAGTTAATGCCGAAACAATAAATAAAATACAATACAAACTTTTTTATAATTTAAGATATAAACAAGAATTTTTCTTACTTATCATCATTCATAGGGACGAAAGGTGTATAAACAAAAACTTCCGTATCAAAAACTCTACATCGCCTAAAAAATGGTATAAATGACACAATCGTGATGTCTTTATTTCAACCATCAGTCAATAACACGTCAAAAATGTGTTTTGATGCGTTTAAACCATCAAGCGTGGTTACTGGAAACGCCCATATTCGTGGAACACAGATTTTGATATTTCCAGTAGATAATCTGCACAATTTAATGCTTATAATATAGCACTGACCTTTCGTAATGTAATTGTCGAACACAATGTTCCCACCGGTGCTCGGATGTGGTATTTAACATTACAATCCTTCTAGTATCATCGCAAACAGCTATGTAAATTATTGTAAATTGAGACCTTGATAAGGGAAACTTCTATATTCTCGCTATTATCAGAAAAAGCCATCTTAATGACATTGCTTTAACACATAAATTAACATGTCTTTGTAATAATTTTAAAAAGTCATTATTCCAACAATTGATTCGGCAGTCACTTTGTGGTAAATTATCTATCCATTATTAATTTAAGTTTTACTTTTCTTTTTCTTAAAATGTAATGAATTAAACCCATAAATAAAAATAAGAATCAGCTACTACCCCCTCTTCAACCTTCAGCATCCCAAGGACCCAACTCTAAAATTTAGAATAAGCTTCACATACGGTGAAAATTATGCGCAATGCATCGAAACACGTGTGACAGCAGATTTTAAGATATAGTGGTATTCACTAAGTAAAACTTAAATAAAAAATAGTATTTATTCGTTGAAAAATAGCACAAGGGTTAAAATGATATAATTTAAAGAAAAAAAAGAAAACGGAACAGACTTTTTCACACACAGCCAAAACCGCACACATAGTTAACGACATTTGCATACACTACGCTGTTTTTAAATCAAATATAAAATAAATTAATCAATCATCACATCGAATGTTAAAGATAAACGACTAACTAACTAACTATCACGCCACTTCACCGCAGGAGTAGGCAGAAAGAATAGGACCCCACAACACTCCCTCTTCCCCATTCATGCAACTCCTCATACACTGTTATTCCAACTCCAGACCTCACAACGTTAGGGAATTTAAAACACTTTATCATGCCGAGTTTTACTCGGCCTTCCCCAGCTTTAATTCTCACATATTTGTTTCACCGTTTTATACTCACTCATTCGTTCCACATATCAGCACTTCTTCATTTTATCGGTAATGCTTATCTTATCCTTGTATTCTTTTTTACATTTCTTTATTATTTTATATTTTTCATATTTTACAATTCAAACATTTCTCGTAAATCGTTTTGGCGCACGATTGTCTGAAAGATCGCATTTAGACTGCATTCATTATATTTGAGAAATTTGTGCATTATTAATTAAATTTTAAAAATTTAAAATATTATTTTTATTTATTCTAGAAAAATAAAAGCAAAGCTCCTTAAAATACGGTGAAAACTTTTCAATCATGGTGTAAAGAACAATGCTTATCATTTAACATATTTTAATAATTCATTTGAATTAACAATAACCAATGCAGTGAAAGGAATCATCCCAGTACATCTATCGACACGACATGTGATGGAAAACTAATTCGTATTTATAAATGCGCCTCGTAATTAAGGCATCATTTACAATATTTATAGATCCCCACTAGCAATAATAAATATTTATTCACGGAGCATCACGATTATGCTATTTTTATCCGAGAACATTATTGTTGGATAATCGTAAGCGAGAATTCATTTTGTATTCCACGGAGGCCAATATTGTGACTTAAGAATAGTATGATTTTATGCTGTTGGAATTTCGTAAGTTCGATAGAGCCTCATTTACAAATGAATTATTTTACGCATTTCGCAGAGTTTTATTTAAAGTGTGTATAAAGTTCTATCAGATATTCGTGGATCAAAAGAAGGAAAACTTTTTGTACCAAATGGAAAAATAGTTTCACTTGGTAAATACTATTTTTTCCTAAAATCTATTGTGAAGTGTTTCAATGGATTCCACCACACGCCTTAAACTAAGTCAAACCACTGCACGCCTAAAACTCTATATAGACATCTATCTTCCTTGCTGAGTATACGGCTGCTCTGGGCCCTTGTAATGTTCCATATATCACAGCCGTATGAGAGAATAGTACTGATGCAGGTATTATATTGATTTTGATAGTAAAAAAAGGGTAGAAAGTATCGTATTTACCGTATACGTTTAGAAAAAATATCTACATTCTATTTTTATGTATTAAACGTAAAAACGTAAGCGAATGCCGGAAAAAAAAAACAATGTACGTTGTGATGTACAATTCGTTAATAATAAAACAAAAATAAAAAAAAAAATCGGGTTCCCATGGCTTCAGCATAGGCAATTTTCACTATTAGACAAATAAATTGCTCCTATTAGTTTATTATACAAAAATTATAGACCAATAAATTTGCCATTACTCTGAGTTTAGACCCTCACTAGATGTCATGGTCATTGTCGTCCTAACAGCCCGGCAGTTGCCCATGGCCACACGTTGTTGAAGTCCTCTCGCCCATGATGTGTTTATTAATTCTCAATTTTTAGGCATGCTGTTTCTTGTTTAAACGTGTAATATCGAAAAATCCCAATAAATCAACGGGCATTTACAATATTTAACGAGTTACAACATTTCTTTCCTACCCAGAGATTCTTTAATTAAAACTTATTTATTTGACAAGGTCTTAATATGTTGGTAAGGTATCTCTCCTGCCCATGATAAGTTTAAAAATCCTCGATTCAAAGGCATGCTCTCTCATATTTAAACGTATAATTTCGTCGAAAATTCCAATACTGATTTATTGGGATTTATTGGTAATTTTGTAAAGTTTACAACATTTTTTAATGTAATTTTCCAATAAATTGATTTGACAAGGTCTTAATATGTTGGCAAGGTATGTATGGTATACCAATAATACACATTATGTATAAACATATTGTATTTATTTCAAAACATTTAAATTTAAAATATCGTTTCTTTAGAATTTCTTAATTCATTATTAAAACATTTACATTAAATATTTTTATTTTTTGATTCAGAAGTCAATTGTAGTTATACAAATAGATTTTTAATTTAAAATTCACTTAATAAATACCACCATTTCTTAAAATCTACGTTTAGACGTGTTTCCATACATTCCGCATCGGTGTTTAAAAATGATGCCGAATGCATCGACATACGTGTCACAATACATTTAAATAAATAGTAGTATTTACCGAGTGAAATTTAAATTGAAAACAATTAAAATGATTTTTTTATTCCACTTAACCGCTAATAATGGTATTTTATTGCTGTATTTTTAAATACATTGAAAAAATAATAAAACTTTTATTATTTGGTAATTTGGCATTACTTTTGAGGAAAAAATAACATGATGACACAAATAAAATAAAAATTAAACACTGTTTTCAACATAGAAAAATTACACTATACCAGTTTGTATTTTTACCTATTGGTAAGAACATCTATAGTTCTTAACACTTGTTGTGTTTACAGTTATAAATTTAAAATGGTGTTATACAAGTCTTTAATTTTAATACATAAATATATTTTCCGTTTCCATTCAAAATATGTATTAATATAAGCATACATTTATACTTTATAACGTTGCTTTTAAAATATTGTTACATTTCGCAGAAATCTAATTTGCAATAACGTTTTTTAATGATATTAATTTTTAAATGTGTAGTCAAGGCGGTCTGGCATTATTATTTTAATAGAGCAGGCGTACTATCAACCATGTCAAGAAATGATTTCACATAAATTATTCCTATCCTATTGCATAAAACGAAAGCATAACTGCTTTTGTTATTTAAAACGCTCCGAGTAATCAATAACTGTTGGCAGATTTAGAACTGAAGAGCTATATGTAAAATAACATATAGCACTTTTTTTAATTGATTGGTCGTCTAAATTTCAGAAACTTTTTTTGGTATTCACAATCTGTTCTATGTACTGCCTGTGTGTACTGGATTATGTCAAATAGTATAGAAGGTTTCAATTACTCAAGGTTTCAATCATCACTCAATCAAATTAAAACAAGGTTTGAATGCAGAAATAGCGAGGATAGTAGTAGGTAACTCAGTTTTTTTTTCCTATATTTACTATTAAAACCAAAATATTTATTCAAATTTATACATTATTAAATATCAATTATTAATAAATAATTTTTTGCTATATATTGTTTTTAATTTTTTACTTATCATTTAATATTTATTATTTATCAATCATTATTTATGATTTATTATTTATTATTCATTATTTATTATTTATTATTTATTATTTATTATTCATTATTTATTATTTATTATTTATTATTTATTATTTATTATTTATTATTTATTATTTATTATTTATTATTTATTATTTATTATTAATTATTTATAATTTATAATTTATTATTTATTATTTATTATTTATTATTTATTATTTATTATTTATTATTAATTATTCATTATTTATTATTTATTATTTATTATTTATCATTTATTATTTATTATTTATTATTTATCATTGAATATTTATTTTTATTATGTTTTATTGATTATTTGCTATCGATATTTATCAGTTTCACGCTCGACTCAAAATGAAGAGAAAATATTTAAAATTATTCAATTTATTTATTTAATATCCCCAATTAATTACAAATCAGTATTTTACAATACAATTACGAATTTATGCAAACGAAATTTAATATATGTTTTTATAAAATCTTATTTTTATAGCTTTTATTTATTTTCAGTATATTGTGTTATATAACCATACACGTAAATCATATGAATAATTTATGTCTGTTTCATTAATCTAGGAATATAAAAGTTAAAAAGTTATAAACATTAAACAAAGAGCAACAATAAACACAGAGGGGTCCGCTAACCCGACATGAAACTTTAAGGATGTAAACATAACGTTTAATTTATAAAGGTGCAACCGAAAAGTGCTTTTGATGTTCATTTTACATCAAGTTCTCAATTTTTTAATGATATATAATGCCAAACAGAGAACAGTGATCCCGGTGGCGGATACAAAATGAAGGTCACACTAAATTAGGTATATTATCTTATAAGAATTGTACGTAAACGTATTTAGGACATAATGGTTTATGTTTATTTTTTTTTACTACGCAGTAAATGTATACAAACAAAAATACATAAGTAAACTATACATTGTAAAAACAAAGGTGATTTGATCAATTTTATATCATTAGTCATCTAAACGATGTTTCATAAACTATTTAAAATTTTGTATATTATTAATTGAAATGTTGCTTGTTTAAAACTTCTACGTATTTCTTAAAAATCTATCTTCATAATTCACTAGTAAAATTTAAACTAAACATGGATAGATATAACTACAAAATGATTCACAAATCAAATATTTTTTAACGTTTTGTACTAATATTTCTTGGTGAAAGAGGATTTACATATTGTAATAAAACGACAAATTTGTACGAATGTTTTTTATTTGACCAGTTACTGACAGATTGTCATATAAAATTTAAAAAAATAAAAATGTAGTTGTTGTTTTATTTTTTATAAAATGAAATAATATTTTGTTTTTTCAAACATTAAAGTATGATCAAAGGATATTTCTTTTAATCGATTTATATAACCACAATGCTTGAATATATTCAATTTAATTCAATTTCAATTAAATTTATTTATTTCAATTGATATGTACATAACAAACTAAAAAAAAATTAAATTGTTTACATTAAAATAAAATATATGCAAGAACTATTGCAAAAGGTGTAGAAGAATATCGCTTCGGAAAACTCCTTCAGACACATGGAACAGATCAATAAATATAAATGCCTATCCAATGAATCATCATTCTCTTATAGGTTATAATTTTTAACTAAAAATATATTTCTTAAGAAGTAACATTTAAGCACACTCTCATTGTGTGAAGGATTTTTTTCCTTAAAATAACTTCATTATGTTATGACATCCTATATAAGATAGATCAGTTTAAATTTTACAACACTGATAATTCAAAATCTTTGTTGATAATTAACATTCATAATAATGATTATTTGCTACTCAAGACGAAATAAATATCTTTCATCTGAGATGCAAGAGTTAGCATTGTTTTCGTAAATTGATCGTAAACATTTGTTTTTTTCCGCACTGAACTTTCTTTTTCTCCTCATTCCAGTCACGATTATCATTTAATCAAAATATCAGTTTTTATACATGCCACGACAATGTGAACCTAGTATACGTGATCCACATCGGACTCCACCACTTGACCTTTATACAAATATATTTTGTAACTTTTACCGACTTGCACATATGTTACGAGTACTGTCGTGAGCAAAATGAACGAATCACAACGATCACCCGCAAAAATGTAATATAAATTACATATTTGAATTGCACTTATTGCACTTAATTGAATATTTGCACTTATTTGTACATACTTAAACAGTATCATTAGATTAATGCTGTATTATGTTGATAGTTAATTAAAATTAACGCTTCACATACCCTACGCTCGTGCTCTGTACCCACAAAAAGAACGCAAAAAATGTTATTGTTTTTACTTTCGTATCACATATGTAAACATTTTTTACATAACTATGTATACCTATATATATATATATATATATATATATATATATATATATATATATATATATATATATATATATATATATATATATATATATATATATATATATATATATATATATATATATATATATATATATATATATATATATATATATATATATATATATATTTATAAATACATATAAATATATATATATATATATATATAAATTTATTATTTGAAGGAGAAAATTAAGGCCAAGTTTAGTGTCCTGAAATATCACATTGCAAGCAGTAAAAATAGGAAATTCTGTCACTCAATATTGAAGTTGAAGGATATTTGATGTGAAAACAACAAAAGTAAAACAAATAATTCAGAAACGCACATTTGACTTTTAGTTTTCGAATTTTATTATTTTTACAACCTCTACGCTAAGCTTTTATGCAATAAAAGTATTTAAAATTAGTACAAGAGAGGTGCGTTCCTTTCGTCTCGAACTGTACTGTACCGTAATCTAACAATGACTTGCAAATACACAAATCTTTTAAGTAAATAATATTGCTGTATAATTTTTGCAAAGATTTGGTAATGAGAGGTTATTGTTTAATTATTCATGAAAGGTTAACATTCTGTTAACACGCGGACGGGCCAATCATTATCTAAAATGGCACAATTTTACACAATTTTCAACACACTTAACATATTGTTACAATGATATGTCTGATATTTTCATGGAGGTATCTAGGTTAATATTATTTATTGTGTAATTATAATGATGGCATTTGCCATAAGAAATAAACACCTTCATTAATATTTTAAATGTTATTCTAGATTTCATTAATAAATATAATTGTTATTACTATCATTCCTATCCAATATAATAAAAATATATTATTTTTCAAAATTTAAAAGTTTTTTATTTCGAAATTCAAAACTTGCTCACTTCCATAGTTTAGGGGTTACCGCATTTGGCTACCATGCTGGAGGTCCCGGGTTCGATTCCCAGAGGGGAGGATAAAATATATGTAAGTAATTTTTGACCGTGCCCTGGTACATGGAGCGTAAGACTGATTAACTTTCCCTAATATAATTGACGACCAACTTAACACTGCATCAATTTGATGCAGTGCTATATGCACCATTGGGTGCGGGTGAGGGTAAGAAGAAGTAGATTGTTCAAATTTTTATTATGAAATGATATAAAAGGAAAATAATATTAAAATTATATTGTATTATAACTGATTTATTATTTGTACTATGCAGTCAAAATGCAATCTCTCTGACAAAAGTGGGCAAAACAATGTATGACAGATTTTCAAATGGTAAAAAAAGAAAAGAATGTAAGTTTGAGATAACCATTATCGATGAATTGCGATGCAAAGAAAGCTTGGTTGAGATGTATCGGACATGTGGAACGAATGATTGAGGATAGAAAGGTAAAACAAATACATATATGAGAATACAACAAATGCAAGACCAAAGAAAACTTAGCATGATCAAGTATTTCAAATACTTGAAAGTTGTTGGGTCAGGTGTCGGAATAATCGGTAAAATAGTATTGTGGAAATATATGAATATGGAAGAGGCGAAAATGTTTGAAGAGACAGAGTGGTGTGACGTTCTATTATCTGTGATGATCAGTTACGTTTTAATTTGTTATTTTATTGTTATTGTATTGTTTGTTTATAAGATTTAAGTTTTGTACTAACATTTTTTAAGTGGAACTGCACTTTATACAATATAATAAAATAACAACAATATTGTTTTTTCCACGTAAATTTCGTAGTCATACAGGAGAAAGTGACCAAGTGCATTTTTGCAAAAACGTGATCATTGACTATTTGATATCTTACTAGCTTAATATTGCCCTTAAAAAATCCCAAAGCGATTTTTAACTTGGAAGTATAATATATTGACTAACTGCATTGATCTTTATTTTCTTGCCAAGCAAAAGTGACTTAAATGGCCCTCCTGAACATTTTACCTTGGTCACTTTCTCCTGTATGACAACGATTTGTTTCTTAATTTTTCACATAAATAAATAGCTGCTCAAATAAAACTTTATGAATTTTTTAAAAGAAAATGTATATAATTTTTATTCAATTATATTATTGATTTAGTTTAAATTGCATGTAAGGAAACAATAACATATTGGGTGTATAAATATTATAATAAATTTATTCGGATCCAATTTGGACTGGTCCTAACATGACATGTATTGGCATCTCAGTTGACATGTCAAAAGTGAGAAATGGCGTCGTCATTCGGTATCCGCGACGCCCGATGCCAATCCGAACCGACGCCGGTTGACGTTTATAAACGTGCACGCATAAATCAGCGTCATTCGGAAACGGATGCGGTCAGGTAAGGCTGAGGGACGGACGGTGACAGATGCCTAGACGATTTAAAATAATAAGACATTGAGAGGATAAAGGTTAACGCGTGCATTAGTCGGTAGACGTTCAGTAATTGAACTTACAATCAAATCAACGTGTTAGCATCACTTTGTCATTGACTAATTTTGCTGTTGAAAAAACATGCAATTCATGACCTAAGTTCTAATTACCTAAGTTTGTGTAGATTTACAATTTCGCTTAGATTATTTATTGAAGAGACAGATTTAAGCTCCCTTTTCTTGTAGTACATGCTTGCTTACTTTTTACTTTTTCATATTTTTTTATGTTTCTAGTTTTTAATTTTATTTAAAAGAAAAAATAATAATAATTTTTGTTTTCTGATACTCAAGTATTTTTTTCATTGTAAATTAACACTATGATTCTAGTTCTACTTGTAATACCTATAACCTTATTCCCTTTACTATGACTAAATTACATTGTATACCCACACACAGGCCATACATTTGTGGGATCTTTTTTGTATTTAAATTTATATTTTATTCATATTTTTTTGTATATGAATTTATGTCATGTAATGCAAAAGAATTGAAAATAAAGAAAAAAAATTGATGGAAAAGACGCTTGAATGTGAAACTGGCGTCGCGGTTTTGATTCCCGCACATTGCAAAATAAATTTTAAAAAGATTTATTTTCAATTGGTCTGGGTATTTGTGATGTATTTTTCACATTTACTTTTCCCTTTCCTTACTATCCTACTTGCATACAAGGCTCTAATTTAGGCTTTGCGGGTTATTCCTTTTTTTATGTATTTTTTTACATCTACCTTACTCATTCTCTTTTCTAATGACTGGTAAGTCTATAAAATTGAAATTATAAAACAATAATTGTAAACATTTGTAATATCTCAACACAGATGAAGAAGAATATAGAAGGCTATGTATTTACAGGGCTTACAACCTGTCATGGGCTGGTTAAGTGATCACTTCACACACGTGCAACATTCACTATTCTACCCACGATTGATAACCACGATACTCAATTTTTAGGAACTCCTACACATGCCAATTATCTCATGACTCTATATATGTACATTCGCTGGATCCATCTATGGTTGAATCGAGTATGTTTTCATTTAGCAGAGACCCTTTTTATTTCAATAGTTGCAAGATTCGAACCCTGGATTATTTTTAAATTCAGAGAAACGATTGAAAATTTTATTTTTAATTTGAATAGACCAAACCACACATACCAGACCCAGACTACTATATTCTTTTGCAAAAACAACAAATCTCGAAACAGTAAAAAAAAATATACTTTTCATCAAGTTTGAGTAGTCGAAAATCTAAAAATTACTCATCAGTGGAGAAAACCGAGATTTATGAACAAGTATTCTGACACTCAAGTATTCTGATTCTCAAAATGTGAATGAATATTTTTTCCGATTTTTTTTTGTTGTTGCTATTTTTGCATAAGAGAAAAGCAGGTAGGTATACCTACACATGTGATTGATAAAGCTATAATAAAATAAAGCATTTGTTTTGTATTCCGTCACTACTCGAACTTGAATAGTTGCCGTGGACCGGTGAAGGCGTCGCGGTAGATTAAGCGTCGCGGCGCCCGCGTCCGCGTCATTCCTAGTAACAATGTTGCAATACATTAACTACTGAACAAGGAGGTGTTTGTTGTACCAAGAAATAATAAAGTTTATGACAGATAAAAAGTACAAAGCGTAGGATTCTATATTTATCAACGCGTGTCACACGCTATATGTATACTACCTAGGAAATAGGCTACCCATTGTAAGTGACTCGTTAGCCGACAGGTTTAGCTTTAAAATTTCAGTATTTATACTTGTTTATCCTACTTCCTTGCTTTCATCAAATAACATTTCATTACATATTAAATGTTGTTTTTATTTTTTTAATCGTATTGCAATTAATTGTGATTTATATTTTTCATACATTTATGTGTGTTTATAAATATTGAGCGTAAGTCCCTCTTCAATCATAAAGATCTGTCTCTTTTTGGATATGCACAGTTTGACTAGTAAAAGATTTTTTAAATATATATTTGTGCGGCTAATGAATTAAATTGTAATATTTTAATGATAATATTCAACAAAGAGTATATTTTATACATATATACACACATACAAATACATATAAACACAAACGTATATTTAAAATATTAAAAGATATATTACATTGGGATACATTTGAATTACATAAACTCGTATTGTGCATTTTTGTGCGATGGAAAACTACTGCATGTGTCAGAGTTACATACTTAATTATCTTTTGCATATTTGAGTGCCACTTCGTTTGACTTCTCGCCCGTATCAATAAGGCAACAGACTATCATAACTTGACATAACAAACTGACATAATACAAAGCGAACGGCTCGTCACTGGAATCTCCCGAGTTTGAAATAACAATTTAATATGTGTCACTCTCACTTTCTCTGGCTTCGTAGGTACACGTGTTATTCAACTCGGACATTCGACTAACCCTTTAAACCCACAAAAAAAAATTATACTGGCGTCATTTCGTATGTGTAGCAATTAGGAAATAAAAGCAAATCCAATTACTTTTGCTATTTATTCCATTAGAATCTCGCTGCCACAGTTTGCCTCCATAGTGAAGTGATAACAGCGTTGAGCTTTCTTGCTAGAGGTCCTTGGTTTGATTTCCAAGAGGGTCAAAAATAAATAAATATATATATTTTTAATTCACTCTTATATTTATGTAAATATTGTGACCCTGGACTGTTGGTACCTGAAGCGTAAGACTGATAACCTTGTCCTCAGATAATTATCGATCAACATGCATCAATTTTATACAGTGTCTTGTGCACCATTGGATGCTGATGAGGGTAAAAAGAATCAGACGAATCTCGCAAGGTGTTACCTACATTATCGGAAGTAAATATCGCACGTATTTGTACGGTGTTTGAAAATGATGCGGAATGCATCGAAATACGTGAAAAAATAGTTTTTAAAATAGTGGTATTTACCACGTAAAAATTAAATTAAAATTAGATAGAAATTAACACAATGTGACTGCCATAATAAATTAAAAATTATATTTTTAAATATTTGTTCTTATGAATATTTCATTAACAAGAATAAAAATCTTATGAATGAAAGGGTTTTCACATATGTTCAATACATCGTGTTGGTTCCACGCGATTTGGTAATACGTATCTGTATATGGAAAACTGATATTTGATATGACCATATGTATAGCGGTAATATTTACATTTTTATTTTTATTAATCGTCTAATGTGAACTTTGCGTATTATTTTGAACTGTGTGTTTTATCGATATTTGATCATGATATTTAATAAAAATTTCGACACAAAACATACCTTGGCAATTTTTTTTTTAAATAGTTAAAAAAATAAACATACGTACGTACAAGCTGTGTGTGGTGTATAGTAGAACGTCGTCAAATCGTGCATACCTGTTGACAAAATATATCAGTAATAAAATGTATTTTTTTAAGCATTTTCACTTAGTCTAAAAAAACGTTTAAAAATATACAATCTCTTTTCTAAATGTCTTATTTATTTTTGCTTTCAAATATGAATAAATACATAACGCGATAAATTATTATCGATCGAATTTCAAATATATACAAGCCTGATCTAAGCTTCAGGTAGTATGTCTCCTTGCTATTTTTTTAAATTTACTTTTCGATAGAAGTTACATTGATAATCTCTAAATGTAGGTTTATAAAAAGATGTTAATACGGGAAAATAGCATGTACGGAACGTAGTTGGTAACAGAAGCAGAGGAAGACCGCGAAATACTTGTCATCATGTATTTTAAATACTTGAAAGTGGTCAGATCAATGGTTGAAATAATCGGCGGATATGTATGAGAAGAAGCATGAATGTGGAAGAGGCGAATATTGTTTGATCATTTCGAGCATGCTCAACAATCGACAGTCGTTGGATTTTCGAGCATATTACCTGAAGCGCGGGTGGAAGAAGTGTGCTCTGAGCGCATCTGAACAGGTTTGTATATGAGCATGCTAGTATCGATGTATGTAAACGAGCATGCTTATTTTAAGCAAAATGTATACAGAGCATGCTTATCTTAAGCATGATCATAATCATGCTTAATTAGTAGCATGTGTATCTGCAAAATGTAAACAGAGCATGCTTATCTTAAGCATGATCATAATCATGCTTAATTAGCAGCATGTGTATCTGAACCTTGAGGTTGAGGGGAACATACGTGCGAATACAATATGACAATCTTCTTGAACGAAAAGAACGCATTACGATTGTTAATTATTTCTTCATTTACTTGTCGAAGAGAAAAAAAAACAATCTTCCTTATAACGCTTTGATGGTGAAATACATACATAAAACTTAATGCATATATTTTTAAAAAAAAACTATGATTTGTCTTGATATTAAAAGATCCATGAAGCAAATATTAATTATAACATAATTGCTAATTAGTGTATAATTGACAAGTAATTGCACAACGATGTTGCCGATAATTTCATTATAAAATCGCTGTCCATAAGCACTCAACTAATATAATATGTTAATGTTCATGACCCAACGAGAAAAAAAGATGGTTTTTACAATCATACTGACATTGGTTCCTCCTGCATATTTATATTTTGTAAATTTATTGTAATTTTAGTCATTATCCCGTCGGCAGTAAATTATTACGTCTAGCTGGAGGCGAATTCGAAACAAACAAAAATGCTGGAAAAAATCACAGATATTCGTATAATCTTCTGCCTATTCATGTTTCTGGGTTAAGGTCACGCATTGTACTACGTTATTCAAGATACCGGTTTCGACTCCCGACGCTTTCTCGATTTATCGTTTTACGAAGTGGAATGAATACTTAATATGGTTAGATAATAATATACATTTCTGACTAAACCTAATCACAAACGTTTACGTAATATCGAAATATTTGCGCCTTGGAAAACTTAAACTAAACGGTTTAATTTTGCCTATGAAACGTTCTTTGTATCGAAAATTTGTTCGGAAACAATAAACAATGAAGTGTTTTTTTCGTATTTTTAGATATTTTATAAATGAACTCCATTGTTTGTAGATATAGGATTGAATGGATTCATATTGTGTCCTTGGTTAAAAAAATTCCTTTTTTATTTCTCGATCATGACCGCTTTTACCTTTTACAAGTAAATGCTGATCGCACTTAACTAAGTGTTTTTTGTTTTTCTAAAATATTTATTTAATACAACCCTGGCGTCTGAAGCGCAGGACTGATCACCATGTCTCATACAATAAAAGATCAACTAAACATTACATCAATTTTATGCGCTTTGCACCGTTGGGTACTAATTTAAGTTAGTAGTACATTTTTAAGTTAGTAGTACAGTACTTTGTCCGCCTCTGTAGTGTGATGTCCGCCTCTGTAGTGTAATGGTCAGCACGCTCGGCTACCGTTCTGGAGGTCCCGGGTTCGATTCCCAGGGGGGTCAAATAAATATAAGTGATTTTTTCACTGTAATATTTATTCAATATTACCCTGGACTGGTACCTGAAGCGGAGGGCTGATCACCTTTCCTTCGTGTGTAAACGATCAAGATAACACTGTGTTCATATGAAACAGTTCCCTATGCACCATTGGGGTGCGGATAAGGGTTTTATTATTATTTTATTAGTACAAAGAAGCAATTTAAATATGTACTTATGTATCTATATAAATACTGACAAAAACATATTTTATATTCGACAATAGAGGCTCATCATAACCGTAGTTGTATACAAACATGAACGTTCATGCTAACTATGTAACTAACTTATCATCACGCCGCTTCCCCGTAGGGGTAGGCGGAGAGAATAGAACCCCATACCACTATCTCTTTGTAAACATTCTTCAACATTTCTAAATTCATGCATCTCCTCATACATTCCCGCCGATTATTTCGACGCCTGACCCAGCCGCTTTCAAGTATTTGGCAAACCTGATCATGCCAAGTTTTCCTCGGTCTTCCTCTGCTTCTTTTTCAAACGTTCATGTTTGTGAAAAATATAATTGCAAAAGCACATCAATTTCATTATTAGAAACATTGATATATTTACGAAATTGAACTAGCGGAGAGTATGTCATTTTATCGCCCGTATAGGTGTGAGACCTTTTGGCATTGTGCATCGTGACATTTGTGAGGAGTGAACTGTTCATCCGCGTCAATGGGTGATTATTATTTTAGCCATCCCATGAGCTAGATCGTGTCAGCAGTCGGCGCGGATAGCTAAATGTTATTTCCTCATTTTGGAAACCTTGCTAATTTTAGTGCAACATTTGTCATCGTTTGATGCGCTGAAAGTTAGAGGAACCTAAGTGACAGTTGAACAATTTTTCATTTTATGAAATTACTAAATGAAAAACCAGTAATTCGTTTTATAATGTATATGGTAACTATACCCGGCCATGCGTAATGGCTTCGTCCAACAATAAAGAAAATACAGAAAAAAGAAGACACATATTTCAAATATGCATAATTTCACACTGCTTGCGAACCAAAGGAAGATTTAAAAATCTTTGAAACTACAATTCAATCGAAAACATTGAAAATGCTAAGAGACAACATTGGTCAAGAATCACTCTGTCCGGCATGTCTTCTAATTGATGTTGCATGTAATATTTTTGCATGAGCAATGCTTAATATTGCGTGTCTTGCTGTTTTAATAAACAGGTGGCGCTGCAATTGCTGTAAAAAAAGTGTGTCAAAAATTATATTATTTTATCTGTCACAGATGTGTAAAACATCCAGGTATTTGAATGAAATATCGTGTTTTAATGCAATCTGTGTATATCTTTACATTTTTTTATAGTTTAATAAAATCAGAACTAAGTGGAACTTAATTATTTTGAAAAGTAGGCAAAGACCTTTTTTAAATCTAAATACATACGTGCTCAAATTTGTGTTATTATCACTTATCTACTATGACCCTCAGTATCTCATTTGAAGTTGGATATTTTGCAAAAAAATCTTATATATTTTTCTGTTCGAGATTTTTTTTTAAATTATGCTGTGTGTGTTGATCTTATAGGTGACTTTTCAGCCATCATTGTGTTAATATGTCATCGCCTTGATAATAGCTCATACAATACTGAAATATAAGTTAATATTTACAAGGTCATAATATCCTAATAAATCGGAAATATTTTACAAACATATTTTTCCTTTTTTTATCTAAAAACATTTCCACAAATTCATAGTATTTTATTTAAAAAAATGGATCAGGGCCCTGTTTTAATGTAAAGTACTTTTACTCACATCTATCATATAATTAAAACTATAATCGTATCCTTAATGATATTACAGTCACTATTTTCTGTAAAAGGTAATACCAATTTGAAAAGAAATGATTTAAATTTATTGAAAGTTGATTGATCGGAAGAGTACCAATATTAAATCGCCAATTAAGATATGTATACAGTAAATAATAATATGCCCATGTTTATCATCATACAAATTATTGTTACATCACACACTAGAAATCGAAGTCAATATAACATTTAAGAATTCAAATAAGTACCTCCTATCAATTTTATAAGCCCTATTTCGATGCGATTATCATGTCTAAATACTTGCCGTGCAATGAATAACCCATATCTTTGTACACGTGACCTTTCGATCTAAGTACAACTACGTATTTACGGTGAGAACTTGGGTCAAGAAGATTACTTATTTTTATGCAACTACGTATATACATATGATTAATTCCATATATGATTCAGGTCCAATATGGGCAATGGGCAAGTTCTAAGTGTTGAAGCATTGATGCTATGGTGAATATGATGTTATGTTTCAAAAAGTGGTAAAACGGGTAATAAATGGCCGTCTTCATTATATTGTAATAGTAGGCCACGGGTTTACCTTAAGCGAGTGAAGAAATATTCACATTCAAAATACTTATAAACGTACAATTATCATTATTGCATACGAAGCATTCAATTATTCGTAAGGTTGAGAAACGCATTACTTTTATGCTTTCAGTCCCGTACGCATTTCAAACATACATAACCCTTCGTATAATCATAAAAAAGAAACCAGTAAATAATGCATAAAATCCTTGGATTTTAATACTCATATTAAAACCTTCATATTAAAACTTACATTCAACATTCATTTTAAAACCTCTTTCACATGGATAAAAACGTCATCAAAGAAACAACTCATATCTAATGAAGAGATTAGTTTCTAAAACTCAATTTATTAATTTATATTCAAATCAGTATTGCAGAAATATTGAAATGTGTATAAATGCATGTAAAAATATATATTAATGGAAATAATCCAGGCATTTGCAGTCTAAAGACGAAGCCGAGCTAAATGTTCATTTTAATCATTTAACCAGAATGTTGATTGTTAAAAAAAATGAAATAGTGAACAATTACATTTCATTTCAAAGCATCATACCATAAATATGTAGTGAACTAAACAGAGCGGTGACCCATGAAGATTTTTGGTGATTTCGTTCGAAAATATACCACATATTATTATATGTTTAAAAATATGCATATTCAAAAAAAATCTGACGAGCCAATTGACGACAGTCAATTGTTATCAACAGCATCTGAAATATAATCTATCTAATATATCGTTTTATATTTTTTTATGTGAATGACCTTAACAGGTTAAGTAGGTCAAGGTCATTGTAGATTCTGCATAACCCTTTCAGATATATTATAATCAAGTAATTAAAGGATTTGTTTACCAATTTTGAAGAAATTAATTCCATTCATTTTTCATATATAATTTCTGACGTCATTTACCTGTGATGTTATTTGCTCATCCTATTTTTTTATATTTCCTTGCCATTTAGACGCTGAAAGATATTTATCATGATGCGTAAAAGTACGCAATTATATCCACATTTTTTACGGTAACCTCGTTAAAAATCGTTCCTGAATACTTATAATCTAAGAATTACGAGGTTGAGAAAGTATAAGACGAAATGTAGAATGGATATGCTTCCTCAATCACAAATTAATCAGTTTTCAATAGACTTGCCGCGCATATAGCAATGACATTTCAATCAAAAATTTATTGATGTCAAATTTAATTATAAACATATACCATAAAAAAGTTCATACCTTCATGTTCAATTAGTGATATTTTCATTTATTTTTTTTATTCGATCTTCTTCCAAATTGTGGACATGATTGACGGCAAAGGTCGTGACTTGTTACAAAAAGTCATTGGCTACAAAAACTGGACTATAAATAATACACATTTAATAATACATCAGAATCGTATTTAAACGTCTTGGTATTTAAGCATTAATTGATTCATTGAAAAACGAAATATGCCCAGGTACGGGATACGTATTAAACATGATGCGCATAAAAAAAAATTCTTTGGCATTTGATAAATTTGAAATATTAATATGAGTTTTAGGCTCTGAATTCTATTACTTATCTGAGGAGATGTTTCCAAGAAAAAACGCTTGGATATATTTTCATGGCAAAATTAGATTAACTAACCTGGACTTACTAACTAACTAACCATTACGCCACTTCCCTCATAGGGATTAGCTTAGAAAATAGAACGCCACACATATGTATTATCAAACAATCTTCGTCTCTTCCTAATTCATGCTTCTCTTCATACATCTTCTTCTGTAGTCTCAATCTCAATCTTGATAGTTACTTCTTAAAATAACTTATTGTCTCTTTTTATATATCAATGTACATCTCGAGGGTCATGGTCTGTCACTTCGTTCTTCCCAAGAAAGAACCCTTTCCATTCCTCGCCATAACACATCTTTCTTCAGTAACTCCTTCTCTGTCCAAGCGGCCAGACTATGTAATGAATTACCTCTCCGCGTAAAAAATGCACCCTCTCTTATAACTTTTATGAAACGTCGGAGACATTACTATATATCATCATAACTCTAACTGTCTATCAAACCTCATCCCTTAGTTTTTCCCTCTACCTCATTCCTTAAACTCCCTTTCTCCTTTGACTTTTTTTTTATCATTAATTTGTAATTAATGTTTTTTTTTTATACTATCAAGTACTATCTAGCCTCTGATTGCAAACAGCTGTATAAGGTATCAACCTTTTTGACCAATATCACTAGTCTGTTTTTGGTTGGTAGGAAGATATTGGTTTGTTTTCTGTACATGAAGTTTCCATCGTGACGTATGGAATTGAAAGCAGAGCGGACACCGTTGGCACAAAAAACGCACTTAGAGTGTCAGAAATGAAGACTCTAAGAAGCATATCAGGCAAGAGTCTTCGAGAAAGATAGAATAAGAAACGCCAGGATCAGGGAAATATGCGAGATCGAAGATGTCGTTAGGTGGGGAAGGCAACGAAGGAGACAATGGTATGCTCATATGAAGAGAATAGAACCATCCAGACTCCCCCCACATCGCACTGTACGGCCAATCCCATGGTAGACAACTCTCGGGCAGACCACCAAAGAGATGGGTCGATAGGTGGGAATCGACATCGCAGGAGGCTAATCCCTCTTAAAAACACGCCATAAGGCCTACAAAAGATGAAGAAGAAGAAGAAGAAGAAGAAGACATGAAGTTTAAATAAAATAGTAAAAATCAAAATTAAGAAAGTGATTTAAAAAAAATCACCTTTGAGTGGTTTAAATATAAAATACATATGTTTATACTTAAGAGACTATAATATAATACTTGTGATAAAATTCAGTATAAATTGAATTCAACCAGTGCAATCCGATATTGAAGGAAGTAGCCGAGATAAACGGTGAGTGCAAAATTCGCTCACGTACAGCGCGTTGCACAATATCGGGGCAGATGAGTCGAAGACATTCCAATCGTCTCGAAACCTTCAGTCCGAGTTCGTGGGAGCGTTTTGGGACCTTTACAATCAATGAGTGTTAATAAAGTAAATTACCATTGCGCGCCACGTTACATTTTATCTACAATTATTACTATAACTGTTAGCCGTATCATTATTATGTCAATCTTAATGGGTTGGATTCACTTACTTACTACACTGCCTGACTGAAAACCTTCAGCCGTATACGTTTTTATTTTTATTTATGATAGGTGCCGTGGCGTAGTCGGGTAGACACTCGACTGCAAACTAGCGTAACGGGTTCGATTCCCGCCGATCGCAAAATTAAATCAAGAAAGATTTATTTTCAATTGGTCTGGGTGTTTGGTGTGAAGTATTTTTCAAATTTACCTTCGCTATCCTTACTATCCAACCTATAGATAAGGCTCTAAAATAGAGGCTCTGCGGGTTATTCCTTTAAAAAATATACATATATTTGAAAAATAATATGTACAAGCAAATTGTGCTTTTGGCTATGATTAGCACTATCGATAAAATTTAAAAAGATTTGCTTAGATGGTTTCAGTATATGGATCAAATGAGTGAAAAAAGAATAGTATAATAAATTTGGATAATTACATTAACATTAACGACATTTTCCTTAGAGTTACTACTGACCCTTGACCGCATTCAATTATACATAAGGCACTGCATCAAAATTATGCAATGTTGAACAAGGTGATCAGTCCTAAGCTTCAGCGCTAGTCCAAAATAATATGAAATAAATATTGAGGTAAAAAAACAGTTACATACATTTTAACCCCTGTGGGAATCAAATCCGGGACCTCCATCATGGTAGCCATGTGTGCTAACCGCTACTCTATCTTCTTCTTCTAACCATAATCCGCACCCAATGGTGCAATGGTACATCGTATTTACGCAGTGTTCTCTTGATATTTACACACATGAAGGCAAGGTGATCCAGGGTAATATTAAATAAATATTAGAGTGTAAAATCCCCACCCTGGGAATCGAACCCAGGAGGCGGATTACTCTATAGTGGCAAACATAATGAAATTTCTCAAAATTACTCAATAAAAAGTCGTACCATTGGCTAATTCATTGTACTATTTTTTTTCTTCGATTGTTAGTAGGTCTTTGTCCATTTGATGGCCATAAATTAAATAAAGATTTATTTTTCACAATTTGATTTTAATTGTCCTGTGGTGAAATGAAACGTGATTTGAGACTCGAAAATATTTATTGCCAGCGTAAAAGTTGATTTTTGCCGAGACGATGGGTTGTGAACTTTGTTGGAGAGGCCCTCGCTTGCTCGCCGCAAGGTCGCGGGTTCAATCCCAACCAGGTCATCTACGGAATATCACCTAAGAAGATTAAAATTGAATAGGCTCAGACATCGTCACTGGGCTTCGATAACATTTGAATGATTGACGATTCGGAATTTATTGCAGCTCACATTTTCGTTATTTCAAATGCCAATGGAGGCGTGATGTATTTTTAGGTGTTGAGAAAATTAATATTATCTTTGTCTTTATTTGAATCATGATGAAATCATTTATAAGATAAACTAGCTGTTACTGTGGCTCAGTCTGGTAAAAATGAAAAAAAGTGTATAATTTTATTGTGTTCATTTCACTTTGCTTATGAAGCAATGATTTTTTTTAATGTATGAAACAAAAATCCAACCGAAAATATTGAAAATGCTAAGAGACAACATCTGCCAAAAATCACGCTGTCCGCCATGAGTTATGATTAGTGTTGCATGTACTGCTGTACGTCCAACACATGGCGCTGCCATAGCGGTAAATAAAATAAAAAAGAAACAAAATACAATAAATCATTTTTCCAAATATGTTTCTACCTGTCACAGACTTTTGAATTACGATAGAAAATTAAAGATTTTAAACAAAAGGACATTTTTTTTCTTTTTATAGATCGCTCGAGGTGTGTAAAATTTTTGCAGATTAAACCAAGGAAAGCAAAGTTGAAGATAAAATCGTCGATTAAATAATTATTGTGTATTATTTTGGTTTTTGATATAAAAAATATTATTAACCTTTTTTTTATAACGTCATTTTTATGGAAATTCTATTCAAAGCGCATCGCAATTTTTAGGCATGAATTCAGAAAATTCACATCTCTCTACGCATGAAAAGTAAAGATCTTTTCAATTGTTTTAAGGCTAAAATTGTAGTTTCACAATTTCGCACTGCTGATGGAAGGGCATTCTAAATTATGGGTCCCGCTGCGAATTTAATGAAAGAAAGATGCAACAGATTTATTATGCATTGTATGTTAATGGATTTATAGAACGAGGAAGGCCGAAAATGATTTCATACCTTCAGATATCAACAGTTATGTAAAATTATTGGAATGAAGATGCAAAAATTCAGAAAATAAATTAACGCGTCATTAATAAAAAAATCTGTGTGCTCGTCTAGTAATAATTAAGAATTAAGAATTCCAGTAGTGATCATGTCTTTAAGAAGTGTCCGTCGATGGTTGCTTCTCGTTGAAAGAGACAAGGTAGAAAGTGAATTAACTAAAGTCCAGGTGTAACTGTTTTATTGTAAAAGCTGTATACTGTAAATTGGTATTGTATCTATTGTTTGTGATGAATATAATCTAATAAATATAAATAAAACAAATAATAATAAAATCAAAAAAATGTTTTAACATGCAAGTTTTTTGGCTCAACACAGGCCATGCCTAAAGAGCCGTAATATATATAGTAAAAAAATGTATGTATCTATGAAATAAGTAAAGAAATAAAAAAAAAACTTGTTTTTAATTATTATACAAGCTTTCTTTAACTAAATTAAATTCTATCCCAAAATGTCATAATTTTTATTAAAAATACAAAAAATAAAGTTTATTTAAGAATTAACATTTAAAAAAAAACAGTTATTTACCAAGTAACTAACCATCACGTCGCTTCACCGCAGGCATTAGTGGAGAGATTCACCAATTCTACCCATTTTTGACAACCACACTACTCAAACTCTTGGAAGTTCTATATATAGTGTGTAAAGTGATCACTTAAACCAGCCTATGACGGTCGTCAGCCCCGTAAATGCCCAGACTTCCATATTCTTCTTCATCTTTGATGAGATGTTAAAAAATAACACGCAATAATTGATCATAATTCCTGTGTAAATAATATTAAATTATATCTAGGCAAATACGTCTGATTGAAAGGGAAAGTACTTTAGCAAAAGGCTGACGCGTTAAGATTATGGATCGTTTGACCTCAAAAGCATATGTTTGTATGTGTAAGGTGAGGCATTTAGCATAAATATTGTTATCACCGTCACCGCTATGTAAAACTAGTTTTTTTTTTATTGACACACTCTGAATAGTAGTAGTAATTTTTTGGACCTTCGAAGCATCACAATTAAATTTTCAGTCAATAAATATAAACTTAATTATGCGTGTAATATACATAATTATTTTTTGACCTATGCATATGGTAAAATTGTCTGTTTTAACCTTTAGAGCATAAAAAAATTGGATAGATGATAAAAATATAAACATTGATATTCAACAAAAATAAATAAAAATATAAATGTCTAGGCATTGACAGAGATTACGACATGTCATAAGCTGGTTTAAGTGACACTTACACTCGTATAACATTCACTATTCAACCCATGATTAATAATCCTTTGAAATTTAAGAAGTTGTAAATATATCCTTCAAGTGATATCTTCTTTTTCAAACGAGTTGGTTGAATTATATTTTTTTTTGCGTTGTTTTGTTTTTTTTATTTTTTTTCATTAAGTAATAATGATGACATTGTTTTATTTATCCATTAATTTACTTTTATCGTTCAGTTACGTGTATTTTTTTTCGTGTTGAGCTAAGTAAAAATAAATTGAAGACATTTAGGAAGTTTTTTTTTAATTAATCTAATTTTTTTTTGTAAATGCATGAAAGCACATCTTATTTTCAAGACTCAATCTCATATCTGTATAAATTTTTTATTTCTACCGTTTTTTTAATAACAATTTTAATGCAATTGATATTGCAAAAATCAGTGTTTTATATATATATATATATATATATATATATATATATATATATATATATATATATATATATATATATATATATATATATATATATATATATATATATATATATATATATATATATATATATATATATATATATATATATATATATATATATATATATATATATATATATATATATATATATATATATATATATATATATAAATATATATATATGTATATATATATATATATATATATATATATATATATATATATATATATATATATATATATATATATATATATATATATATATATATATATTTATATATATACAGAGCAAAAATCATCACAGGACCATCGAAATGTTATGAGATGAGAAGCTGGCACTATATAAATGATTACACATAAATCTTGAAAAAATATACAAAAAAGACTATAATATTATTTATTATATAACATTAAACCACGAGTGTAAGTCCTTCACCAAGCACAAGAGCTAAGTCTCTTTTTTGGAGAGGCACATCGAATCCAAATATAAAAGTTTTCCATATGTATAAATGTTTCAAATGTATTATGTTATAAATAAAAATGTAAATATATTTAATAATATAATAAATAGGATATTTTTTTGAATAAGTTTCGTTTTATGTTTTATTGAATAAAAAGGTTATTGAGATATTTCAGCCTTAGTGATAAAAATATTACATATATGTTATTCTATACGTTAATAAACAATTTCTCTAATACACATTATAAACTATGAAATAAACCTAAGAAGGAAACCTTTTACAAAGTCGTTGGAAGGATCTGAAACAGGATATAAAATGTAAAAGGCGCTTGTCATTCATGACCCCGATAGTAATCATTATTAATATTGTAAGTAGTTATCACTATGTGAATCTATGAACTATGCATGTTCTCAGTAATCCTTACGCAAAACAGTGACTTAATCAATATACAAGTAATAACATACAAACGTACCTACATAATATGACATAAAATACACATGTTTTAAAATTTTTAATGTACCTATAATATATATTGTTACATAAGTGAAGACTAATTCAGAAAATAATATAACATCTTTGAATACTCGATAATGCATCTGTATCATTTTTCCTCTTGATTCAATCTTTCAGGTCAATTTTTTAAATGATTTTTTCATTTTATTTTATAAAATTAACTGAAATTCGTTCAATTCCTCTTTTTTTTCCTTTTTGAAGTCCTTTTTTTGTTGTGTAAATATTTTTTAAACAATCTAGATTTAGAGTATCTTAAGTACAATCGAACTATTCTCATATAATAGGAACTTAACAAAAATAAAATGCAATAGGTTCGAATATTCGAAACAATTTTTTCATTACATTATGTTCTTAACAAATAAGGAGAGAATAAAATAAGACTATAAATTTGCAATTCAAAATTCTGCATAACTTTTATTATTATATGGTCTGGGGCCTGAAGAGATTTTCTGTAAAAGAAACATTATTTTATCCTTTAAATCATTCGATAATATTGCTCTAGAAAATTTGAGAGTTCAATTCCGTCTAATGCCCAATAGTCAATTTATTCTGTTTTTATTTCATTTCTCATTATATAATTTTCGTAAGGCACTCATCAAATTACATAACGACGATATCTCAATCTTATAAATTACAGATAAGACTGAATATGCTTTCTACATTATCTCCCTAGTTTTTTAGTCGAGTTTTAGTTGTTAGACGAGATGACGCTTCTAAAGAATAAAAAAGAACTTTTTCTCTAGCTGAGAATCATATCCCAATGCAGGCAAACATATTGTTCTTTTAGCACTGTAATGCAGAACCATTTTTTTTTGTTCGTGTATGGTATAAATAATACAGTGTTTACCATGCATTTGCACCTAGATACATATATTTTCGACCGGAAAACGAAGTGTTGTGTTCTGGACTATTTAAAAAAATGTAAAAAAACTATGTTTAAAATAAAATATTCCCTTTATATGCACCTTCACACAACGAACTTGTTTTCGAATCATTAAATTTTATTAAAATTTAATGCTTAATGCACCAATAAACATTGATAAGAGGGGAAATCAGTCGCAGTGATTAGTAAATTTGGCATATTCGAATATGGTTCTGCGTTTGATTACCAGTATGATATAAAATATTTATCTTTGTATTTTTTAAATCATATGTCAACCTAGATTAGTGTTTCAATCGCTAAATTCTTAACAATGTCTTTTTGCAAATAATTTATGTATCAAAATAAAGCTATGTTATTAAGATGCAATGTCCTACATATGCATTGGAATGCGCAAATATAGTCCAAAAAAAGTACCACAACATTGTTGAAAATCACAATAAATGGAATATTAAATATTATGCACAATATTAACTTGTTTCTTTCGTATGATTGCTTTTAAATAATGCAAAAATAAACAGTTGCATTGTTTTCGAGCGGCAGATAAAAAAAAATAACATCCGCTGCCTGTAGTGAATCCGCATACATCAAATATTCCGTAGTATTCCATTCACGGTACGGGCGGATGACCTTTAGCCCGGCCGAGCGGCTCCCGCTATACCGGCTGCCATTGCGGCAATGAAGATGCTTCTCTTCTCCCGGCTAAATGTGCTACAGATGAGCAAGAGGCGGGTAGTGGTGGCAGATGGGTATATAAGATGGAGCATTGTCTTAGATGGGTATCAGTCAAACCTCTCATCTCGACCCAAGTCAGATAAACCAACCAAATTCCCAAAAATGAAGGCGGTACGGATAATCATACAATTTAAATAATTATTTTATCTTAATCTTTGAAATACAAGTGCCCGAGTGATCAAAGTGTTTTTTTGTGATTAAACTCAAAGACAGTTTTTTTAATTATATGTTTTATTTATATTGTTAAAGTGTTATTTTAAAACCTCTTAAAATAACAATTAAAATAATTTTATGAAAATAATTAACAAAAACGGATAAAATTATTTAAATCTACGTAAAATTTAATACTGTTACCAAATGTGTAAATTAACCTGAAATATATTTTTCAACGTTCTTACATTAAATATTACCCATGCAAAAGGATAATAAAATAAAAAAATTAAAAAAAAACACATGTTATCATATATCATATAAGTATACACATATTTTAAAATATATATATTATATGATAATACTTTTACAGGGTAGTGCATATTTGAGACAAAAAAATCCACACAAGTACCCATGTATAACGATTTTTATATATGATATAATAAAATGATTTTTTTTTAAATTTATTTTATATTTTTTTCTAGACATTCTTCTTCCTGTTCTTCGTGGTCGCGGCTGTCATCGCTGCTCCTGCCGGAAATGAAGTCACAATCCTCAAATACGAAAACGATAACATTGGAGTTGGACCCTACAGATTCGCGTGAGTATAATAACTAAAATATTAATCAGGATCAAAGCTGAAAATATACTCGTACTTTAAAAAATAAATTAAAAACCAATTCACAAACTTTATAAAGGAATCCGCTTGTTTTGTGAATGAATTCATATGCAATTTACTATGTTAGTTGAATGATAATATTACGTAACATTTTCTAAGCCCGCTGACTTCTCTGAAAAAAGTATTTTCCAGTGAATAAGCACTATTGACGCTTATGTTAACTGGCACCAGTACATTATAATCGTAACTCAATCACGCTTTTTTAAAGTTACCTACAGTATTTATAATTAAATCTTTCGTCGTATTGAAAAGACAAAATGTGCAATTATTTGATATTTAACAATATTCACTACATGATAGTATAAGATTATCGTGAAATCTATAACAGCAGAAACCTTTATTATTATTTTTTAAAGATAATTTTTGATTCTAAATGTCTAAATCAGTATTTTTCCTTGCACAAGTAAGACCTGCATATTAAGATAGCGAATATAAAAATATTCAAATAAAATTTAACCTGGGGCATTGAGTAAAATTATGATTTGATAAATTGATTTTATTACCATATAATATAACAACACATCCTAGCTCAATGCTTTCTTTCTCGTGCTGATTGATTCTCGTCACAATTTCTAAGCAGAATAGATATGTATCGGTATGATTAATTGTTTTGAATAGCTGTTACTTCCGGAAGTGAAATCAAATTAAATAACGTGTAAACATCATAAAATGATTGACTGGCTGGCAATAAAAACAAACAATGAAATATTGTGTTTTTTTGACTACTAAAATAAAAATAAATAACTTTCTATTTCAATTACTCACATCCGTATTAAGATTTCGCACAGATATTATTATTTCTGTTCTAATATTTCTCACAAATTATTTTTGATGGATATACAAACATACGTAATGTTTACAAAAAAAAATATTAAAAAAATCGTTCCTTAATGCATAAATTTGCCAAATGTCATAAATCACACATATGCTGAAATATATTATTGTCATTCAACGAATGTGTTTTGGAGTAAAATTATAGATTCCTAAATCAACTGGAATTTTGAATCAAATGATTTATTGATCAGCACCTGTTTTCTGGGCGTTTGTTAAAAATAAATCACATTTTATACTTCCATTCAAACGAGTTTTTTTTCAATTTTTTTTTATAGATATGAGACCAGCGATGGATCAGCACGGGAAGAACAAGCCGAGCTGAAGAACGCTGGCACTGAAAATGAGGCTCTCTCAGTTAGGGGAAGTTACACATGGGTGGCTGCCGATGGCAAGCAATACACCGTCACTTACATCGCTGACGAGAATGGTTTCCAGCCCCAAGGCGAACACCTCCCAAAGGCACCCTAAACAGTACCTAAAAAACACCTTCGAAGCTGCCATAATATGATAAACAACCACAAACAACCCTCTTCTAACCACAAAACAAAAGACTTTATAATTGGAAAATAATGCTTAATTTTAAGCCTGAGTTTTTCAACCTATTAATTTATTCGACGAAAAAAATTATAAATCTTTTTTATTTTATTTCGCTTTTTGGGTCGAATTAAAATTGCCTTAAAAGTGAAGAAAATAACAAAAAAATAGCAGTTATTTGCATTATTTTTGGATTCTTCTCTAGATAAATGATCTATTTGCATTCAATTAATCTCTTTTTGATCTCATTGTAACAAAAATGAAGTTAATTTTTCGAGAAATGTCGTTTACCAAGATTTTTTATCAATGCTCAAATTTATTTCAAACACCAGAAACACTCATGATTTAGAGATGTATCTATTATGAATTATGATTCATAGAATTCCAACATTCCTCAGATCATTTTTTCTCTGTAACAAATCATGTCCTCTGACAATCTCAGTCTATTAGCGCGTGGGTCAGGTGACATAAAAGCGATTTTCTTTTTGCGAATTTCGTGAAAACTTTACTGACACGCTATGACATGTTGTGACACCGTCTGAATATTATTTTGTAAGCAATAAAAATATTTTTTACAAAAATTTCGTTTTTATTTACTTATGAAATGACTTAACTATGCCTATTTGGATTGAGAAAGAGTTGCAAAATGTTGTTTTCACCAAATGTGGCAGAAAAAGTTACAACAGTATATTTTCATCATGTATGGTAAGTATGTAACACATGTGTTTCCAGGTAATTTCAAGGTATTTTTAGTACAATTTAAAGATACCTTTTACACTACGTGATATAACAATAATAAAAAGTGCCACATTATTTATTTAAATATCGTATCAACAATGAATTCTTTGACCGTTTTAGACAAAACACAATTCTTCAATATGTAGGAGCTAAAAAAATTGCATGACTTTATTACGTCCTTATTAAAAGAGTTAATATTTTCCAGATCCAATTCATAATGAAATGTGATACGTTAATATTTTTTTATTTAATTTATTCATCAATACAAAAAAAAATCCACGAAACAAATTCTTACATGGAATAAAATACAATCAATGCTCTCAACAAAAAATATTTTTATGAATTCTCAATAAAAGATAAACACGATATCTACTGAGATAGCTTTCTTCACGTTAATAAGAGTAATCATGTTGATTCTACAAAATTTATTATAACTATGATAAGCTTACTAGATACTGATATTAATCCAAATAATTTGATCACTATTTCAATAATCTCAATTATACGATTTTAAGTAGATAGTATACAAATCAATATTATATCAAATTTTGCTCAGTCTCAAGATATTATTATTATCAAATTAAAACACCAAAAAACAAATCATCAAATACCGATAATACTCAATTAAAAAAATTAAATAAAGAAAAAATAAACGAGTTTAATAAACAACATTTTAAGTGTGTCCAAATACTTGTTCACAAAATCTGGATTATATCCAATTACAGGAGTTATTTTCATATTATTTTTTGACATCTCATCAAAGATGAAGGAGAATATGGAAGTCTGGGCATTTACGGGGCTGACGACCGTCATAAGCTGTTCTGCTTAATAAAAAAAGCTTTACATCTCACCAATAGATGTCTCTAGTGAAGTTCTAGTAATTCAAGAACAAGGTTTCTAAATTGGTTCATATATATAGAACTTCCAAGAATTTGAGTAGTGTGGTTGTCAATAATGGGTAGGATTGGTGAATGTTACACGTGTGTAAAGTGATCACTTAAACCAGCCTATGACGGTCGTCAGCCCCGTAAATGCCCAGACTTCCATATTCTTCTTCATCTTTGATGAGATGTCAAAAAATAATATGAGTTTAATAAACTTTAAAAAGAAGGCATGTAAATTTTTTGAATAACATATACCGTAACATTATAAAAATAAATTAATTTAATAAAAGAAGAAAAAAATACTTCAAACTAAAGACAGCACTTTTTCAAATATCATACATACTAAACACGAATTGAGAATTTGTATCGATTTTTTTAATCGAAAGATTACAATAAGATCAATAAAAAAATTCTGCAAAATAGTCACATAAAAGAAAGTGAAATTCCGAGTAAGATAAAACAAAACGAATTGATTTGTCTAATATATTTATATTCAAGACCAGAAAAATGTAATCTAAGTATGTTATAACTCGTACATAACCTTTTGACTTTCTTAAAATAAAATACACAAACATAATGGCAAATTTCTCGATCTTAACGTCTTGCTGCCATTTGCGGAAGGTTAAAAGGAAAAAGCGTAGAATATTTAATATCATTTTATCTGAGATGACGTAGGTGTAGTAAGGAGGTGGACAGATAAGATCAGGATTCTGCGGTGAGAAAGAGAGTATTGTAAAAGAATGTATTGTAGCGAGAACCACACCTAGAAGTCAGGAGATCAAAGTTAATCAAAGGGGATAGCCACAAAGGAGAGGAAGAATAGGTACAAAGTCGTACCGTCTAACTACGCGAGGTATAGTTCAACCAAACGTAGAAAGTTGTTATTTAAAAAAACAAATGAAATAAAACAATTCCTTACAACCATAGAAGTCGCCGGCAAAGTAACTAAGAGTAGATAAATAATGAAATTTATGGAATAACGTGCCAAGCACGTTTTTTGGAGTAAATCACTAAAACTGTATGCATATATCTTATTCGGTTTAAGAATAAGAATAAGAGATATATTGCATAACCGACAAAGTACGCAGGTATTAGGCATTATATATATATATATATATATATATATATATATATATATATATATATATATATATATATATATATATATATATATATATATATATATATATATATATATATAAATAATATATATATATATATACATATATATTTATATGTGCATGCTTAATGTATATGGATTGAAACGATTTCAGGTTAATAATTTATAATTAGTTACTACTTTGATTGATTTCTAAATTTCTCTAATACATCATCATAAACGAGATATGTTTTAGATTTCATTTAATTTCCTCAAATACTATGGTTTTAAAAATTCTAAACATTTGTTTATTATGTTTTGAACATTGAAAGCATTAACTTTGTGGATCATCTTGATATATTATTTCGAGAAATAAAAATACTTTGTGTTCTGATCCACTCACATTTTTATTTAACCAACTAGTTTCGGCAACATTGCCCTCTTCAGGGTTACATTTATTACTAGTAATAAATGTAACCCTGAAGAGGGCAACAGGTTGTTGCCGAAACTAGTTGGTTAAATAAAAATGTGAGTGGATCAGAACACAAAGTATTTTTATTTCTCGAAATAATATTTGTTTATTAAACCAAAAAGGGTCAATTTTTTTTTGGAATAATCCACAATGCCTTTTTTAAGATGCTAAAAAATCATTGCAAATACCCACAGTGATTGAAAATAATTACTTCTTGTTTTCATTCTGAAATTGGCGGGAATTGAACTTGGAATTTGCGGTCGAGCGCCTTCTACGCTAAGGCTATAAGACTTATAAAACTATATGACTCAAAATGTTACTAAATCAAGAACATTTTTACATTATAAAATATTAACAAACAAAACTTCAAATATATTTCTATTTAAGTATGGTTTTCGAAAAAAATATATACATATTTTCGAATTTTAAAATAAAACAGACCTTTATTTTCTCATCAGATAAAATTTATGCAGGACGCATAAAAAATGGCATACATTCGTAATTACAAATGCAAAAGAATTTTCCGGGTGATTTGTGATTCAGTCAGCATGAAAAAAATACACTTTTCTATAATATTTGTATGTATGTATTTATTTTGCATGATTTTTTTTCGGTTTTCGGGTAAGTAGAGATCCTTTTTCAGTCGGAGTCGTAATCCCTAATGCACCTTGTGTATATGAAGAAACACGGCGACTGACATTGGAAACTATGTGTGTGGGGTCCGATGGTATCGCGAGGAGAGTAGAAAAAGGACAAAGGCCCTTTTGGGACGGTGCGCCTGAAAGGTGTTAATGTATTACGTCAAGGTACCCCGCTCCACCCAACTATCACTATTAGTGGAGAGACTCAAAGGTAATGTGGATTGTACAGCACGTGAATGTACCATATATCTGGAACAGAGACACAAAGCTTACGCTTTTTAAGATTTTTGTCTTTTGTGACGTTCTGGCGGGTCAACTAAGATAAATTAATGAAAATATCAACAAAAATGTATCATTTCCAATATCATTATATTAATTTAAATTTTAATTGGTAAGTACTAGTTTTTATCAAAATATATTGTGACACGTGCTTCAATGCATTGCGCATCATTTTCAAACAACGTATTTGAAGATAAATTAAAATTTTGTTACGTCCTCGGTTTGTTGAATGATGAAGACTTGAAAATGATACAGAATGCATCGAAAACGTGTCACAACAGATTTTAAGAAATAGTGGTATTTATAGAGATAAATTAAAATTTTATATTGAAATATAGTATGACAATGCGACTACCGAATATATTTTTTTCATAATTCTTTATTTTTATTTATGAAAGGATTCGGCATAAAATTATAATGGGCTCAATCCTTTTTCATTCAACATAACGTTGTGATTTCCACTAAGGATTTTTGTAAGAAAAAATATTTAGTCGAATACTAAGTTAATGACATCCCATACATTGAGTACCATTACTTTTCAACATTTTGTGCCACTGAGTTAAAGACAAACGTGTTTTCATATAATTTTATAAAACAAACAGTAATCACTCAAATAAAATCACAATGTTGTATTTTATAAATTATTATGTATTTTTAATCTCTGAAGTCGACATCATCATATATTATTTTGTAAAAAACAGTAAAATAATCATTTAAAAATAATTCTAATAGCAGAGAACATCTTATATAAATTATTGATTAATTAATCCTGTACACTGTGTTTATCTCTAATAAAAATACATAACTATCATAATATTATACTTTATTTCAAAGTTTGATTTATTTAAAATATAGAATATCCTACAAAGTATATAAACAATTCAAGTGCAAATAACATGTTGAAAATCAACTTGCAAAAAATGTCGTTGAATTTGCGTAATGAGAACCCGCCTCTAACGAGGAAAATGTATGACAAAGAGTATCGCGGGCAACTTTTTCGTGCTAATGTCGCCGTAAAAGGGGATGAAAGCATCCGTATAATGTTTGATAACACGCCGCCAGAACCAGCCTTTGTAGGGAGGACCAGAATCTCCTGCACTTACTTCATTGCCACGTGCATTTTCCAGGATGCATTAGTTCAACCAAACGAAAACAGCGAATATAAATAAGCACAAAGTATTACAGTAAAGAACCCATTATAACTTAAACAATTTAAAAAAATAAAAAAAACATTTACAAACATATCGCTCACTCCTTTCAAGAAGGTCATAATTAAAAAGTCATCAATTTTCAGTTGTGCATGTTTTCGGAATGCCCAAAAAATGTACTATATCCCAGCAAAAGAGGCATATTTTTAACTTAATATTTACCCGCCACAGGGCAGAAAATGTTGTTTTTGCATTTTGACGAAAAGGTATTGTTTAATAATTTTTTGAAATATCCTAAATATTTTTCAAATGCAAAAAAAAACCTTCAGGTTTTACCTAAAAAGATCTGTTGCACACTAAAAAATTCAAAAAGTGGCTTGATATTTATTTTTAATACATTGTTGTATTATATTTTAAAACTTTAAAAACGTTCTCCTGAAAAATCAAGTTTTTTGATTTATGACGTTCTTGAAAGGATTGAGCGATATACCTAGTACATCACCAGTTCACCTACGTAGCGTTGTATTGTTTGTTTTGACCCTCTATACCAGTATTTTATGATTACAAGTAGTGATTATTTTGTGTGATGTACTTTTATTCCCAAAATTTTAAGTGCGTCTAAATACTTGTTTACAAAAAACTCTTTTAAATATAAGCTTTCTCAATCCAACATAGATGGCTGCTGTAAACTTATTTGTATCAATTGTTTTTTTTTGGTTTAATAGTGTGATACCTTATACCAGTATTTTATGAAAGAAGTGATATTTTAATTGTAATTATTATTATTATTATATGAATAATTATAATCTTAAATTATCTCATAAAAATTTCATATAGTTTGTTTATTATTTAAAAAAAAACACCTAGAGACACGTTTTGGTGAATTTCAGAACATTTTTGATTTGTGCCAAGTATTGTTAAAGTCATATTGATATGATTGATATATGATATGTTTTTATTGATGTAAAATATAATTTTCTTATCTTAAAAATACCAAATCTACAATTGTACATCAATTTCTTCAAAACAAAAACTCATATGAAACAAATTTTATAAAAACGAACGAAGCAATCGATTGACGTAAAATATTCAGTTTAGTTCCTTTGCGGTATAACCTCACAAATTGTGTGAAATAGTGAATTAAATAGAATCTCGATTTTCATATACCAACATCTTTCAAAAGTACGTGATGAGGTTTATTATGGATGTACGGGTATATTTTTCTATACCGATACAAGGATTTCTCCAATATGAAATTTTCAGAGCCAAAAGGAAGCGCGGGAAAAACACAGTCGTTAGCAAAGTAACAGGTGTTGTCAGCGGGAGGGAATTGCTGTAATGTCTTTCGGGATCCCATACATCATCTTCGGTCCGGCAATAACTCGAGACACGGGCGAGACGAGATGAGACAGATGACGCCATCTCTCCGACCGAACATCTTACAGCGGGGGTCAGCATAACGTACAATACAACGTATCGATACATACGTTGGTAAGTACTTATAACTAAACATATGTACATGTATTATAATATAAAACTGGATACGGAATAACTCGTCGGACCAATTATTCAATGAATCTTCATCCCCTTTTCAACGAAATAGTGTTTATGGTGAAAATCCATTAAAATGATAAATCATTGTTTAAATATTCAGTATTACCACTGCTACTATCATTACGCTGTTTCCCCGCAGGGGAAGGCAGAGAGGATGGAATGCCATATTCTTCTGTCCTGACATACACCTTTTCCATCAATATTCATGAAGAAAAAAAATCACCTCTTAGAAGAATTGTCTATCGAATCTTTGCATAATAATATGCTGTGTAATACATAATTTTTTTGATAAATTATATTGACTAAATTAAGCATGTTTTTTTATTTGTTATTGATTTTCAAGTCTTTTTTTTACGTTCACCTGAATAAATTTTGAGTTTGATAATTTTTATATATTTTCCGTATATAAAAAAAAACTATGATTAATTTGAGCCACCGTATACATGACATTGAAGGTCTGTGAGCAATAATCTTTCCATATTTGCGGAGTGTGAGTTTGTTAGGGCTGTGGAGAGCAAAATTGAAAGATTTATGAAAAGGAATATCAGTGCTATAATTCTGACTGATACGCACTTTAACACTATGAATCACAAATGATTTTTTAAAAATAATTTTACATTTTACATTTATTTATGCATAAGAAAACCTTTTACAAAGCTTTGTATTTTCCTTAAATAATATAATAACAATGCAGATGTTGTAAGGTAGTGGTCAATAACCATGTTTTATATTTGACTTACAAAAACAGATTCTATTCCCCTAAATCCTACTCTAATCCTGGTGTATCATAAAGCACATGTACTTAAAATCATTGAGCATACTAAAAATGTGACATGATTCGTTATGATTTACGAAATTTTCGATAACAATTAATAGAAATTTGGCAAAATAAACTTTACCAGTTTTTCTTTAATATAAGTGAAAATATTTGCTATTTATTTACCAATGTAGAAGAAATATCCCTTACCTAACATTTTTTGTTTTACAAGAAATTTATTTGATTTAAATTTTTTTTATATTTTATTCTAAAAGTGTTAATTTACGAAATAATTTACAAAAGAGAACATTTCCGGTTCAAGACAGATCAAGACGAATAACATAACAAGGTTGCTTTTATTGACTGTTTTTCGTTAGTTTATATATGGATCATTTAAAATCTTTATGTAATACAACCAATAATAGAGATAGGATTATCATAATCGTTGGATTTGAACACGGACACCATTGTAAAGAATGTAAAAATTAATTTAAGGATGAGCACAAATTTGGCATTTTGAAATCGTTATTAATGAATACTGTAATAAAATACGATGAATTGGCATCAAAATAACAAAAAATGTATATTCTCATAGCCTCCAATAAATTGAATTATTTGCCTTTAGCGATTTTACGCAAAGGATATAAATTCATGATCCCTCCGAGTTACTGGGTTACTTTCCAGGATCAACATAAGTGGGGAGGGTGCAACTATTAAGAACATCACCACCATCTGTCGCACCACTTGCCAGTTCCTAGACATGTCTTCCTAAACTAGCCGCTCACCTCTTCGTGTCTTATTCCATCCTGGTACTCACACAGGAATTCAAAGGACAATTTATTATCAAAATACACCTCAATGGACAAAACAATGATATTCTTAAAAGGACACTTATACTCGTTGCTTCTTACTATATTTGTATATAAGTTTTTTAGATGCATTTTTTTATAATCAGCACACAATTTTCGAAGGCAGAATATATTTCAAAACATAAAATTCAGTTTCCCAAGTGTGAAATTATGTTAATATTTTTAAAAAAACCCACATTTTATCGTTGCATTTCAAATCAAACAAAATTTTAACCACCTTTCCTCGACAAAAAAATGTTTTATGCATAGTATTACTCAAACTAGGCATAACGAATTTTGGAAGACTTAAAGATTGAAGATTTTAAAAAAATCAGTATTTAATTTTTTATTTATACAGATGAGGTACGATTGCTCAAAACATATGAAAAAGTTTATATTAAGTGAAAATTAAATACTTTATGCACTTATTATTATTGTTTTTCATTATATTGTATTAACATTAGCAACAAACAGGGAGGATATCATATATATTGATTAAGGTCATTGCTCTACAACTTTACAGAAAATTCAATAGATGACATTTGGAAGTAATATATCGCTCACTCCTTTCCAGAACGTCATAAATCAAAAAACTTAATTTTCCAGGAGAACATTTTTAAAGTTTAAAAATATAATACAATGTATTAAAAATAAATATCAAGCCACTTACTGAACTATTTACTGTGCAAATGATCTTTTCAGGTAAAACCTGAAGGTTTTTTCTCCATTTGAAAAATATTTAGTATATTTAAAAACATAATCAAACCATACCTTTTCTTCAAAATGCAAAAACAACACTTTCTGCCCTGTAGCGGGTAAATATTAAGTTAAAAATATGCCTCTTTTTCTGGGATAAAGTACATTTTCTGGGCTTTCCGAAAACATGTACAACTGAAAATTGACGATTTTTGATTTATGACGTTCTTGAAAGGAGTGAGCAATATGACCTCACAAGTCGATGACAGATAAGAAGCCCTGTAGGTATGTGCCCAGATTTTCGAAATCCCATGTCCGAGAAAATATCTACTATTAAAATAATATATCTCAAATATTTTGACGACAATCTTTCAAAGACTGAATCCAGTATATTTGTTAAAAAAATATAATTGGATGTACTCTAAAAATTGTCAATATAAATTTTAACACTAACCAGATAAGAAACATAATTTTGAACCGATAAAGTACACTTTTCACACAGAAACGAAGAAATGTAATAGTTCCACTTCCGTTCAGACCATAAATCTCACGAGACCGAAACTAATCGCGGAACAATTCCGGAGTCTGAGAACAAGGTAAGTGTATCTGAGATCTTGAATCAAACCAGAAGATGCCGTTTGTTTTGTCCAAGTCACCCCCTACCCCCGCCGCCTCACCTCGGCGGTCTCGAGTCACCCCGACTGGTCACAAGTCGCAACCCTCGCTGACTTGTTGGGGAAAGTTTAAAGTTTCCCCCAAGTGAACCGACCCGGACACGGACTTTGGAATTATTGAATTCGAAATCAAATTTGATGTACAGAATGCACCTGGTTTACCCAAACAAATTGAAAGTGGGAATTATATCGACTCGACTATAAATTTCTACACTTTGACTAAACATTTTTGTATAATGTTGTTAAAATATGGTAAACATAATTTTGTAAATATTTAAACTTTACAAAAACCTTCTTACTTATACTTATAATAATAAAATAAGATCCCTATCCGCACCCCAATGATGCATAGGGCACTGCGTCATATAAACGCAGTGTTATCTTGATCGTTTACACATGAAGGAAAGGTGATCAGCCCTCCGCTTCAGGTACCAGGGTAATAATATTGAATAAATATTACAGTAAAAAAAAATCACTTGTATTTATTTTACCCCCCTTGGGAATCGAACCCGGGACCTCCAGAACGGTAGCCGAGCGTGCTGACCATTACACTACGGAGGCAGACTACTTATACTTGAGAACTGTTTTATGATAAAATAATATATTTCATTCAAGTAAAAAAAATCAATTTTAAATGTATTATTTACTACTCTTTGCATCTGGCAACGCGTTGCTGTGGCTTAGTCTGGCAGAATAGAAAAGAAAGAATACATATGGCACATATTTCCAGCATGTTCAATTTCGCAATGCTGCCAATAACAGCTGTCAATAAACACGCTCTCGGCCAAATGCAATGTTTAGCATATTTAGTGTTATTGTAACTTTCAACAGATGGCGCTGTCATACGATAAAAAAGTTTTCGAAAAATCGTATTTTATTTGTCACAATTAAAACAGCTGTAAACATTTCAAAGCAATCGATGCATTACTTTAAAAGATTTAAAAATTTTAACAACGATAACTCACATTTTTATTTAAAATACAGATAGATGTAAAATATGTATGTTTTCGAATGCTACTTTGTGCTTAAATTTTAAGCAAATCGGTGAATAACATAAGAAGATTTATTATTTTGAGCATACTCACATTAAAAATTTTATTGAAATAGATTTTATCTTCATAGATTGGGGTGCCACAACTTAATAGTACCAAAAATAATGTGGTTAAAAAAATGTTTGTGCTTTATTAATTTTATAAAGTGCGATTTTTTGACATCTCATCAAAAATGAAGAAGAATATGGAAGTCTGGGCATTTACAGGGCTGACGACCGTCATAGGCTGGTTTAAGTGATCACTTTACACACGTGTAACAGTCCCCAATTCGATCCATTATTGACAACCACACTACTAAAATTCTTAGAAGTTCTATATATATGAACCAATTTAGAAACCTTGTTCTTGAATCACTTAATCAATAAGCCCCGTAAATGCCCAGACTCCCATATTCTTCTTCATTTTTTATAAGATGTGAAAAAATAATATGAAAATGACTCCTGTAATTGGATATAATCCAGAGATTGTGAACAAGTATTTGGACACTCTCAAAATGTTGTACAAGAAAAATCACTGTTTGTTGGCTTAGTTTTCTCGTTCCCTCTCGCAACACGATTTTCACACTCACACCAATAAAAAGATTTTCAAAATATATTTCTGTAGGGGAGAGTGTCCATGAGTGGGACAGAGGATGAATGGAACAATCGTCCTCCAGCCCAAACTATTATTACAAAAAAAAAAAAATTACCCAACATGAACGCTACAATATTAGACAGAATAATCCTCAAACCTCAGTTCTCGACTGACAGTGAAGCGAGTAAGACTTGTTACAATTTTTTTGCGTCAAAAAGTAAATTATATACTGCAATTTGATTTTGTTTGTACATATAGGTTATGATAAGTGCTGCAATTGATATATACAATTATTTAAGTTGGTTCTCTCAGGATATTATAAAGTATGTTTCATCAAATTTACTTTAGTATAAATGTATCGATTTATCTATTTTTCTAAAAATCACGCATTTCCTTGAATGGGACGCGCGCAGTGATCATGAATGGGACGGGCCCACTCAAGGGAAAATTGACCCATTCATGGCGAATACTTTTAATGTATATTAAAAATCGTTTGTACTCGTTTGTAATACACGCATTGTAAACATTTTATTGTTTTTAGGTTATAATGCCAAAAACACGCCATCGTTCACCAACCATCAATCACCAACGTTCTAATTGAAGCTGCTGTAGAAGAGGTTTTAAATAAAAGCAAAATATTAGGTCGGTTGCAAAGACATATGCAATAGGAAAATCTTCTCTTTATAGACATGTCAAACGAGTTAAGGCTGATAGGAAATAAAATAGCCTATCAGCGGAAGCTAAACTGGCAGTGCATAACGGAGTCCTGGTTCTAACTCTAATGTATGGAAGTGAAACATGGAGTTGGCAAAATAAGAATGTGCGACAAAACGATGTATGATAGATGTTCGAATAGTGAAATAAGGAAGGAATGCAAAGCTGAGATAAGCATAATCGATAAAATTAAGAAAAATGTGTTGAAATGGTTTGGACATGTAGAACGAATGAGTGAGGATAGAACGGTTAAACAAATTTACTAGGCGAATGTTATTGGAAAAAGGAGCAGAGGAAGACCGAGAAAAACATGGTACGATCAGGTAAGCCAAATAGTTGAAAGTGGTCAGGTTAGGAGTCGTAACAATCGGCGGGTATGTATGAGGAGATGCATGAACGTGGAAGAGGCGAAAATAATGTTTGCAAAGACAGAGTGGTGTAGCGTTCTATTCTTTCTACCTATCCCTGCGGGGAAGCGGCTTGATGGTAAGTTAGTTTTTTTAGTTAGTTAGTTTAGTCTGAACCGAGAAGAAATACTTTCCACGTATTTAAATTCAGCTGGAAGAATATGTTCTACAGTACAGAAATAAATCAGTAAGGGGAAATCAAGTAAAATATCTGACATTTCAGAAAAGGACAAGTTTTTGAAAATACAATTATTAAAGAATGGAAAATAAAAACCTATAGATAGACCAAAAAATAAGCCTAACGCCAAAAGAGTTTTAAAAAAACTCAGTTTTCAACAAAATATTTCAATGAGTGATGACAGAGATCAGTTCAGATAAATCAGTTGAAATAGAAGGTGTATCACTGACAAAAACAAAAGGAAAGGAGGATAATAAGTGTCACATATGTGAAGGAGAATATCAATATAGTTTTATGCAATGGCTTAAATGTAAATTTCGTGGCCCATGAAAATTGTGGAATATTAAGATATCTGAACTTTTTTTGCCAAAAATGTTGCAAAAATGTTTAATAAAATTTCTTTTACATGTGTCTACGTATTATACGAAAGTGTCTACAGATGATTTTTGTTTTAAAATATAATTATTCCATCAATCTAGCATTTTAATTAATGTCCCATTCATGGTATACTGGTGTCCCTCTCATGGGAGGGTGTTTATGAATGGGACATTTTTGGACATTATTTGAAATCGATTTTTCAGGCAGTTAGGTTAATTTTTTTAGAAAACAAAGTATGGCATATTTGTAGCTAAAAGATTGAATAAAGAGAAACCACGTTTACTTTTTGTGATTTATTTTACGGAGAAGAACTAGAGAGGCAAAATCAAAAACGTCCCATCCATGGGCACTCTCCCCTACATTGAAAATTTTATTGTTACTACATTGAAATGCCTTTCTGAGGTACCTATTCTATGTATTCAAATACAACGTGTTTATTTATGCGCTGTTATACGCGAAGCATCTAATAAAAATTCTTGGAAATTAATATGTTTTTTTCATTGCGTCCAGCTCCCTTATACTAACACCCCTAGTCTCCACCCGCCCAGTATCGTCTTCACCATTCCAGTAATATATACAATTATATAAAGTTTTGATATGCATACGTAAATCTATACTCATATCGGATAGGACGATTATATGGGTTTCAAGGTTGACTGGATAGTATATTCACACGTACTCGCAGTCTATTGTACGAGAGTATCGACCAGTTGCAATTGGGGTAAAATGGCGATCGAATATGCTAATGCTTCTATGACACCCCAACATGTTCTCTACTTTAGTATGAAATCGAATCCACGAAACATAACTTAATATCTCAGTCTTATCAATTTACTTGTTAATTTTTAAAAAAAGTATATAAACAAGTTATTTAACAGAAAATACTTTAATAATGAGTTTCCAAAAATAAAAATACAGGTTTTAATAATTATGCATATTTGGTGTGATGTATTTTTATTCACAAAATTTTGAGTATGTCCAAATACTTGTTCACCATATAAAACTCCGCTACGTAAAAGCTTTTTCAATCCAACGTAGATGGCTGCTGAGAACTCGTGTAGGTACTACGAGTATGTTATGAGATTGATCATGTATCTAGGAGTTTGATCATTTGAGTAGCGTCTATGTCCATCATGGGTAGAATGGTAAATATAACACGTGTGTGACGTCACATATCGCTCACTCCTTTCAAGAACGTCATAAATCAAAAAACTTGATTTTTCAGGAGAACGTTTTTAAAGTTTAAAAATATAATACAATGTTCTAAAAATAAATATCAAGCCACTTATTGAACTTTTTACTGTGCAACAGATCTTTTTAGGTAAAACCTGAAGGTTTTTTCTCCATTTGAAAAATATTTAGTAGATTTAAAAAAATAATTGAACAATACCTTTTCTTCAAAATGCAAAAACAATACTTTCTGCCCTGTAGCGGGCAAATATTACGTTAAAAATATGCTTCTTTTGCTGGGATATAGTACATTTTCTGGGTATTCTGAAAACATCCACAACTGAAAATTTACGATTTTTGATTTATGACGTTCTTGAAAGGAGTGAGCGATATGATGGGTCATAAGCCCTGTAAATACAAATTATTCTTCATCTATTTTTTTTATGAAAAAAATATAAAATAGAATGTTTATTAATAAACCCGTCATTTTGCTTTTTCTTCAACGATTTTGTCACTTTTAACTAATTAAATACCAACTTGCACCATATAGCATTTTCTGATTAATACTCGTTTATTAGAAGATAAAGTAGAAGAGAAAATTGAATTTTTCCATTAGTTTTACCTGTTTTTTAGTGTCACTATTTTAATTACTCGTTTAGGAATAAAAGAAGAAACTTTTAGATGCTTATCATTAGATCTTAAATGGAGAAAAGTGTGCTACGAAATGGTGTCTCATTTCCGAGAATTCTAGAAAGTTATGCAATAGAAAGGCGACCAGAAAAAAGGCTATTCATTCCTGGAAGGGTATCTTCAGTGAAAGTTTTTATTGCTCCTGTTTCCTCTGCCGCAACTTCTAGCACCAGGTGAGCGTTATTGAATTTCCACCTAACCAGTGGTTCTCAAACATAATAAAAAAATAAATCAGTATATTAATTATCGTGCGTGTTCTATAACTTTGAAATGAAATTATCAGCAGCAGAAATTTAAAATGTCTTAAAATGTCTTTAAAAAAAAAGACTGGTTCTACCCTCGAAAAACGAACTTAAAAATTTCACTTACTTCAGTCTTCATTTTTAAAATGCCACATCTGTTTTAGGGAAAGGTTTTTGTAAATATTTATTATAAAAACAGCTTAATATGGTATCAAACGTTTAGATCAATATCACTAGTCTGTTTTTGGTTGGTTGGCAGATATTGCTTGTTAGCAAAAAGCCTGCCAATGTACTTGTTTTTTTTTTGTGTGCATGAAGTTTAAATAAATAAATAAATGAAAAAGCATCATGAAGTTTTGGCGATTAATATTTTTGAGATAGTCCAAGAGTATGTAGATGATTTAGATCAACTCTGAAATCAACAGTCAAACTTAATTTTAGACATCTCAATGTAGATGAAGGAGAATATGGAAGTCTGGCCATTTAAAGGGCTTACGACAGTCATAGGCTTGGTTAAGTGATCACTTTACACACGTGTAAACTATTTGTGTAAAAACGTGTGAAGTATTTGGACACACTCAAAATGTTTTCATTCAACTTCAATTAAAACATTGATCGTATAAGGTATCGTTAGAAAATAATTGATATCAATTATTTTCTCACTCGATTAACGAAAAGAGTACTTTTTGTAAAAATGTAGTTTATTTTCATTGACTTATTTTCAGCGAAATACGGTGTTTGAAATCGATGCGGAATGCATCAAATTACGTGTCACAGTAGATTTTAAGAAATAGTGGTATTTACTAAGGAAAACATTAATTAAAAAAAAGTTATACTATATTTTAAATCAAAAGTATTTACTCTCTTTATCATTCGTCGTTCACTTGGCGTAATACCACTTTAAAAAATACTACTTAGTGACTTTCAAAAGTATTTTATTGGTTTTTTTTTAAAGTACAAAAATACAGATAACTTTTTCTTACAACATAACATAAAATATAAATATAATAAAATAAAGTGTAAATATTTCAAATGGCATCACACATTGAGTATCGCATTCCTGCACGTCAATGAATACTTTTTCATGCTCCCAAATAAGAAAGGGAAGGAACTGATATAGTGAAAGTAGACCCCGCATCACCCTAGCAAAAAGGTGCATATATCACAAACGTCAATTCCTTATTCGATTCACTTGTCGCCTCGGAGCCGGCCGCTTCTATACGATTGTTGGGCGCACCTGCCTGGCTGATCTACAGACGTCAAATCTGAATGAAAAACGTGGAAAAAATGCACTTCATTTTTCCTCCGCATCAACATCGGTGATAAATGATCCAAGGAGTTCAAAGCCGTGTTAAAGAGATGTCTTAAAAATGTTTTATTGGAAAATCATAAAGGTACTTTAAATTACATATTTATTTAAAAATGGATTCATTACTTATCAAAACATTTAAATATTTTCCTTTGACTTCACATAGTATGTAAATGCATGAAATAATCTTATGAAAAATATCTCATTACTCTAAATTGAGTTTTTAAAAACATTCGTTTATGTATGTTTAATTATCAAATAAATAAAAATCTACATTTCGGACCACATATTTGAGTTATTTGAGAAAACATAAATGAGCTAAAATTTGGTATAGTATGAAAAATTTATGAATATATCAAATCTTTATGTAGATAATACAAAGACTAAGAACATGGTGTTCTCCGGATCCCAGTGGGATGTAGCGTGACTGTAGATGGCATCTTAGTAGAGCAGGTGGAAAAGTTTAAATACTTGGGTGTGGACCTGTGTGTTAGGTGGGGAAGGCAACGAAAAACACAATGGTATGAGCATGTGAAGAGAATGGAACCATCCAGACTCCCCCACATCGCACTGTATTGCCAACCCCATGATAGTCGACTCCCGGGCAGACCACTAAAGATATGGATCGATAACTGGGAATCGACATCGCAGGAGGCTAATCTCTCTCAAAACCAAAAAATAAAAATAAATTATGCTGCTTAATATGTTTAAATTTAAAAAAAATATTAAAATAAAGATATTCAGACCCCTTTCTTTGAGGTATGTGGTATAAAATATAACTCGATGATGATGAAATAATTATTCTAAAACCGTAAGTCACGAAGTAGCGTGTTTTTAAGTGGTATTACATAAAGTAAACGATGAATGATAAGGAAACATAACCAAACTTAACAATACTTTTAATGTACCAAAAACATCACTTGACCTGTTTTCACGACATTTTGTCATAAATATCATGTCGTACATAATTTAGAAGGAATTAAACATGAGAAAAATAATATGTATTGGAAAGTTTATTTATTTTGAAATAAAAAAGGTATTTAAAGTACTTTGAGTCCTATACACACATTTCTGCCTTGTATTATTTCACAAAATAATATACGTAGAAGAAATAAACTTTTTCTCACGCGTTCTTTTGCAGAAATCCACAACCACGTCTAAAAAAGTCGACAACATCCCTAAGTGGAACCGGCACCCGTGAAAATACTTTTCCGAATCGATACGATTAGACCTTCTCACTTTACAGTAGGGGGAAGAGGATACTTTGCGGAACGACAGGTGTGGAACTTGGATAAGTTTGTTCTACGTACGGGTTTCATTTTCTTTCTCGAATATAACAAAGTTTATCGGATACCTTTTTCATACACAAAGCGAGATATAAAAGACATTTAAGTTGGAAAAGAAGGTCTTTGTTAAAGTGTCCCATTCTGCATCAAGGATCTAACTATTGATTCATTTCTTACATTATTCAATATTACTCAAAATTTAACCTAGTAACGACATTCAAGAAGCGAAGCGATTTTATTATTCAATTATTAAATAAAGTTGATCGGTTTCTTGAATGTTTTTCGCAGATACTTTGTGGCACATTTTATAAACTTTGTAAAATTAAACAACTTAGTTTTAACCACTTTTTTATTATTTGTACACTTTAACCTACCGGTTTTGACAAGAACCTTGTCATTATCAGGGTTTAATAAATTCTAAATCATGTAATGTTTTTAATGTATTTTAAATACTCAGTCCGCCTCCGTAGTGTAATGGTCAGCACGCTCGGCTACCGTTCTGGAGGTACCGGGTTCGATTCCTAAGGGGGGGTAAAATAAATATAAGTGATTTTTTCACTGTCATATTTATTCAATATTACCCTGGACTGGTACCTGAAGCGGAGGGCTGATCACCTTTCTTTCATGTGTAAACGATCAAGATAACGCTGCGTTTATATGACGCAGTGCCCTATGCACCATTGGGGTGCGGATAAGGGTTTTATTTTATTATTTATTAAATACTCATAGTTAATTACATTCCCTTACCAAAAACTTCCATACACTCCATAAAAAATCCTAAATGTTATTTTTATTGTGCGTTGCGTAGCAACTCCAAATAACAACTACGAATGGAATCACCCAAAAAACAATATGAAGCCGCGCACGCATACGTAAAGTGGAGCACACACACAAAAACTTAATGTGCGGATTTTTTCTTACTAGGAACAGAAATTGGAAAAATATCAAAAAAAGGACTGCTACAAATAATAATATTGATTTAAATAATATTTAAATATTGTTGTATCGCTTTTTTAATTTTCAAAATCTCTAAATTATGCAATGAGTTTACTTTTTTTAAGTTGATTGGCATCATCCCAATTTATTTATAAAGATTCATAGATTCATTTTAAATTCTGTTATCAATTAAACATTGTTTCTAAATCAATATAACGAAATATGAATGTACAGAAAACAAATATGTACATTAACGGGCGTATTGGTAAGAATCAATATCTTTCTACCGACCAAAAACAGACCAGTGATATTTATTGGTCAAAACGTTTGATACCATAATGTTATAAATAATATTCAACAAAAAAAACACGTATCATCAGAAGTCATGAGGGCTTTTGTTTTACTAAAAAGTGAAGTAATGAACCGTATTTAAAAAAAAAACATGAAGCTCCTAGCAAGTTGCACTGAGATAGTAATAAATGTTAAATAGCAGTAAAGTAGGAATGAGAATAAATGCGTTTTACTACCATCACGCCGTTTTTCTGCAGGGGTAGGCAGAGAGGATGGAACGCCACACTCTTCTGTCCTGACATACACTCCTCGCCTCCTTCACATCCATACATCTAGTCATACATGCCCTCCGATTACGAAGACTTTTAACACCGCCAGATTTTAGGTTCTGATTGATCTGATCGTGCCAAGTCTTTTTCGGTCGTCATCATTCTGTTTTCCCTCTCACACTCGCCACATATATTTTCTTAGTCGTTCTCTCGTTATCCATTCGCTCCACATGTCCATGCTACCGTAAAGAACTCATCCTAATCTTTTCAATTATTCCGCGTTCAGCCTTACATTCCTTCTTATATTTTCGTTTTTAATTTTGTCATACAATGACTTTCCACACATTCGTCTGAGGTAGCGTATTAATAAGTAAAGCGTAAGAATAGTTTAAACAAAAGGTTTATGTTAATATTATATTGGTGATTAATGAAAAAATAATGATTTCATTGAGCATTACTTTATTTCTAAGTTAAAAACCATGGATTTCGAATTTTAAAATAAAATCCCCTAACTAGTCAGTGTATTAAAGTATAAAAATAAAAATATACCACATATAAGCAGTGAAGAATTGTAGACCAACCCCATGGGATGTTGTTGATTCAGGTAGAAAGCATCGGAACAACTGACGTGTATTAATCCTTTACAGAATAACGCGCATCGAGCCGAAATTCGCGGCTTATCGCTATACACCGTCGGGGATGTTGTTGAAGGGTGCCTGCCCCGCAACTTTTAACCTCGTCGAAGAAAAAAAACTAAATTAATCACTACAATATTATTTTTGATGAAGATGAAGAAAGTCAGGGCATTTACGGGGCTGATGACCGTCATAGGCTAGTTTAAGTGATCACTTTACATACGTGTAACATTCACCAATTCTACCCATTATTGACAATTACACTACTCAAATTCTTGGAAGTTCTATATATACATATGAACCAATTTTGAAACATTTTTTGACATCTATTGGTGAGATGAAAAGAAGGTTTTTATTGAGCAGAAACTCTTTTATTAGTATGTGATGTTCGAATCCTGGATTATAATAACACACATCGCTCACTCCTTTCAAGAACGTCATAAATCAAAAATCGTCAATTTTCAGTTCTGCTTTAGTTGTAGTTATGTTTTCGGAATGCTCAAAAAATGTACCATTTCCCAGCAAAAGAGGCGTATTTTTAATTTAACATTTACCCGCTACAGGGAAGAATGTGTTGTTTTTGCATTTTGAAGAAAAGGTATTGTTTACTATTTTTTTTAATATACTAAATATTTTTTAAACGGAGAAAAAACATTTAGGTCTTACCAAAAAAGATCTGTTCAAAAAAATTTAAAAAAAATTAAATTAAAAATTAATGTAAAAAATTCAATAAGTGGTTTGATATTTATTTTTAATACATTGTATTATATTTGTAAACTTTAAAAACGTTTTCCTGAGAAGTCAAGTTTTTTTTATTTAAGACGTTCTTGAAAGGAGTGAGCGACATAAGAAAAGCCAGAAAATATACTTTTCATTTTTATTATTTGAGCTTATAATTTGACCAAATAATTTGTTTACAACGTTTAAATGTAGGAAATAAAACTCAATTATAAGTATTATACAAGTGTTTAAAAATAAATAAATAAATAATAAGAAACTAAAGTGAATGGCCAAAGAGGTGTTTTTGATCCTTTGTTAGCCCTGCATCACCTTTATAGCCGGGAGCCGAATGGGGGGGGAGTATTGAATGAAGAATTCAATGACATTTGGTCCAGACGCATGATTCATCTGTTTCCACGAGGCATTGTGTTACTAGCTTCGGTACGCCATGACTGGAATGTATTTAGGTATAGGGTAGGTGTTATGTGCATAGGTGTTACCACCTACCATGTTTAGCGAGGGTTGTTGCAACAGGGGTACTTCTAATAGGCAAAGTCTGAAACTGGACTGATTGAGGGTATTGTGATTATTCAGCAATCACAAAATCAAACGAATCTAGTGCATCGTTGAGTAAAAATTTAAAATAAATACATATTTATTTCTTTAATAAAAATATTGAGTTTTTTTTAAAACGGTTAAATAAAGTCATTCCAAAGATTCCAGGTCTAAATATAAACTCATATATTATACTCTCGATATTCTTAATATTTAATTTATTTCATTAACTGATTCGGCAGTCTTTTTGTGGTAAAATCTATCCATTTTTAATAATGTTTTACTTAGTAAATACCACTTACTCTTTAAATCTACTGTGACACGTGTTTCGATGCATTCCTCATCATTTTCAAACACCGTATGTGGAGTTACTTCTAAATTTAAAAACTCTAAAATTTTGAATTAGCTTCACATAATGTGTTTGAAAATGATGCAAAATGCATCAAAATACGTGTCATAGTAGATTTTAAGACAAAGTACTAAGTAAAACATTAATTCAAAAAAATATTAATTGTTTCGGCACTCTCTTTGTTGAAAGTCATGATGAAATTGTAAAAAAAGCACTAGATTTTTACAACTTCAGTTTATTTTATTATTACGACTAGTTTCGGAACCTTTGCTTCCATCTTCAGGTCTAAATATAAACTGATATATCAATAATATAAACTGTTTATATGTAGACCTGAAGATAGAAGCATATCTTCCGAAACCAGTCGTTATAAGAAAATAAACTCAAGTGGTAAAAAACAAGCCTTTTTCTTTTACAATTTTTTTAAATATTTAAAGCGTTTTCTAGGTGGTAAGTCATTCTTACTTTCATATTACTTTTTTACCAAAATGTGAGTAATGTAAGTTATATTACCACATACTGAGATTTTTGTCTAGCGATTTCGAGTTATACCTATCTCTTCGTCAGGGAAAAATCTCGGTGAGTGATTTTAAACTAACATTTTTGTGATAAAAAACACAAAAGTAATAATACATTAGATAATTTATTTCAATGCATTTACAAACTTATCATAATATAGTGAAACAACGTACAATAATAATAAATTCCTAATAATAATAATAAAACAGTTTTGAAATTATATTTGATTAAGTTGTTACAGAATCACAATATTTTAATATTTTGCTGAGCTGACTTTAACATTTTGAACATAAGAACTTTAAGCTACTTACCATACACTGTACAATACACTTAAAAAATATTAAAAACATATTCACTTTCTTTAAATAAATCCTTCCTCTCGATGCATTTCCTTTTTTCAGCAAACACGTCATGCTCAATTCAAAATACTTTATCAAGATAGCCATTTCACTCCGCATTCCCCCAAGTAAGCATAAAACACCTTAAATTGACTGCTCCTGAAACAGTAAACTCACTTTGGGGGGAGGATGGGGTAGGATGGAGATGATTTATGGGTACAGGCGGAGATTGGACATCCATGACTTGATGGGGAGATCAACAACCAAAGTTACGTATTAAAATCAAATTTAAATTCTTAACAAAATTAAATTCGAAATGAGTAAAACAGGAGTAATACATGCAATACAGAGCATCAAAAACTGAAAAAAGGATATTTATGTATGTATAACATATGTATATCTACTGTATGTAGCGCATGCTGCTGAAGATGAAGGTACAGGTAGCGGCTCCTGTTCATCAATATCGACCTCTTCTACTGTATTCGTCAACCTTGCATCACACAAGCTTTCGATAGGTTCTATCGAATATTAGAATGTCATCGAATGTAAAGAAATTGAGAAGAATGTAAAATGTATCAAATATGCAGCGAATGCAGTAAAATGGCGATAGAGAAACGATCTATTGTATATAGATCAATATACATATATTATATAAGTACTTCCTTATTGAATTAACGTATTTTATTTTTTAAATTATTTTCATTCATTCATTCAAAGCCTTATCCGCACCCCAATGGTGCACAGGGCACTGCATCATATAAGCGCAGTGTTATCTTGATCGTTAACACATAAAGGAAGGGTGATCAGCCCTCCGCTTCGGGTACCAGTCCAGGATAATATAAAAAAAATAAAAATGTAAAAAAATTACATCTAAATAAATAACAATTAATATTATTATAAATTTAAATTATTTTACGAAATCAAAATTGCCTTCCACTCCATTTTTCAAATTATTTTACGCAAAAACTGCACACTAGTCTTTCTTATTTCTGGGGTGAGTTGAAAATAGAAGGGGGGAGATTCTGTGAACGGTTCGGAAGAAATCCCGATAAAAAGGCTGATAACAGGAAAATAAAAGGGAGATATCCGTCGCTAGAAATCATCCAAATAAAGGTGACTTGGGACGACGGTCACTTTAACAGCGATCAATACTGATTTTATAACCATATATAATGTTTTATTTTTCAAAAAATAATTATGGAAAATATTCAACTTATTTTCATTATGATTTTGAAAAATTGTTGTATTGATGTGTGTCCAAATACTTGTTCACAAATCTAGGTTCTCCAGTAATTTTTTATGTGTCGAAAATGTAAAACAAACTGGCTTTATTTTACATTTTTTTGACATTTATATCAACTAATATATTATTAGATTAAAACCAATATTTTTAGCTTTTCCACTTTTTTTATTTGACCAGCGACCGGGTTTCATCGTTACCGACATCATCAGACTGGTCAAGTCACCACCAGTCTGATGATGTCGGTAACGACGAAACCCGGTCGCTGGTCAAATAAAAAAAGTGGAAAAGCTAAAAATATTGGTTTTAATCTAATAATATATTAAAAATGCAATTCCATCACGAAGTGTCAGTGGATAATATAAATCTATTTATATCAACACCGATGAAGAAGAATATGGAAGTCTGGACATTTACGGGGCTTACGACTTATCATAGGCTGGTATAGTGATCACTTAACACACGTGTCACGTGTAAAATGATGAATGTTACACGTGGTTAAAGTGATTATTTGAGCAGCCAATGACAGGTCGTAAGCCTTGTATATTCTCAGTACGTACTTCTCTTTTATTCTTCATCTGTATTGAGCTGTCGGAAAAATGATATATTTTCTTCTGAGCCCCGTGATTTAAACGAAATGTGAAAGGGATCCATTTTACTGTACATATTTATGATGATAAAGATTCCCATTCTCTAACTTATAATCTAGCGCTAATTATTTAGTAAAACTAGGACTATCATCATCATAAACAAATTTTTAACTCTAGCATGTGTTAATAAAAGTTTACGGTTAATAATACATCAAAAAGTGTAAATTTCTCTCTAGAATGCAAAGAGTTATATGGTCTACTTAAAAATTTAAGTTGGTTTTGAAATTTAACAATTTCAGTATATTTAAACACGATTTCAAAATTTGACTAGGAATTCTTGGTTAACCATTTAAAAATATTTTTCAATTCGATATTACAAATACGGAAAAATACGCACCTTTGTAAAGCATGTCATAAACAAGCGAAAACAGCAAACCTGCCGAAACCAAACTTCCCTTCGAGTGTGCTTTACTTTACGAGCCTACGGCCGATTTCCTTTACCGGGACTTTACGTCATGTAAGGTACCAGGGAGGGATAAAAATGTAGGAGGTAAGAAAAAGGACTCCGGTGTTTTCCTAGGGCAAACACGCGTAAGAGCGATATATCGCGAGCACCTGTAATAATGTGTCGCTCACAGATGTCGCCCAGCCCCCTTTACAGCGTACTGGAAATACCCGTGAATTTTTCTGCGCTCCTGGTAGTATTGAATACGTGACGGAAAATTGTGGAGCTACGCTATTATCAAGAAAACAGTTTCAAGTGAAAATACAATAATATTATGTATACCCTACCGACGATTTTGATAGTTGTTTTAAAAATCCTTTGAAAAAGTAAAAGTTTCAATATATATTTTTTTAAAACAGCATATTCAAGTCAGCATTTTTTTTACCTGCATGTTTTCCAAGTATTAAATATAAAACATGATTCCCATTTAAACACCTTTTTTCCCATTTAGACATTTTCAATCTAAATTCAAGTTTTTATTCAGCAGCCACTTTGTGGTAAAATCTTTCCATTTTTTTTTAAGTTTTACTTGGTTACATTTTTTTTTGAGTTTTACTTTGTCCGCCTCCATAGTGTAATGGTCAGCACGCTCGGCTACCGTTCTGCAGGTCCCGGGCTCGATTCCCAGGAGGGTCAAATATATTTTAAGTGATTTGTTTACCCTAATATTTATTCAATATTACCCTGGACTGGTACCTGAAGCGGATGGCTGATCACCTTTCCTTCATGTGTTTACGATCCAGGTAGCACTGCATTTATATGATGCAGTGCCTTATGCACCACTGGGGTGCGGATAAGGGTTTGATTGATTTGATTTTTTACTTGGTTAATGCCCTTATTTAATACTCAATGGTATTAACCGAGTAAAAGTTTATTTAATAATTAATTAAAAGTATATGTTTATACCTAGAATAAGTAATAACGAGCGTATAAATAATAACTTTAAATTCTTAACAGCATGAATACAGGTATAATGCAAGTATCAAATCAGCAAAATGGAGTCAAAATATAATTTATTTACAGAGCTAAATGTCATTTATTAAACTTTCTTATGATTCAATCAAAAACATATGTATATTATTTATTGTATTTTAAGAAATATAAATTCGTTAACAATTACGCCGACGGTTTGGAGAAAAGTTGTTTAAAAGCAATAAAGATATTTTATTTCAGTCTCTTCGCAAAAACAGAACAGGCTACACATTATTCTTAACCACCGTTGTTGTTTACAGCCACTCATTTTATTGCTCCCATTTAACCTGCGCTCCGAAAAAGCTTTCACCCCAAGGAATAAGCTGGAAATCATCGTTGCATTTTCCCTTCATAAAAAAATCATAAAAATTTCTCTACTGGCAATAATGTTTTTGACTTATGACGCGTTACCTGTTCAACATCTTTCTAGTTTTGGCAACATTGTACTTGTATTATTATTATTTTTAGATGAAAAAGTTATTTCGCAAATATTATTTTTTAATTTTTTCCTGTTCTCTAAAAAAAACAATCCAAATGACAAAATTTAAGATAAAGTAAGCACCCGTTTCTTATTAATTTACACTATTTTGTTTTTTTTTTTGTGATATGAAGATTTTTTCATAAACAATTGTATTTTTATTTGATTGAGACACATTCTTTAAAAAAAATTGATTAAACAACAACACAAAAATACCTTTCAACTTGCCAAAAATTACTTTATGAGTAAGTTTATAAATGAATCTTGTTTATTACTTCATTATGAATAAATTCATCTCGTTAAATATTTTGAACGTTTCATTTATTATTTATTAGCAAATAAAAAATAAAATGTTCAAATTATTTATAAGGAAAATAAAAACAATTAAACGTGCTTACAAACTACATTTAACAACAAACAAAAATTTGTACACAAATTTATGTAAAATAAATTTAATCAAATTTTGTTTTCGAGGTATTTTTTAAATTAAACAAATTACCATCCAGGTATTTCACTTGCTTAAAAGAACTCTTACTCTTCTCGAATGAACATTAACGAAGCATTTTTCATTTCCCCACAAGACTGAAATGAGACAGTTTAAAAAAACCCATTGGAATCAATAAAACGGGGTAACAAAAAAGCCATCCCTCATTTTGAATAATAGGAATTGTCTAAGCGTCCCCTCATTGAATGTTCCGGTATCATTAATCCAGACGGCTTGGCCCAACCCTGGCACTGACAGCACTGCCTAGTAGGATAAGCCTCTAGTACTGAAGACTGGAATGCAGGGCTGTAAAAAATAATTATTCCAAAACGTTCAATTATTTTTCTGCTTTAAAAACAATGAACTCGAAAGTCTTCATAAAAAATATAAACAAACCATTTCCGTTTTATTGCAGTCAACAATTTTTGTGAGCAATTTTGCAACGCACTAGGTCCAATGTTTTATTTTCAATTGCACAACCTTTTTTCTACCAACTAATTTAACCTAATAATTTAAGTACCTACCTAAATTAATGATGTTCAAAAAAGTAAGAGTAACAATTTATAATCAAATTTTTTTAAGAATATTTATATTCTTTTTGATATTGTTTGTGTTAATTCATATAAAAATATAATATTTTTTTATGGGATATTGACTCATAGTAACGTCGTGGATTTTATTATTTATGAACTAAGGCTACGAATATTGATTCTTCAATCTGTCATTGTAAGAAATCATCATAATATTAATTCAATCTAAAATAAATTTAAATAATTAGTAAGCCTGGAGAATCAAGGAAATGTCATAGAATTATATTTAATACAAAACTGTTAAGAAAAAGCAACGTAGCCTTACTACAAATACTTTTTTTACCTTAATATTTTTTCTCCAAATGTTAAATTAATAAAAAGAGACGTTTAATAATCAACAAATAAAAACCCATCACTGTAAATTACTTAAAATACTGTCCTAAAATAAAAATCCATTATGTTTTGCTACCAAAGTTTATTATATAGTAATTTAATAAATATCTATACTTATAAAAAGGACGCTCAAAGGAAATCCTTTAACAGGAACAAAGATAGAACTTAAATCTAGCAACCCTGACACCAAAGGTAGTAGGTTCACCTAGGAGGCTGAATCCGTAGGTATCTTGAGGTAAGGGGTGTAGGGGGTAGATGCCTATCATTAATTTCCTCAGCGATGAGAGGGCTGGTTTGGGTAGATCACCGCCTACCCCTATCTGGACGGGTGGAGGCGGTGGGAACAGCTGGCAATGAACGCCCACACTGAAATTTAGTAACTTCTCCAACTAAGATTGCTACCTAAGGGCTTCATACGTGCCCATATTTTTTCAAAGATATTGGATACAACTATGTATTTTTATTTTATATGCACCAGAAGCTATTATTTTAGTACGAACCAAAACATTGACCGTGTAATAGCGATGTCATTAGCGTTTGAATTATTTCACATGTTATTTTTAAATATTAGAAAAAAATATTAACAACGAAATCAATTTTATGGCATACTCGAAATGTTTCTTAACATTATTTAAAAAAATAATTAGAATATTTTTTGACATCTCAATATAGAGGAAGAAAAATATGGAAGTCTGGACATTTACAAGGCTTACAACCATCATGTGCTGGTTTTAGTGATCACTTTACACACATGTATCATTCACCAATTCTACCTGTCATTGACAACCATACTATTCAAATTTTTGAAACTTCTAGATATATTGATCAAACTCGTAACATAGCATGCGTGAGTTCACTTTAACCATCTATAGTGGGGTGAGGAAAGCTTTATTTACTTACAGACAGCTTAAGAAGAAAAAAAAACACATTTTAATTACTGTTAAAAAAACATTACCTTAAACCCATACCCTAAAATGAATTAACTGGAATTTTTATATGCGATTTGTTAAATAAAAATAATCCAATTTCTAACTTCAATTAACTAAATAAAATTAAATCATAAATTTTATAATTTATACAAATAACCTGGACTTATTTTTATACCAGAAAGTAAATTATAATACTCGTAATCTAACGAATGCACAATTTTCCATTCAAATATAAAACTACTTCAATTCATAAAGTGATTTATACCTGAGTTTAAAACGCCTCCCCTTAATCCTCTCCCACCCGAGTTACCTTAATCCTTCTTCCATTCCTCTAAATTCCCTCTCCAGAATCTGAATACCACGTGACCACGTCACGTGCCAAAATGGAAACTATTAGCGACTTAATGAAGATAACTTCAGACCTGTGCGCCGTTTGATTTATTGCAATATTCCGAGAGGGGAAATTTTGAAATGTACCTGGCCACGTGGTTTCACTTACTCGAGTTATAGTAGCGACTAGATTATGTTAATAGTTTACCTCTAGAGAGCATACACTAAGGGTAAGGAAGAGATAGAGATGCAAAGAAAATATAATTTAAGGAAATATTGTTTTGGATACTATGATCACATTTCAAACCCTTATCCGCACCCTAATGGTGCATAGGGCACTGCATCATATAAACGCAGTGTTATATTGATCGTTAACACATGAAGGAAAGGTTAACACATGAAGCCCTCCGCTTCAGGTAACCCACCCCAGGGTAATATTGAATAAATATTACAGTAAAAAAATCACTTATATTTATTTGAACACCCCTGGGAATCGAACCTAGGACCTCCAGAATGGTAGCCGAGCATGCTGACCATAACATTACGGAGGCGGATGATCACGGATTACGGATTATCACATAGGCTATGTTATAGGTAATTGAAATGGTATGGGCACATAGGACGTAGAGAACCTGAACATATTCTAAACCAGGCGATCGCCGTCGATCTTCTTCGAAAGATACTAATCCCTTTCACTGCCTACACTGGGGCACTTCTAGAAAATTTGGTGATGGACTTACAATCTTGTATTTATTTAGATTAGCAGTGACAGGTATATCGAAAGCTTTTAAATGTAAATTCACAGTAAAATCGGGATACAATTTTATATTGTTTCACATTTCCAATAAATTTCGCAACTTAGTTTTTAAAAAAATTGCTTAGCAAGATCAGATCTGTCAGGAAGCCTAGATGCTTCTGTATCAGATCTGGGCATGCGGTGGGACAGCTTTCAAAAATCCTCGAAAGACATCTAGAGGAAGACCAAAAAACTCATGGATGCTGCAGAAATATAAACATGATTCGAAGGCATGACCTAGGTGACTTTGTATATTTAAGATTAAGATTTAATTTAAATGAATAATCTGCAAAGCCTCTATTACAGTCTTGCAGGTAGGATAGAAAGGATAGGGAAGGTAAATGTAAAAAAAATACATCACAAACACTCAGAACCACCCAACCAGATATCATAGAAGGACCTATGTATAACCCGAGGACGACAGAGCGGACTCTAACAGTTTACAAAGATAAAAAAATCGGATGGAGCCAGGAAGAATAAGGCTGATGTCCTATGACCCCTTTATACACATATATATATATATATATATATATATATATATATATATATATATATATATATATATATATATATATATATATATATATATATATATATATATATATATATATATATATATATATATATATATAAATATATATATATATATATATATATATATATATATATATATATATATATATATATATATATATATATATATATATATATATATATATATATATATATATATATATATATATATATATATATATATATATATATATATATATATATATATATATATATATATATATATATATATATATATATATATATATATATATATATATATATATATATATATATATATAAATATATATATGTATAAATAATCACTTTATTGAATAATAGTGAACAGTATGCAGTAGTGTAAGTATTAAGTGTCGCCAGTATACGTACCAGCACCGTGGGCTAGATCCCAAAACACTTAATTTTAATCATAAAGTCTCAAAGCAGTTATATCCCCAATTATTAAGGGTTGGAATCCAATTGTGTGGGGAGAATTTCACTTGTGTAGTTCTTGTTCTTCTCCCGCCCGGTGATAGCACCTTCTAGGGCGGATTTTCAACTGGAGTCTAAGTACTTGATACTCAAATAAAAGACAGATAATATTAAGTATTTTATGGAGACACAAAATAGGTTACAATTAAATCTTTTGAAAAAAAAATACGACTTAAGAACAAAAAGCCAAAAGTTCATGTATTTTAAAAAACAATTTTTTTTTTTTACAAAAGACGACAAACTAAATAAAAATATAGAAATATTTGTTGTTTCCTTTTTTTAAGTTGTCAAAAGTAGAATTTGTTAATTTCAAAAGAAAGTTATATTTTAATTAGACTACAAACAAAACTTCAACCTTCTATAATATACATATATTGTATTGTAAATAATGTAACATTTTTTTGAACAGGGAGTTCCGAAAATTTGAGTAGTGTGGTTGCCAATCATGGGTTTAGTGGTGAATGTTACAATTGTGTAAAGTGATCACTTTACCAGCATTTGACAGATCATAAACCCTGTAAATGACCAGACTTCTATATTCTTCTGAATCTATGTTGAGATGTCAAAATGTAGTTTATTTTAAACCAATTTTTTTATTCCAGGGATACAAAAATATAATAAAATTTTTATTCAAGAAATAAATTTTAATTAGTATGTGTAAGGAATTATTATTTTATGAAATCAGTAATTCGCATTGAAAAACTGCGCTACGGTCTCGGATTACTGAAGCGTTCAATTTTACATTAAAACGTAAATTCCCGCTTTACGTCTGAGGTGAGCCGAAAACTAAAATGATAATTCAAGTTACATTTCGGTGTGTTAATTCAACTTGGGGAAAGGATGCGGCAGATTCTAATATGAAAATAAATACGCCGCTGGGAAATTCAATAAACATCTTCATATATCTTAGTTTATTCAATACAACTTTACTTTTAATTGAAACATTAAAACAATAATTCTATCACTACTTCCGTTTTATTGAATTTTTTTTGAACGACAAATTGTGTGGCATAAATGTGTCTTCAATAATATAGTAATTTAAATAACAACTAACTAAATTATGCCATGGCGTAGTTGGGTAGATTCTTTGCTGCGAAACTGGCGTCGCGGCTTCGATTCCCGTTAATTGCTAAACAAATTCAAGAAAAAAATATTTTCAATAGATCTAGGTGATGTATTTTTCACATTAACATTTGCTATCCTTACTATGCTACCTGCAGACTAGCGTCTAAAAATGGAGGCTTTGCGGATTATTCTTAAAAAAATAAAAATAAAACAACCCTACCATAACGCCAATTCCCCGCAGGAGTAGGCAGAGAGAATAAAATGGTACACCAATCTGTCTTTGCACCCAATCATCACCTTTTTTACATTCATGCATATCCTCATGCATACACGCAGATTATTCCGAGTCCTGACCAACATAAAGTATTTGAAAAAATATCATGCCAATTTTTCCTCAGTTTTCTTCTGCTTTTATTACCAACCACCTCATGTCACCTTTGCCTTATAAATTTGTATAATTACCCTGTCTTCACTCATTCGATTCACATGCCCAAACCATCTCAACACACCATCCTAGATTTTATTGATAATGCTTATCTCAGCTTTGCATTCTTTCTTTATATCGTTGTCGTACGGGAGAAAGTGACCAACACTAAAACGTAAAATGTTCAGGAGGGCCATTTAAGTCACTTGTGCTTGGCAAGAAAATAAACATCAATGCAGTAAGTCATTTTTAACAAGTCAACAAATTATACTTACAAGTTTAAAATCCTTTGGGATTTTTGCAGGGCAATATTAAGCTAGTAAGATATCAAATAGTCAAAGATCACGTTTTTGTAAAAAATGCACTTGGTCACTTTCTCCTGTATGACTACGATATGACCATTTGAACATGTTATCATAGAACGTTTTGTGGCTCATTCGTCTGAGATAATAATAGGGAATTGGAAAAATTCCAATAGTAAGGTATTCTTCATATATCCTTATTTTTCCAAAGATCCGACACTGATATCCATGTTCCCAATCATTAAGGTGGTGTTACTCAAACGTGTCCGTTAGGTAGGGTAGGGATTACAGGATCGTGACCTAGCATTGAATCGACACCTTATAGGACCTACATAGGTGTTCAATTCCCTCCCTTGGAATTAAGGGTAGTAAACTTGTATGCACTTTGAAGGAATTGACATACACAGTAATGAACATAAAAGGTAGATTGATATTTGCATTAAGCTTATGGATTTAAGAATATGTGAATTATGTTTTCAATCGAAACAAAAATAAATCCACGTAATTTTTTTTTTTTTTGTAAATATGGTTGTCAATCTAACTTGTTAAATAATCTAACTAAAGATAAAATAAAATAATAATAAAATATAAACACAAAAATTTGAGTAGTGTAATTGTACAAATTTGTTTAAATTTACAAAATTAATGTTTTTTAAAAAAAAAACTGAATTGCTCGTCATCTCAGTAATAAGTTAATCGGTTACTTTTCAGTACATACTCGATAAAAGCATATTTTTATTTACAATATTTTGAGTGTGCTCAATTATTTTTCATTAAAAATATTTGGAATAAAAATAACTTAACACATTTTATGCTACATTAAAAAAAAAATTAAGTCATATTTTCAGGCGTTTCCCAGATTGTAAAAATAACCCGGAGTATGCATATTGCAATTAAATGATAGCTCTTTCAATCCAACATAGATTATTGTGAACTTATATGTAAGATTGATCATATATCAATCTTATAGGTAGTTCCAAAAATTTAGGCAGTGTTGTTGTCAATCACGGGTAGAATGGTGAATGTTGCACATGTCTAAAGTGACACTTAACTAGCCTATGGCAGGCCATAAGCTCTGTCAACACCCAGACTTCTATTTTCTTTTTCATCTTTGTTGAGATATCAAAAATGTTAAAACAGTAAAAGTATGACGTCAAAATAAATACTTGAAATTCAATCGCTCAGTGATTCCGAGTTAAATGTTTTTAAAAGATCCGAATCTGCTCTCCAATCTCAGTAAAGTTATTCAATTACGCAAATTGTGGTATTGGATCAATATTGATCTATATTCCAGGAAACAGATGGAGTACCGATTCAATTTTGTACCTGAACAAATAGTAGGATTTCCCCCCCGATTCCCCATTATTATTCACACCGTCATTCGGGATGAAACGCCAACCGATGGTTCATTCCGCGATTCTTCCCGTCCCCAAAAGTTTTGCATTTTTCCGCGTTTAAATACATATTAAGCAGGTAAATGTTTATTTTCATTTCCACGTCTAATCAGAATTGTAGATCGACAAGGGAGACATTCTGCCGATTCCGGAAAAAACGGTGTTTAAGGTGGAAGTACCTACTTTTTACTTGATTCAGCTGCTGGAATTTATTCCAAAAATTTAAAACATTTTGTGATGGTTCATATCATTGATTAATTTCAAAGAATTTACAGCTTGAAATTTTTTTTTATAAATATTTATTATTTTATTATTCAGCCTCCGTAGCGTTGTGGTTACCGCATTTGGCTACCGTAAAGGAGGTCCCGGGTTCGATCCCCAATGGGTAAAAATAATTAAGGGTGTTTTTCACCCTATTATTTATTCAATATTCCCTGGACTGTTACCTAAAGCGTAAGACTGATAACCTAGCCTACATATTATTAATGATCAAATCAATATCGCATTAATTTAATGTTTCAGTGATCAGAGTAGAAGGAAGAGTTATATCACTATTTTAATTCGAATTATTCAAATGATAAATATAAAAAAAAATCTTGAATCTTTTTCGCAGATACTTTGCGGCACATTTCATAAGCATTTTTTTAAAAAATTAACTTTGTTGAAACGACTTTTTGTTGGTACATTTTTCCTCAACCGATTTCGACAAGAACCATGTCATTATCAGAGTTTTTGTCGAAACCGGTTGTAGAGAAAAATGAACCAATAAAAATGTAGTTAAAAACAAAGTTGTTTTATTTAATAAAGTTTATAGATAATAACCGCTTTAATAATTGAGTTTTATTTTATTACACACGATTTGTGATGAGAACAATTATAGTTTTTGAAACTAGTCGTGTGTAATAAAATAAAATTCGATTAATGGTATTATACGAGTGTTTATTTTTTTATAATTTACATGTCATTAAATTAAATTAAAAATTAATATACTCAAAATATTTGCCGCCAGTAAAAAATACAAGCTTTAAAACTCTACCGGTGCAGTATTTTTCAAGTCATTTGATGCTTTGTGCAGTATTTTTCAAGTCATTTGATGCTTTATCTCATTTTTTCCAGCGTCAGATAAATTTAAATGTCATCAATAATGTTTAAAGGCGTTAAGTGAGTCAGAAAAACTGCCAAAAAGCTTATCAAAACCCCATAGAATCACACCGTTCCATTTACCACTGAGGTGAAAAGGTATCAGGTAAGCATAAAAGGGAAAAGGTTACCCCCCGTAGCCTTTTACGGCTGTGAAAAGTATCAAAGTTTAAACTAAGCTCTGTAGTCGGCAGATTTATGTTGTGACCTGAGCTCACCTTTGCACCTAATTTTTATCCGCTTATACAAGAAGATTAAATAAAGTATATAAAAATACATTGAAGTAGTTATTACCATAAAAAAATAACATTTTATAATATTATGATAATGTAAAATCATTTTTAAGAAATGTGTTTAAAAAATAATACTGACGAGAATAAAATATTTGATTACAAAAGAAATATGTTTTGGTTCCACCTTTTCATTAATTGGTAGGTTCTGTAAAAATAATATTTATTAATTTCTTAAAAAATATATTTTTGCCCATTATGTTTTTTTTCATGTTAAAGGATTTATAGCATATTTAGTTAATAAATCTTAAAAATAATAGTGAATATGTGCAGCTGATAATAAATTAATTATGTGGATCCCTAAAAATAATACAAAAGATACAATGGATTCAATATCTTATAGCAAAAACATTTGTCACAAAGTTCATTTATTTATTTTATTAAACTTATCACATTTTCTAAATAACACCACTTTTCGATTGGTTTAATTAAATTAAATTTAACTTTTAACAGTTTAGTTTTTTTTATGATGAGTTAGTCTAGATAGAAAACAACATTGAACTTAACTTACTTATTATTAGAAAAATAAAATCTTAAAATTATTTTTTTAACTTATCTTTTTTAACGTGGATTACATTTTCATAAAGAACATTATTTTCCCAAACTATAATTTTACACACATTTAAATGTGTTATACACAATCATACGAAGAGATATGATGAAACTTACAAATTTAATAAACGAAAACGTATCATAAATATTACAATTAGTGTTATTTAATGAATGGAGAAGTTATTGTATACCAATTCTGATTACTTTATCGTCAGTCAGCTTCACGTAGCTTCGCGTTAGAAGAACACCCTCTAGAGTTCAGAGGTGGAAACAACGGTCGTAGGTGAATTCTTATCACAATCACGCCCGAATAAACTCTACTAACAGTGGTGTACCAAGGCATCCCCTAGGATGGGAGGGTTGATGGTGGTTTGTTCCATCCCCCGCTCTATAATAATAATTTCACCTACAGTTTTACCTTCCACGTGAGCGGAAATGACAGATCGCATGATTTAACATCACCCTATTTCCAAGATAGCGTAAATCATCAATTTGTCTACCTCTTTGTTTTTTGAACTTTAAAACATAAAAGCTTTTTTTTTCTTTTGAATTCACATTTGACACATTATTCCAAGATAAAAATATAACCGTATTTATTTATTAATTTATATATATATATATATATATATATATATATATATATATATATATATATATATATATATATATAAATATATATATATTATATATATATATATATATATATATATATATATATATATATATATATATATATATATATATATATATATATATATATATATATATATATATATATATATATATATATATATATATATATATATATATATATATATATATATATATATATATATATATATATATATATATATATATATATATATATATATATATATATATATATATATATATATATATATATATATTGTAATGGTATGGACGGACGCGTCGCGTGCGCGATGACCGCGAAGACACTTTGTGATCAGCGTACGCGTGCACTCGATGACGTCCGCATTGAACAGGACGCTTTAGTCCCCTTTTTGTCCGGAGGCAGGTTGGTCTGAAGCGAGTATTAATTAAAACACGGTATTGACTTTTTATATATTTGTTTATTTAAAAACAACAATACGACAGTCAATACTCATGTGCATCCAAACAGCTCTGTTAAGTTATGTTACACCCGACTCTCACGAAGTACCAAATTAGACTATGTTAAAAAGCCCTCTTCCTTTAGGATAGGGAATCATAAAATGCTGTACCGATTTATGGTGGCCATGGGAACGCATCTAAAGCCGGACAACACGTGACGAGTCCCTCGACTTTCTAAAAAGGACAATAAAAGTGGGAATGAGAAATGGCAAGGCCATTACAATATATATATATATATATATATATATATATATATATATATATATATATATATATATATATATATATATATATATATATATATATATATATATATATATATATATATATATATATATATATATATATATATATATATATATATATATATATATATATATATATATATATATATATATATATATATATATATATATATATATATATATATATATATATATATATATATATATATATATATATATATATATATATATATATATATATATATATATATATATATATATATATATATATATATATATATATATATATATATATATATATATATATATATATATATATATATATATATATATATATATATATATATATATATATATATATATATATATATATATTTACATATATATAATATATATATATATATATATATATATATATATATATATATATATATATATATATATATATATATATATATATATATATATATATATATATATATATATATATATATATATAAATGTGTGTAATTATACTTCAGTAACGAACCAAATTTACTATTACTGTCCATTATATCAAATCGTGTCAAACAGTCATTTATAAAAAGTATTTATTGGTTATTTCTACAACGAGCACTACTCAATCAACTGTTTAAAAAAATATCGCATTAAAATAAAATAAAAGAATAAACAAACCAAAACATAAAATTTTATTTAGTTTTTGAGATAATTTTCAATAATGAAAAATTTATAAAGAATGCAAAAAAAATGTTTCCTTTCTTCACATTCGCAAAAGTATAATATTCTCCTCGCCTACTGTAGTAGGTTATTTAATATATTCAAGTAAAATTTAGTATGGAACACAGGTATTGAATATTGACACAGCCGAAGAAACCCAGGTGTACTATATTAAAGAATTCCACTATGTTACTTTTGCACTGGAAATTTGTTGGGTGAGAAAACACTGCCAACAAAGTTTTATTTAATATTATTATCTCACTGTCAATAACTGTTAGGCATTTTATATGGATATATAGGTGCGAGGTCACCTCATGACTCACCAAAAAACATAAATTAAAATCCTAAAATATGAAAAATTTAAAAATGAAATGGCACTCAAAAAACTGATTTAAGGCGTAGATGTTCGGGAAATGCATAAAGGTGGAAAAATCTGGTAACTAAGGCACTTTTACTGAGGTCATATTTTCATTTTTTGTCATAAGCTAGCCGAACACCCCTTGAAAGGAATACGTAAGATTATGGGACACCCTGCATTTAGTACAAAATAATTCAAATATTGATTTATTTATTCGTATTCTCTTTTGTAGTTTAAAAAATATGTACAATATTTTCATTAATCGATTCGGCAGTCACGTTGTGGTAATATACACATATACCTTTAGTTTTTTTTGGTAAATGTCATTATTTCTTAAAATTCATTATGATACATATCAAGTATACGGTGTATGGAAATAATTAGGGACCCTCCGAAACACGTGTCACAATAAATTTTTGGATAGTGGGATTTATCAAGAAAAAATTATATCATCAGATATTTAACTCAGATATTTTGATCAGATATAAAAATCAGAATAAGAGATTTGAGAATGAAAAATATGAATTATGATTTAAAACATACATTATTTAGGCGATACAAACAATTGATTAAACCCTTAATCGTTTATAAAGGTAAGATGTTCAATGTATATTTCAAATTATTAAAATATAAACACTTGTATACTACTACTTATTGAGTTCTATTTCATTACACTCGACTAGTTAAGAAAGTTAGAAAATTAAAGTTGTTTTCATCGACAGGTGATTATAAAAACTGACGTGTGTAACGAAGTAAAACTCAGTAAGTGGTATTCAATAAGTGTTTAATTTTTAAAATAATCAACATGTCATTCCACAGAGTTAATGCCGTATCAATAAATAACGTATTTTAAAATTTTATTTATAAATAAACAGATTTTTATTGCAATCCAATGAAATTCATAAAAATGTTTTAACCGCAATTTCATCCCCTCACCCTTAGGGCGTCCGTTCAACATTCTCATTAAAAAAAACTTTCCAACAAGATCTGTTTTATTTTTCCAACTCCCTGCGGAGGCTTCCGGTAAGGTAACACAAACTTCACGAAAAGATGGAATGTTAACTTTTTCATCAACTCCAAATGAACTAAGCGCCGCGCCGCTGCAGGGGCGTCGCGACATTCTGGGAAGCGTCCATTTCGGCGATGCGAAGTTCGAGGAAGTTTTTAAATGAAAATTCCAAGTAATCCGGCAGGTGTGGGGTATGGAGGAAATGAAATTTTAATCAACGTCAAACGTCAACTCAACGATAGAATTAAGAAAGTCTTTTTTTAAATTAGACTAGTGATTTAAATATCTCGGCAGTTTAATAAATTTGATTCTAACAGAAACAAAAATATTCGTTAAATTATGAGAAATAAAAAGACTTTGTTTTTTGATCCACTAACATTTTTATTAACAACCAACTAGTTTCGTCAACAACCTATTGCCTTCTTTAGGGTTTGTTTATAACTATTGTTCATTATTAGACAATTGTTCAAGTTGTAATAAGTCTTTTTATTTCTCAAAATAATATATCACTATGATCCACGAAGTTAATGCTTTTAATATTCAAAATACAAAATTTTTCGTTCTTATTAGAAAAACTAAAAAAAACATTTAAAATATACAATGACTACACTCTTTTAAAAACGTTTCGCTTTATTGTCTGTCTGCGTAGTGTAGAGGTGAGCGCGTTTGGCTACCATTTGGTTTCGGACTCGATTCTCAGAGGGGTCAAAATAAGTTTGGATGATAGTCACTCTCTCATTATTTAATATCCTTTTTACTTCTACAAGAAAGGCAGAACTGTTTACTTTGCATTCGTGCAATTAACGATCAAGATAACACTGAATCGATATCTTCCACTACCCTATGCATCATTGGGTGTGGACAAAGGTTAGGAAAATAATTTTTGAATAAATATGTATATATTGAAATAATTAATTATCGTTTTACTATAACATATTTTTTTGGTTTCATTTGTAAAGTTCACTTACTTCAATAAATGGAGAATACTTATGTATTCATTATTCCCCAGGAATGTTTTTAACCTTGTTTTTTATGCTTTATAAAAAAAACTTTATTAAAATACATAAGTATCATTAATTGTACGTGAGATGTTTATTTTTTAATGACACAAGATTAACAATTTTAACGGAATAAAATATCAACTATGAATGAAAAACTATAATTTAAATATAAAAATTTTTTATTTTATTTTATTTTAAATATAATTAATAATAAAACATTCATTGAAAGTATCTTTAATCAACTTCTGTTCGAATGCTTAACCCTAAATGAATTGAAAGTTTGTAATACCCTTCAGCGCGGATGTGTTGAAATAAAAAAGTTTACTACCTTTGTCATTCTCTATCTTACTGAAACATTGCAACCATTCCAGAGGTTCTGATGAAGAAAACGAACAGGAAGTGCAGGCAACTGAAGGTAATGTTAATTGAAAACTTCTCACCGCTTTTAGACATTCTACATTCTAACCGACTACACAAACAGATATACACGGATTGTAAGTCTGCTCAAGTATTTGTTTGTAACTGAGTTCACATGTTGTGTATACAATATACATACATCGCGTACAACTAAACTTACTACTATACTTGAATTGGTATGGTACATTTGAAGATAAAACTCGCAGACTGATAGAAAAATACGTGGATTAAAAAATATTTTTATATTATTAAACATATGTCTTAGAAGGAGTCAAACCCAGTCATGTATTTTAATAAAATCCCTCAACTTATTTATGTAATCATAAAATTTTTGTTTGAGTAATTGATTAGGCAGTCACTTTGTATCAAAATGTATCCATTTCAAATTTAAGTGCTTCTTGGTAAACACCACTATTTTTTAATCTATTGTTACATGTTTTTCGATACCTTGACTGTAATACGGGTATTTGGAAATGATGCGGAATGCATCGAAACACATGTCACAATACATTTTTTAAAACAGTATTTACCTACTATACTGTCATAGTAAAACTTGATAAAATATTCATTCTAATAACAAAACAAAACATTTTCCATACATTTTTTTTTCATTGATATAACGCGTTGAAATAAAGATTTCATATTATCAGGAAAAAATGTTTAAAAAATATTCACAGTATTTCAAGTGTATCCAAATATTTGTTTGTAAATCTTAGTAAACTCCGCCCAGGGGTTTTATTTTTATTGAAATCTCAACATGGTCGAGAAATTATATGAAAGGCTAAATACCTGTCATATGACAGGTCACTATGAAAGGTCGCAATACCTGTAAATAACCAGACTTTCATATTCTTCTTCATCTACATTTTTTTCAAATATCAATTAAGAAAAAAAATTATATTTGAATGATATGCTTACTCACATATAGAAGTTTCAAGGAATAAAATTTCCAAGATGAAGTACCAGAAAAGGGGAACACATTTTAAATAATCAATCTGTGTACGCAGACCATATCTAACATGGCTAAAAAAAGATACGGTAATAATATGAACCAAATAAGTTAAAATTTGATACATTCACTCTGCTATAAGTATTATCAACAAATGACGTAATCAAAAGTCGTGAAAGGTTGACGCTTTAATATGCACGCTCGCTAAGTTGGCAGTGCTTTTCCTGCCTTAAATTCTGCAACTATTGCTTAACTTAATAAAACTTCCGGTATCCCGCATGTCAACACCCGTAGCTCGTGCCTCAAATTGTTTATGCGCGCTCTAAACACGCCAAGTCCGTTTTAGCGGAGATGGAAAGTCAGTCAATGTGATAAGTGACTTTTGGTTACTTAGACGTACGTATTTATTTAAGACTCAAAATACAGTGAACCGAAGAAAATTTTCAATGTTTTTTTAACAGTATACATACAAAGTTTGATTTACTTACCATTTATTTTTACTATTAACTTATCATTACTTACCAATCTCATGAAAGTTAATAGTAAATTATAGCGATATTTGGTAATTTTTCGGTCATTACATTATAATAATTATATATTACTTTATTTAACTTGTCAGACCAAAATGTTAGCAATGTTAATAAATAATCATTCACCGTAATTTTTGTATACCGGTGTCGAGACATACCCATCTCTTCGTCAGGATAATCACTACACCAGCATACAAACAATACTACACGAACTAAATAAAAATTAATATATACATGATCTAGGTGAGTGACTAAATAATAACATTTTTTTAAAAAAAAATGCAAAAAAAACTACGTATTTTTCTTAAAAGGAAAAAACGCAAAGCCTTTATTTCAAAAACTTGTCTGCAGATAAGATAGTAAAGAAAAGGGAGTTAGATGAACAAAATATGGTACATCAAAACACCCAAACCAATTGAAAATAAATATTTCTTGGATTAATTTTGCAATTGGCAGAAATCAAACATGCAACGCCAGTTTCGCAGTCAAGCGTCTATCCAACAACGTCATAATGCTTGCCATTGATTAGTATATTTTTTTAAAATATCAGCAAAAATGTGTCATGTACCAATTTTTGTTACGTGGAGTCTGCTAATCTGTTCCTTGAGGAATGATTTAAAATGTAATTCTAGCTTCATATATTATATTAGTTATCAAACTGCAAGAGTTTTTCAGCTTTATGTTCAATTTTCCACGGCGCTTGGAAAACATTTTTAGTGGAAAATTAACGCAATAAATTTCTCCTCATAAACTGACGGTGTGGGAACAATAAATTATTAACTGGATCGCGCGATGCATATTTAACGACACGCTTTTAGCTTTTTTTATTCACGGAGTCAGGTAATCTGCATTTTCAGCTATAGTTATATGGCAAGTTTAGCGCTAACAAGTATTTTATTATTTTCAGACGACTGAAACTAATTACGTCATTATACAGCGAGGTTGAAATGCAATATAAGAGTTAATTAATTAAAACTATAAAGGTAGATTCATGGTAGAGAGACTAAAGCTTTCAGATTAAAGAAAATAAAGGGATAAAATCTGAAAACATATACATATGTTATTTAGGTTGTTTAAATATAAATAATGTTCTTTATGTATTATATTAAACATTTTGAGTGTGTCTTAATACTTGTTCACATATCTGGATTATCTCCAATTAGAGGAGTTATTTTTCATCTTTTTTTTGACAACTCATTAAAGAATTCTTTGATGAGATGTCAAAAAAAAAAAAAAAACAATAATAAAAAAAATTCAAAAAATAATATGACAAATAACTCCGATAATTGGAGATAATCTAGATTTGTGAACAAGTATTTGGACACACTCAAAATGCTGTAAATAAATTAAGTGGTGAAATTACAAGCTAAAATAATAAAAATGATATGTTCTAGCGTTTCTCATGTATGCGATTTTAATCCAGGATTCGGACCCACATACTAATAAAAGAGTTTCCGCTCAGTAAAAATCTTCTTTTCATCTCACCAATATATGTCTCTAGTGAATTTATAGTGATTCAAGAATAATGTTTCAGAATTGGTTCAAATATATGGAACTTCCAAGAATTTGAGTAGTGTGGTTGTCAATAATTGAACTGGTGAATGTTACACGTGTGTAAAGCGATCACTTATAACAGACTATGACGGTCGTCAGCCCCGTAAATGCCCAGACTTTCATATCCTTCTTCATCTTTGATGAGATGTCAAAGAATAATATGAAAGTTACTCCTGTAATTGAAGATAATCCAGATTTTGTGAACAAGTATTGGGACACACTCAAAATGTTGTAAACATTTTAAATATGGTTAAAATTGTTCTTTTAATAAATGTATGCAATTTATGCAAATATAATATTTCAAAAAAATATTTATTATAAAGATATAAATATTTTATTCGGTCTTTTTAATTAGATCGCCCATATCTACTACCTTGTTATAATAAATATACAAGTGCAGTGGTAGTGCATGTATTTATCATACCCAACTCCCCCAGCCCAGTGGACGTTGGACAGTCATAAATTAATTGCACTGTCCGTATTCACGTTAACTGCTTGCGCTTTGCATTCAACTTTATTTTTCACTAAGGCGTCAACATATTTATGATATTGTTCCTGTACACGTGCCTTTAAATAATGTGAACGCGACACTTTGAATCTGTCGGGAAATTACACGGAAAATTACTCTACTTTTGACACGGATTAAACAGATAATTTAATTACGAGTATGTTTCATGGCAATTTACAACATGTAGTTTAAGAAGGAAAGTAAATATTACCATACCATTTTATTGTTTAAGCCGATAATAAGAGGTTGATTTTAAATAATGCGAGTGCGGCACATTGAATGTATCGGTAAATTACAAGGAAAATAACTTTACTTTTGAGTATGTACTACATGAGTATGTTTCATTGTAATTTACAGCATGGAAGGAACGTAAATATCATATATACCATTCATATGGTAATCATTTGTCTATGCTGATAAGTAAAATGTTGATGATTTAAACTGTTTATATTTTGACAACAAAATGATAACTCCCGTCAAAATGTTTGATTACCTAGGATAAGATTCTTCTTCTTCTTAACCTTTTTGATGCTCAATGGTGCATATGGCCCTGCATCGTATCAACGCAGTGGTATCTTGATCGTTAATAACATGAAGGTAAGGTGATCAGTTCAAGTTTCAGTCCAGGGTAATATTTAACTCAAATATAAATTTACATTCTTCATTTCATAACAAATAAGCATACTATTTAGATTTTAAAATTATTTTTTATGTAAAAGTATAATTTTAAGCATTTTAAGTAATAGTCTTCTAAATTAGTTTTCGTAATATCGTGTTTAATTTTGTCCTTCCGAAACGAATTTAGTACTTAAAGTGAACAAGGAGGACAGGAAATATTCGCTTCTATCCTCAAACAATAGTCCCTATTGTTCCACAGACACTGGGAACTCATTCAGTACGCATTCGAGCAGAGTTTTCACTAAACATTATATGAGGAAATGCTAATATTCCCGCTTTTTACAATAGCAATATCGTAGTCATTAAGAAAACTATGGTTAATTTACAATATATGTTTTTTTAAATGCGAATAAGATTTATAATAACTAATATTTTTATAAACACCATTTTTAGTGTGTCCAAATACTTGTTCACAAATCTGGATTATCTTAATGAGGAATTATTTTCAAGTATTCACATACTTGAGAAACGCTTGAAATCTGAAATTTTCAGTATTGTGGTTAGCAATCATGGTCAGAATTATAATAGTAAAGTGATCTCTTAACCAAGCCTATGTGACAGTCGTAAGCCCGGTGAATACACGGTCCAGACAGGCGCAATGGCGTAGTTGATTAGACGCTGGACTGCGAAACCGGCGTCGCGGCTTCGATTCCCGCCAATTGCTAAATAAATTCAAGAAAGATTAATTTTAAATTGCCCTGGTTATTTGTGATGTATTTTTCACATTAACCTTCAATATCCTTACTATCTTACTTGCAAACAAGCCAATGTGTATCAATCAACACTGGCGGCAGCCACTTGACGATATCATCTTTTCCATTAAAATTCAAAAGTTGTTCAAAAATTAAATTATATAATTTTGCGTCACCTTAATTTTTTTGTACACTGCAGCTATTTAATTCGCAAATTACATATATGGTTGATGTACAACGTCATTTGCAAAAATGAAAACATCTTACGATAGGATTATTAATTTTGCACCACCCTGAAAATATCGTCTTTAAACTTCAATACCGTTTGTTTTGAATATTGAAAGCATTAACTTTGTGGATCATATTGATATATTATTTTGAGAAATAAAAATACTTTGTTAATGTGAGTGGATCAAAAAACAAAGTATTTTTATTTGTCAAAAATCAATACAGTTTGTTTAAAACTACAACATATTGCTAAATTACTTGCTAAACTACAACACATTATTTTTTTATTGTATTATTTGCTAAACTACAACATATTGCTAATTAAAATTAAGATGATTGAAGAAAACACTTCGTTTTTTACCACTTGAGTTTTATCATAGACTATATGTTTCAGAAGTTAAACTTCCATCATTCAGGTCTGTATAATAACTAATTATACAGTTATTATACAGACCTGAATGATGGAAGTTTAACTTCTGAAACATGTAGTCTATAATAAAACTCAAGTGGTAAAAAACGAAGTGTTTTCTTTAATCATTGTAACATGTCTTACTACAAAGTTAATGCCGAAACAATAAATAAAGACCTGAATGATGGAAGTTTAACTTCTGAAACATGTAGTCTATAATAAAACTCAAGTGGTAAAAAACGAAGTGTTTTCTTTAATCATTGTAACATGTCTTACCACAAAGTTAATGCCGAAACAATAAATAAAGACCTGAATGATGGAAGTTTAACTTCTGAAACATGTAGTCTATAATAAAACTCAAGTGGTAAAAAACGAAGTGTTTTCTTTAATCATTGTAACATGTCTTACCACGCCGAAACAATAAATAAAATAAAATTAAGATGTTACACCGATCGCAATACAAGCCTTAATTATTTTTTAATGAAAATTCAAACTCGCTTGTTTCGATTATGCTCAAAGCATATTTATAAACAAAGTCATTAGGAAATAGATTTATGGATTCCGGGTTTACTAACATCCTAGGAACCGGTATAATGCAAGGAATAATAATAGAGCCCATACATCACACAAGGCATCAAGAGCTAACTGAAGCATTCCATAATTCCTCTGTTAGTTCGCTTTATTGCTTTGGCTAATGATTGATTTATACGCGTCGGGAATAAAGCATGGCATTATTGTTTGCACATTGCAAAAAAAAACTGAAAAAAATACTCCGCTAGGTGAGTCCAATTTGGACGGCTGTAAATCAATCGCGATAGTTTATTCAGTCCGTGAGTTATCATAGATCCTCCCGTCAAAAAGTTTATTTGACATTTGCATTGGATCACTAAATTTTTGCTGCGACCTCTATAATTTCTGCATATGCAGTCAAATTACGAATGCACACATGAAATTATGGTTTTCTTATATTTAATATATTCCTAAATTTATATATTTATACACTTTTTTGAATAGCGGAAATTTCAATAGCGTGGTTGTCGATCATGGGTAGAATGGTGATGTTACACGTGGATAATGTAATCACTTAAACCAGCCTATGATAGGCTTTATGCCATGTAAAATGTAAGGACACAGTCTGTATCACCCATGTTGAATATTAATTTTAAAAAAGGGAGTTAAAATATTGTTGTTTTTTTATTTTATTTCTGGCACATAGAGATTTTTTTAATCATTTATTGGTATTTAATCTTACATCGGTATTCAATCAAACAAGAACAAAATCGCAATCAATAAAATTAATTATTACTTATTCTTTCAAAGTCCTTATCGCCATCAGCGAGCATGTAAGTTAATGATAACGAGTATGTTAATCCACCACCAAGTTCTAATACCCCGGTGACAGTGGCAGAAAAGTTAATTGCCCTTCCCAGCAGGAGATCCCAGCCTTATTAGAAAACCTCCTGCGCTCTATACCCGCTTCCAAACCCGAAAACCTAAGGAGGAATACCAAGCAACCTCAGCTATCAAACAGAACCTACCAAGCATTTTCTAAACCTAAAGTTATTGTACTGCATAAAGAGTACAAGATTTTACCTTCTTGCAATAAGAAACCCTGCTAAGCATTTCCTTAACCTAAAGTTACTGTACTGCATTAAGAGTAAAAGTTTTTACCTTGTTGCACTAAGAGACCCTGCCAAGCATTTCCTAAACCTAAAGTTACTGTACTGCATAAAGAGTACAAGTTTTTACCTTGTTGCACCAAGAGACCCTACCAAGTATTTTCTAAACCTTAAGTTCTGTACTGCATAAAGAGTACAATATTTTACCTTCTTGCACTAAGAGTCCCTACCAAGCATTTCCTAAACCTAATGTTACTGTACTGCATAAAGAGTACAAGATTTTACTTTGTTGCACTAAGAGACCCTACCAAGCATTTCCTAAACCTAAAGTTACCGTACTGCATAAAGAGTACAAGTTTCTACCTTCTTGCACTTGTAGCTAAGTACTCGTGTACATTTTGCAGCACAGCTCGGTTTTCAGTAGAGCGTCGGTTCAGTCGTGGGAATGGGTAGCGTTGAAACGGCGCCCCGCGAACATAAATTACCGTTCGGGCCAAAACAAAGGTTCGTTCGTTTATTTCTAGTGCAATGAACGTATGTTTATTGGACAGAGTCCAAAACACACCATCGTTCATATAAATTGCCACACGTCAGGTGGGCAAATGCTAAAAGATGCTTCAATACCGTCTGGCGAAACGGTCGGGTATAATGATCGACTTGTAGCTCTATAAAAGCTTTTATAGCGCGTTTTCCAGTTGAGAATGATTTATGCCGGCGATAATCCCCTAATCCTGATATTTGTTAGATTTACAATTCAAAGCACTATATCTCAATCACTGCCGGCCCAATTAAGACGAAAAATATAGGTAATCCGATAAATTGTATATTTAATATGAGCAACTAGCTCTCGGGAAATTATTGCTACTGAATGCAAACACTGAAATCAATGTAAAATACAACATTTTGAGTGTGTCCAAATACAAATCTGGATTATCTCCAATTAGGGTTTATTTTAAACATTATTTTTGACATCTCAACAAAGATGAAGAAGAATATATATGAATAAAAACCTTATCTCATCCCACCATAGTAAAATTCTGGTGAAGTCAAACACTGAGTTTCCAGTTTGATAAATGTATAAGTCTAGAAGTTTCGAGAATTTGAGTAGTGTGGTTGTTAATCATGGGTAGAATTGGGAAATGTTACACGTGTGTAAAGTGATCACTTAAACCAGCCTATGACGGTTGCAAACCTCGTAAATGCCCAAACATCAATATTCTTCTTCATATATGTTGAGATGTCAAAAAAATAATGCAAAAGAAAATAATTTATATATTTTGGGACACTATTCAAATAAATCCTTCGGTCTTTTTAAAGATAGAGAGTTGCATTATTATTTACCTTTTTTATTATAAATATGTTTATAGATCAATAAGTGGAATTTTGGTTTCTTCTAGTAAACGTGTTTGATTTTAATCTGCGTTAGGGACAGAAGGGACAATCTAGTAGGGGCCAATCAAAATCTCAGCATTTGCTCATTGCTGTGAGAAAACCGACTCCTCAAGAGAAGCAGAACTATTGACTCTCGTCAACAGGTATTCCGTTCCACTAGAAGAGGGACCGGATTTCCTAGCTTGGTTCATGATACCAATGTCCTTCACCTTCTCCTCGGTCTACCTTTCCATCTTTATTAATAAAAAATTAAATGTTCAGTTGTTAAAATATTAAATGTCTTAAAGTAGCTTTCGGATTGTTTTGAAATTTTGAGGCAACATGCATTCGAAAACGCGACAGTGACAGATGTATTTATAAACATTTTCTTTTTACCGCTGATCCAAAAATCTTGATTTTTCAGGAGAAAGTTTTTAAAGTTTAAAAAAATAATACAATGTATGAAAAATAAATATCAAGCCAATTATTGAACTTTTTACTGTGCAACAGATCTTTTTAGGTAAAACCTGAAGGTTTTTTCTCCATTTGAAAAATATTTAATATATTTCAAAAAATAATTAAACAATAACTTTTCTTCAAAATGCAAAAACAACACTTTTTGCCCTGTAGCAGGTAAATATTAAGTTAAAAATATGCCTCTTTTGCTGGGATATAGTAAATTTTATGGGCGTTCTGAAAACATGTACAACTGAAAATTGACGATTTTTGATTTATGACGTTCTTGAAAGGAGTGAGCGATATGAAACATTGCAGCAAAAAAGTATGCTCAACAAGTTGTGATCAAACATGATAACCGTTGCACTGTGGAAGTGAGAGTTTTTTTGTCATGTCGTTGCATTACTTTATTCGACCAGACGACTACAAGAACAAAGTTTATAAACAAATTTATAAACAAGTATTTGGACACACTCAAAATGTTGTAAATAAAAATAGTTGGTTAAACTGAAAGCTGCATACAAAAATCACGTTTTCAGGCGTTTTCCAGTACATGCACTAAAGGCCTAGTTCTAAACATGCACTGGGTACTATGGTAGTACGTGTAGTATTGTTTGATTGCTAGTGTTTATTAACCTGACGAAGAGACGAGTACGTTTTGGAACCGGTTTTAAACTAACATAACTTACAATTTGTTAAACAAAAGTAAAAACGCTTAACCACAATGCAAATGCGATTTATGTTTTTTAAAAATTAGAATAATATTTACATTTTTAAAAATAAATATTTGACAAGAAAGGCAGATATATATTAAATATAAAACAATGTATTGCACGTGTACGTATGTGAGTAAGCATTAGTCATAGCCAAAACGCAAACCATTAATATTTGGCATTCTTCGCTCATTTAATAGTCTATAGGTATATTACATTTGGACGAAACGCCATCTCGCCGCCGCTAGTCGATATACGATACCCTTGTGAGGCGAGCTTACAAAGTCACTTTATCTTCCTCAAGACAAGATGCTGTGGTTTACGAACCGTTTATATCTGGGACCAGCCAAGACGATCGAGATATATTCATGTGTTGTACAACACTTCATATACTCTGTCCAATATTTTAATTAATTTATGCTCTTTCATTGACTTGGTGATAATGACGCGTAAAGGCTTTAATCAATTTGATTAATTCGCAAACAACATTGTAAACAGCTCAAAAAATGTATTAATTTACAAGACAGGTGTGTGTTTCGTATTAGTTACTCGAGCACTCTATTATTTAACACTTTGGATGCGACGTACGCGCCAGATGTGTACATTTACCATTTCCCTGTTACGGAATACGCGTTAGGCGCGTATTTATTGGAACAATGAATCGAACGACTAAAAATTATTATCGAATAATTAAAGTTAACTCTTATAGTCTTTATACAATGTTTTATCTTAGTAAATGAAAAAATCACAAAAACGAAAAACTACACGTTTACGTATGAATGTACAATTTGCGAGTGTAAAATCAGCTTTATTTATCTCGGTGACTTATGATTAATTTATACTCGCTTGACTCAAAGTGAGTATAAACATGGGCCCGCGTGAATGTTACACATAATGAGAATAGTGTGTACTAGTATCACAATTAAAAAAAAACTGCGTACGCGCCAAATATGTGAAGTGTTTGTAACAACAATAAACGGTAAATAATTAAACAATCTGAAAATCTTCAAAGATTAAAAAAAACGTACTAGCTGCTTAATACATTTTATCAAACAAAATATAAATCACGATTCTCTTGAAAAATCACTCAAGCACTGAAGGAAATATTTTACGTCTTAATTAATTAAAATTTATAAATTGAAATTATAAAAAAATATATAACTTCACGTTTCAATAAATTAAATTTAAATTAATTAAAAAGTCAAAAATAAAGAAAATAAAATTATTATTTAATGGTGTTAACGTAATTTTGATCATTTTAATAACACAAATAAGATGCAGAAAATCGCCTCCAGATGTCTCTACTCAAAACTTTTTATATTACCTCCAAATACCTCTCTCCATACCTTTGCATCGGTAATTAGAAATAGCATTTAAGTATATGGTAAATTAAAAACCATTCCGCTTTTCCAGATTTATTGTATTTATTTAACCAGTGATCGACTTTCGTCGTTACCAACATCATCGGAAGTAGGTGAAAAATCAATAAAGGTGTTTAATTATATAAAATGCAGTTCCATCGAGAAATTATGGTACAAACTCAAAACACAGCATCTGTTTTAACAACATCTCGTCGTAATAAGTTTCATAAAATTACAAATAAATATTTTTATTTATTGATTCGGTGTTTACTTTGTGTTTGAAAATGACGAGGAATGCATCAAACCACGTATCACAATAGGTTTTAAGAAACAGTGGTATTTACCAGGTAAAACTTTTATTAAAAATTACAAATACTATTAATTTTCATCTCTTATATTGCATGAATACTATTTAAAAAAATCTGGGGCTATAATTTCTTTCCCATAGTTTGAATAAAGTAAAACTCAATTTTCCACAAACAGAACAGAGTAATAGGTGTTAGGAAAAAAATCAATACTCTCACCAGTTCAAAAAGAACTTTTATAAAAAGGGGAAAGAGTTTAAATTTTAAATGTACCGTCTTGTATTTAACGTGTACCTGCGATGTTTTATAATTAAACTGCGATCCATCTTCGAAATATTATTACGACTGTTTAATGTGAAATCGAAACCGTTTGATAATCGTTTGTCAACACCTGTATACGAACCAGCCATCGCAAGTCGTAAATCAAAACGCGCTCGGACAGGACAATGCGCTGGTCATATTAATTAAAGTCACTTTAAAGGCCGCCAAATGGAATTCCGAACGGGAGGCAAAACATCAGCGCTTCAAATCTACCCACTGGACTCCCTATGCCTACTTGACTTGTGTGGTGCGTCTATGAAATCATAGGTGGCACTGTATCACTAAAACCAAATTGTCCAATGCCATATATGAAAAATAAAATTATGAAATTTCAAGCTATGCGTATATATAATGTTGCCTTGGCTCAGTCGTGTATATATATATATATATATATATATATATATATATATATATATATATATATATATATATATATATATATATATATATATATATATATATATATATATATATATATATATATATATACATTGTTATAATTTGTTTTTTTTAGGGGAACAAAATATTAAAAACAGGATAACCATTTACAAGAAACATATAAATTTTATTTCAAACGTAACTACTTCATTATAAATTTTAAAAGTTCAAGATGTACCTGCATGTGTTAACGTATGTTTGATAATTGAACCGAAAAAAGTGAATGTGCCTTCAAATTGAAAGCTTTTAATAAAACAAAGTACCGTTTATCATATTCACATTCCGATCGCGTGTCCGTATAATATTCTCAAAGTCGGGCTCGCATATTTGTGCAGAGAGATTTATGGTGTCAGCACCGGTTATAAAACGCACTCCGTCTTAGATGTTGAAACAATCGCCAAAACAAACGTTTTGCATTGTTAGTATGGCCGCACACTTCAAAGGTACCAGCCAAAGTGACTGCCGAGTGCGCAGGTTAATAATATCAGAGTAATGGGCCTCGTTTAAATTGGTCAACCAGAACAGCAGTTTAGCGGACATGGTTCAAATAATAATTGTAAAATATTTATTTATTCATTAATTTTTATTCCACACCTCGAGAGCAAGTGTGTTATCCTCTATGGTTCATGTAGTATTTCACTCACTCCTTTCAACAACCTCATATATCAATAATTGACATTTTCAGTTGTGCACGTTTTCGGAATGCCCAGCAAAAGCGGCATATTTTAAACTTAATATTTACGTGATTTTTTTGTATTTTGAAGAAAAGGTATTGTTTAATTATTTTTTTAAACGTACTAAATATTTTTCAATTGAAGAAATAACATTCAGGTTCTACCTAAAAAGTTCTGTTGCACAGTAAAAAGTTCAATAAGTGGCCTATTATTTATTTTTAATACATTTTATTATATTTTTAAACTTTAAAAAAGATCTCCGGAAAAATCAATTTTTTAATGTATGACGTTGTTGAAAAGAGTGAGCGATATGTACACATCATGTAAAATACAATGAAAAATTAAGAACATTTAAAAAATAAACATTTTATTTATGTATTATTTTTATTCCACATCTCGAGATCAAGTGTGTTATCTTCTATGGTTCATATGGTATACGACATCATATAAAATACAATGAAAAATTAAGAACAACATAAGTTATTGAAATATACAATGTTTTACTAAAAGTAAAGTAAGTAAAATTTAGGCTTGTTTTACTACTACTTATATTTAATACCATCTCAACGCACGTTACTAGGAGTTTCATGTGACCAAAATATGGTCCATTACTTATCTTTTTTTGTAAAACAAAACCCCTTATTATCTGTGATAAAACATAATTTTTTTTATTTAAAAACACATATTTTGCTTTCATGAAAAATTCACAATACATCCCAAAAAAACATCTCGTATAAAACTCATTTATTATCATGAATTATAAATATACCAAAAGGAGGAGTTTTTCATAATGGAAATATGGAACCTCAAACAATACATGCTTTAAAACATATCATTCGCTGGTTAATGTGATTTTACAATGGCACGCTGCCCATGATTGAACATATACGTATATTACCTTTGATTCGAAACTTATGAATACCTTATGTTACGAGAACTTAAATATCATATCGTCAGCCCTACAACATTAATATTTTGTGCCAAAATTTTATCATGTCTATGTTGAGATATCTATAATATCTAAATAATAATCCAACGAGAGTTAAACACAGTATTCGTGTGCAAAGATTCGAGCGCCCTCAACATATGGGTAACATATCGCCGCTGCACAGTGAATAAGATGTATTCGAACATTGATGTTTTATTTTTATATGCGGAAGTCTACCTACGATTGTAAAATTCTACACGGAACACACTAATATGTTTCTCTGTCCATCCAACGGACTGTGCTGTCAAACCAACATACACACGTACGTTTATAAATGACAATCGGACGGCTACCCACTAATACTGTGACTCGTCCAAAACAACGACAATTAATTATAAAACCACGACGTCTGAGACGGATCAAGATTTCGTGCATTGTTCGCTGCGATTGTTAACAACGTGTAGATAGGTACCATTAGCCGTTAGTTGGTCCGCGATCAAATTAGACAGCGATGCAGAGAGATATCTGCGAAATCCGGCCAGGAGTATTCCGACGTCCATTCCCGGTGGCGCCTTCCATTCAAATGCTGCAAACAAATTTTCTAACAGGTAAAATAAGACATTATTTAAAACCGGTTGATACTTTCTTGTTCCTTTAGATACATTTAAATGAAAAAACCAGCATTTTTTACTGTAAACGAAAAAAAGATTTGGTATTCATATTTTTCTGATACAAAATAGTAATCTAATCAAACAGATTCTTTTCTCTGGACAACACTCATTTATCCGATAAAATACTACATGGTTATCGATATTATGTAAGTAGGTACTTTATGATTTGAATAATGACGATAACGTGTGGTTATACACAATTCTATAGTTTATAGCAGGTGCCAATGATTTGTCCATATGTCCATATCATATAAGTATTATTAAAAAATAATTTCATGAAAAAGATAGTAGAAAGGATTAAAATAAAGTTATGATTTGTATCTAGCTACGATTTCATGAAAACAATATTAAACATGTTACCCATAAAATGAACCTCACATAAAATATATAGAAGTGAATAAAAGATCTCCTTGGTGCAAATATTTCAATCTCATTAGACTTACCATAAACATGTAACGATAACCTCAATCTAAAACTACGGAAAGGAATGGTTAGGTTATGTTAGGTTAGTACTTCTATATGGAATTGTAGACCCACAAAATAAGCATTATGAACTGGTTAGAGGCATTCAAATGTGGTTACATAGAATGTTACATAAGTGTTCCATTCCATGGACCGATATGGTCAGTAAAGTGAATGTGCTCCAAAGAAAGAGTAGTAAGATTATTGCTGACTGATATCGAGTCCAGAAGGTGTTCTATCTGGACCATGTGCTTAGAGGTGACAAGTACGAACTATTGCACCAAATAAAAAAGGCAAAATAGAAGGTTGATGAGGTGTGGGCAGAAGGCAGATCTCCTGGCTCCAGAATTTACGAGATTGGATGGAGATTAGAAGCGTTGAGGCGCTGTTTAGAGCTACCCAAGACAAGGATGGTCAACGATAACAGTCTCAAGAGATATTCGACATCAGGGGGACCTGATGTGACACGCACAGAAGAGAAGAAGATAAAACATTTAAAGATAAGTATTAATTTAAAAAATAAAAATCATTTAAAAATATTTTTTATCATTTTAATATGTCAAGGTTATTGGTCTACCAAATGATCGTTTAAAACCCAATATACGATAAATCGCAACTTTATTTTTCTTTAAACCCAGGTAACATTTGGTGTTATGGAATTTTTTACTTTAAATACCTTTTTGTCTTGGAAAAAAAGTTTTTCTTCGAGATAAATATATGATTTTTAAAAGCAAAGAGTATGTTTTTCAGTGTGTGTTAAAAAAAGTATAATTCTGTATAATATCCAACCCCTAGCGTGGCCGTTCGCATTCCGAATTTGAACGTGAAAGATCTCAGCCTTAAAACATACATTATTTTCAACAACTTTGTCTCTTGATATTATATAAAGATTGCGGTATCGACATGCCCCGATACAAATTCCAAGTGGGCAATTGGAGACGAGGCCTGCGCGGGATGCCCGGTACGCGGCGCCGAGCGTCCTCCTGCATAGCTCCACGATACCTGGGCGCGGAATGGCGGCTACCTGAACCGCGGCCAGAATCTCCCGATTCACTTGGCAGGGAATCATTGGCGAACGATACGCGTATGTTACATATGTGACACAAACATGTATGCACTTTTTTTTAGAAAAATCAACTAATAAAAAATTATACAACTGAAAGACTGAAAATATCATCTCAATGGCCTATATGAAGCTACATAGGAATTTTATTGTATTTCAAAACAATTGTACACCATTCATCTATTCACCCAGTAAAGATCATATCATCTCACTCCTTTCAAGAACATCATAAATAAAAAAACATAACTTTTCAGGAGAACGTTTTTAAAGTTTAAAAATATAATACAATGTATTAAAAATAAATATCAAGTCATTTATTGAACTTTTTACTGTGCAACAGATGTTTTAAGGTAAAACCTGAAGGTTTTTTCACCATTTGAAAAATATTTAGTATATTTAAAAAATAATTAAACAATACCTTTTCTTCAAAATGCAAAAACAACACTTTCTGCCCTGTTGCGGGTAAATATTAAGTTAATTTGCTGGGATATGGTACATTTTTTGGGCATTCCGAAAACATGCACAACTGATTAATTGACGATTTTTGATTTATGACGTTCTTGAAAGGAGTAAGCGATATGTGACACAAACATATAAGTATGCACTTAAAAAAAACAAATACTGGTGTAGAATAAAATAACTAATAAAAAAATATTAATGGTTGAGTGGAAATGCGATAACTGACCATTCTCTGTCTTTGCACTGTTCCGTGTCTGTCTGCTGTGCTGGTCGGGGTTGTGGGCGTCTATGTACCGGCCAACGTCGAGTCGGAATCGGATATAGCTGACTAATTGAACAAAATACTAATCCTTTTCACTACCTACACCGGGGTTCTTCTATAAAATTTGGTGATGGACTTACAATTTTGTATTTTTGTAGAGTGACAGGTATATTGAAAGCTTTTAAATGTAAATTCACAGTTATATCGGGATACAATTATATATTGTTTCACATTTTTAATAAATTTCGCAACTTAGTTAAAAAAAAATCTCACATACTAATATAAGAGTTTCTGCTTAGTAAAAAGCTTCTTTACATCTCACCAATAGATGTCTCTAGTGAAGTTCTAGTGATTCATGAACAAGGTTTCTAAATTGGTTCATATATATAGAACTTTCAAGAATTTGAGTAGTGTGGTTGTCAATAATGGGTAAAATTGGTGAATGTTACACGTGTGTAAAGTGATCACTTAAACCAGCCTATGACGGTCGTAAGCCCCGTAAATGCCCAGACTTCCATATTCTTCTTCATCTTTGATGAGATGTCAAAAAATAATATAAAAAAAATACTTAGCAAGAGCAGATCTGTCAGGAAACCTAGATGCTTCTGTATCAGATCTGGGCATGCGGTGGAACAGCTTTCAATTCTAAAACATTACATAACTGAAAGAATGAAAACATCATATCCATGGCCTATATGAAGCTACAAAGGAGTTTTATTGTATTTCATTACAATTGTACGCCATTCATTTATTCACCCAATAAAGTTCATATTACAATTTCTTCAATAAAAAGGTATTGTTAAGTGTGAGTGAAATTTATTTCATGGTGTGAAATAAGTGTAGAAGCGATACGAGAGAGTGAAAAGACTAGTATAGTAGAGCAGTAGATAAATGTAGGATGAAATAGGAATAAGTCTGTCAGGGGGCCCGGACGTCCAATTAACAAATGCATGGACAGGAAAAAAGAAAGACACACAGTAAACCTCGCACTTAATGAATGAGTATAGAAAACTAACAGGGAATGTACCAAAGTCCAAAGTGTATAATCTTCTTATTTTTCAACCCTCGGAGCAATGCAACACGTCAACGCAGTGTTATCTTGATCGTTAATAACTTGAGGGTAATGTGATTAGTCTAGCACTTCATTTACCAGACTAATAACAAATATTAATTATTTCTTATGAATCGGTAATATTAATAGTTAGTTACTATCCCTAAAGATAACAAGGCGCTTGTCGAAACCGGTTGGCATAAATTTGGCGATGTTATTAGAAACTTATAGTAATTAGGATCAGGTAAGGAGTTAAGGAAGAGAGGAAGAAAATATAAAAGTAAGGATGATTGGTTAAACAAATTACGTTCTATGAATAGATAGCACTGTTACAGATTATTTTTTTAAAATTAAACACTTGAATATACCACATTAATGAGTTTTATTTTTATTTACGACTAGTTTCGAAAACGACACATGTTTTCATCTTCTGGTACAAATTCAAACTTTAATTTAATTTGTACCAGAAGATGAAAACTTCTGTCGTTTTCGAAACTAGTCGTAAATAAAAATAAAACTCATTTAAGTGGTATATGTGTCCGCCTCCGTAGTGTAATGGTCAGCACGCTCGGCTACCGTTCTGGAGGTCCCGGGTTCGATTCCCTAGGGGGGTAAAATAAATATAAGTGATTTTTTCACTGTAATATTTATTCAATATTACCATGGACTGGTACCTGAAGCGGAGGGCTGATCACCTTTCCTTCATGTGTAAACGATCAAGATAACACTGCGTTTATATGACACAGTGCCCTATGCACCATTGGGGTGCGGATAAGGGTTTTATTATTATTATTAAGTGGTATATACAAGTGTTTAATTTTAATAAAATAATCATGTCATTCCACAAAGTTAATACCGAATCAATAAATAATACTGGTACAGATGTTTTTTGATGATAAAAAAAATCCTTTACGTATGAATTACCAGGCTTATAATTTACCCTTTATAATATAATATTGAAAACTTGATCATGAAAATAATTCATTGAGAAAATCCCTGGAATATTTATGGATTATGTTACCGTAATACCGGATTGCGTATTACAAAATACCACTCGGGTCTCAGATTTCACTTAACGTGTTTCAGTTTTCCTTGAAAAATGAATACAACTTTTGTGAAATTCCTCTTAAGCTTAATAATACATCGTAAGCACCGCAATTACTCATTGCCTCTCAGACTTGGCTATCGAGTTTCACCTCTTGGCTTATTCTGATGTCCTCCGTTAAACCACCTGCATTTTAAAGAATCTCTTATATTGTATCAATGAACAAACAATAATGAATAACTTTTACCCATAAATCGCTCACTCCTTTCATGAACGTCATAAATCAAAAAACATGATTTTTCAGGAGAACGTTTTTAAAGTTTAATAATATAATACACCGTATCAAAAATAAATATCAAGCCACTTTTTGAACTTTTTACTGTGCAACAGATCTCCAATTGAAAAATATTAAGTTTATTTAAAAAAATAATTAAACAATACCTTTTCTTCAAAATGCAAAAACAACACTATCTGCCCTGTAGTGGTTAATTATGAAGCCAAAAATATGTCGCTTTTGCTGGGATATAGTACATTTTCTGGGCATTCCGAAAACATATATAACTAAAAATTGACGATTTTTGATTTATGACGTTCTTGAAAGGAGTGAGCGAAATGAGTCCCTTCTGTGCAGGCTGAGGATCGGACAAACTATACTAGCATCCCACCTCAAAAAAATAACATCATAACTTGTTCGTTATGCGCGTGTGAAGTGGAGGATGAAACTACTGATCATGTACTTTTTAACTGTCCTTACTTCCTAATCTTGATTTCCTTCAGAACTTTCAGTCGGAGGGTTTGTTCTTCCCGATGTCCAGCATTTCCTATCACTAAACTCTCCAAAAATCAATAATGCACTCAAAATTGAAAAAAAAATATAACAAAAACATTTGAGTAAGTATGAGAAATCGTTTTTAAATTTTTTTTATTTAACAGCATAAAAATAAAAAATACCAGTTGTTTGTGGCATGTATCATTCAATTTTGGGTGCTTTGAAAAAAAATCTGATTTTTGAAAAACTGATTTTTATACTAGTATTATATAACTAAGTGTCAAATTTATTATCATAAGTTAAAAATATATTTAAATTTGATAATGGGGTACTAATTTTGATTTGTTATCACGTTGGAAAAAATATTGTCCATTAGTAATATAATCAAACAATACATATTAGCAACATTATAAGTGTGTGTCCAAATACTCGTTCACAAATGTAGATTGTCTCCAATTATAGGAGTTATTTTTCATAATATTTTTTGACATCTCAAAAAAGGTGAAGTAGAATATGGAAGTCCGTGCATTTACGGGGCTTACGACCGTATAGGACCTCACATACAAATAAAAAAGTTTCTGCTCAGTAAAAAAGTTTCTTCATTTTCCCAAAATATGTCTCTAGTGAAAATTCTAGTGATTCAAGTACAATGGTTCGAAATTGGATAATTTTTATAGAACTTCCAATAATTTGAGTAGTAGGGTATTCAATCATTGGTAGAATTGGTGAATGTAACACGTGTGTAAAGTAACCGCTTAAACCAGCCTTTAACGGTCGTAAGCCCCGTAAATGCCCAGACCTTCATATTAATCTTCATTTATATTGAGATGTCTATAAAATATGTATTAAAGCAAATATTGAAATTGTAAATAGTTGTTAAAAAATAATGATAGAGATCAGAATAGGACAGCTTTAGAAATAAGCAAATATCTCTTCCACCTAGCAGCGGGTAATTGGCGATTGCTCCTGTTTTTTAACACCTCTCCTAACTGGCATTCTTCGGCCATAATTCTCGTTCCCGCCTTTTTAGCGCGACGGAGACAAATGGCGGGAGTATGAAAAATAGCGCTTCCACTACCTGCGAAGAGTAGAAAAAAGCGCAAACATCCCTTTGGAATTCATTACCACTCAAGGGGTAGTGCTTTCATGACTGCGGGGGAGACCTCTAGTACCAGGGTACCGAGGGAAAGAAGAGGTCATGAAATACAACTATGAAAATATGAATAACGATAATGTACCCACTTGCACTTCAAATTCAAATGCAATTTAAACAATTACATAAAGTTTCTTGAATGTTTTTCGCAGATACTTTATGGCACATTTTATAAACTTTTTAAAATAAATCAACATTTTAATTGATATTAGTAATGTTAGTAAATAACCACTCACCGACTACTTCTGTCTACCGGTTTCGAGACGTACCCGTCTCTTCGTCAGGACATACACTACAATTTAACAATCATGCGAACAACACTACACCACACCCACTTAGTACTATTCACATACACTATCACTACACATGTTTTAGTTTCATTTTTTTCAACATTTTTTAGTTTCCCAAAAGCATGGTGGGACTAACAACTCGCTCTGCATGTTTTGCATGTGCATTGTTTTAACTACATTTTTTGGTACACTTTTTTTAACCGGTTTCGACAAGAACCTTGTCATCTCCAGGGTTTATGTACTAATTCTAAAACATTGAAATACTCATAGTTAGTTTATGGTTAATAACCCTTCCCTTACTATACCAAAATTATTTCAATGTACTTTTCAATAGATTAATATTATCCACTGACACTTCGTGATGGAATTGCATTTTAATATAATATTAGATTAAAACCAATATTTTTAGCTTTTCCACTTTATTTTTATTTGACCAGCGACCGGGTTTCGTCGTTACCGACATCATTAGACACCACCAGACGAAATCCGATCGCTGGTCAAATAAAAATGAAATGGAAAAGCTAAAAATATTGGTTTTAATCTAATAATTTATTATTTCAATGTTTTAGAATTAGTACATAAACCCTGAAGCTGACAAGCTTGTCGAAACCGGTTGGAAAAAGTGTACCAATACGAAGTGGTTACAACAAAGTTTTTATTTTTATTTTATAAAATCACATAAATCTTTTTGGTAAAACACAGTTTTTTATACAACTCGCAATATTTCCATACTTTTAAATAAGTGTATAAATCAAAATTCGTACGTTTGTCTGTGAATTTTACTAACTACCACATTAATTAAAACGCTCAATAAAATTGTTTTTATGTGATGAAGATAAAGAAATGCCATAATATTAAAGTGCAAATAAATACTTCAAAAAAAATTAAGCTATGATAACTGTATTTTACGAAGTGTTTTACACGGACATGACTGATACCTATGATAATTTTTCAACACCAGTTCTTATTCAAAATTAATTAAACCAAAATTACCAGCATTATTATCTTAGCATTTTCAAACACCGACATTTTATATTAAAATTTAAAAGGTTTCAAAACACAATCTGTGATTACATTTGAGCTTCAATCGTTTGAAATAAACATTTTTATTTTCAAGTTTTCAAATAATAAAATAATTTAAACAAGAATTCTCCAAACATTTCAACAGAAAACATTATAAAAAAACCAAGTTAATTATTTAGAATTTAAAAAAAAACATACCATTTGCTGTTCAGGTGGAATAATTAAGTCTTTGATTTAGTCTTCATACCTGTAACAAAATAACGCATTTTAAAGTATTTAACCTTTTTACACTTAAATATAGAAAAAAAGGACCGTAGAACGGGGCTACTTGAACTTTGATGTGTTACTTGAGCCGAGTAGAAAAAAAAATTAAATCTGTATTGGGTATACAATAATAAACGTATCGTGACAATAAGTGACACCTGTCAGGGAAACATTGAATCATGTCGATACGTTCATTATTGTAGACCAAATACAGATATTTTTTTTGTACAGTGATCAAAGTTCAAGTAGCCCCGTTCTACGGTAACTATTTATTGTTCCTATAAAGGTGACTGATGTTTTATATTCAACGACGCATTCATTGTTCATGAATGCACAAAGTCATTCGCGATTGGTAAGCTAGATTCTGATACTGACCGATATCATTGGTGAGAAAATAAGCGATAAACAGATACCGCTCCCTAGAGACATGTGTCCCCCACAGAAAATACAAAGAAGAATTACGATCCCCTACAAGGTACAGTAATATGCTATAAGGCTTATCTGGAGTAAATCTAGACGATCCAATCCAAAGCAGACTTTGAAGAAATGTGACCTGAAAATCGAGGGGAAAGTCAAAGAAAGGTGAGGAAAAGATTGCTTAATTTCTTTAGAGAGTTTCATTATACCAATTCAATTTATTTAACAAGTTTTTACAACAAAATCTTAAACAAGTTTGTAAATTCAATTTAAAAACTTGTTTAAGAAAAGTACAAAAGTGTTTCAAATAATGTGATTTTTTGCACAATCAATGTGAAAAGTTAAAAGTAGAACATTAATTTTGTTCAAACAAAAATGAAATATTTCATATAGATGATCAAGTATTTCAAAAACTTGAAAGTGGTCAGGTCAGAAATTGGAATAATCGGCGGGTATGGGTAAAAATTAAGAAAGGTGTGTTGAGATGGTTTAGACATATGGAACGAATGAGTGAATAATGAACATTAAAACAAATCCACGAGGCGAATATAGTCAAATACTTGAGCGTGGTCAGGTTAGGAGTTGGAATAATCGGCGGGTCCGCCTCGGTAGTGTTATGGTCAGCATGCTCGGCTACAGTTCTGGAGGTCTCGGGCTCGATTCCCAGAGGGGGTCAAATAAATATGAGTGATTTTTTCACTTAAATATTTATTCAATACTATCCAGGACTAGTAATTAAGTTGAGGGCTGATCACCTTTCCTTCGTGTGTTAACAATCAAGAAAACACTGCGTTTATATGATGCGGTGCCCTATGCACCGCAGGGGTGCGGATAAGGATCCGAACATTTGGAACGAACATGGATGAATATGGAAGAACCGAAGATTGTTTGCAAAGGCAGATTAGTGTGGCTTTCTTTTCTCTCTGCTTACCCCTGTAGAAAGCGGCGTGATGGTTAATTAGTTAGTTTTGTACAACAATATTTCTTTGTAAAAATGTATTATAACGTAGGTTGAAGATGTCCAACAAAGCACAGAGTAGAAAAATCATAGGTTTTTATTCGCTTACTTAGCAAGAGTCAAACGAAGCGCTAGAGGAGAGGTGTATTAAGTAAATTACGTACGTTAAGCACTCTCAAACGTACCCTTATGTGGTGTTTCTAAGGATCCACCTTATCTCTTGTTTTTTTTTGTCTCGGTAATATGCTAATATCCCTCCAGGTACGAGGCACTGGCATCCAGACTCGCAGGAGAAAGGATGTGGCAGCTAAGTTACTAATTCCACGGACTTAATTTGACTGGCTAAGCTTAGCTAAGGGGTAAGGAGATAAGGGTCGCTTAATAGTCCGAGCAACACTTTCATTAGCTACTCTGCAGTCTACACCTGTAGTGAACCTTGTGTAATTCTACTTTGTTTTGTAGACGGTAATTAGACGAACATTTAAAGGACGCCAGAGGAATTATAAATTTTCTCTTAGTTTTTTTCCTAAGACAATGTTTCATTTGAATACTTACGATACAAACTTAAACTAATTGAATTTAAAACCTTTGCCACTTTTGCAACAACATAAAAACCATTTTCATTAATTGAATAACATTTTTGACATCTCAATAAAAATGATGAAGAACAATATTATTTTTTGGCATCTCAACATAGATGAAGAAGAATATGTAAATCTGGGCATTTACGACCGTAATAGCCTGGTTTAAGTGATCACTTTACACACGTGTATCATTCGCCAATTCTACCCACGATTGAAAACCACACTACTCAAATTGTACAAAAATCACTAGAATTTTCACTAGTGACATCTGTTGGTGAGATGAAGAAGCTTTTTTATTGAGCAGAAACTTTGATATTTGTAAAATTATATTTAAAACTATATACTCCTACAATTGGAGATAATCCAGACTTTTGAACAAGTATTTAGAATTACTCAAAATGTTGTTAATGAAGAATAATCATTCGATTAAACAAAACATCATTTTTGTGACATTCTCAGCTTGACGATTCGATACGAAACAGAAAAGATTTTCGAGTGAAATTCCGATTTCTCTTTCAGCGTTAAAAGGTTTAAAGTTGGATAGGGATGGTTAAGGGGTGGAAAAAGCACAGACAGGTGCAATCTAGAAGTGAACCTCGAGGGTCAATAAGTGCAATCGAGTTGGACATAAGGGAGTATCACGGGAGAAATTCAGAAAACTTTTCCACTCGTAAATTTAATCTTCTCTTTCTTTTCTTGTTGCACACAGAAAAATTAAGGCTGAACCGAGATATTTATTTGAAAATATTATGCACCAGCTAATTATGTTTTTTGTTTTCTTTTTGTCTATGAAGTTGCGGTTGTATAGTTTTCAAAAGTCGAATCAATATAAAAAAGGTTGGGATAGGTTAAGGTTAGGTAATGTAATTTTGGAGAACTTAGTACCTACTTAGAATGATATTTTTAAAACGCTTCGCTATATAAGCTTGCATTTGATATTTTTATGAACAATTTACCTTTACTAGGGGAGATAAAATCTTCAATAAATTAATAAAAGACAACAAAAAATATGTAGAAGGAAGAGGAAAGAGCGAAGCTTAGTTGCGGGGTATAATCTCATAAAGTCTCCTCAAGAGCTTAGAATATGCTCGTCAATATTAAATGGTTCATACCAAAACAACGTGCATAGCTTTCACATTTATCAATCCAATAATAAACTTTACAAAAGTGCATAAAGCAATTATATAAGCTACCTGATGCCAGATCGTAATACCAACGTATTTTTTCTCATCAAAATATTATTTTGTTTCCGTTAAGAAATTTAAAATACATTTTTTTTAAATATCTCCCTGTACATACCATACAGCCAGATATTTGCAGGGTGGAAAAGGTGAATGGGAGAAAATACCGGTGGTATCAGGTGAGTCGACAGGAGGGAAGGGAATTGGCAACCTTTTTATTTTCCACTTAAGGGAAGCTGTATTGAACGAAGGTTTGTCTGCTTCACAATCAGAGAGAATGTTCATGACATTCATATTTACTTCTCTAAATTTCTAAACAGAATTCAATGAATTATTAACAAAAATCAGTATGCTTCATAAAAATATTTTTTCTAACGAAACAAATAATTTCATTAAACCATATAGTTTATTACAGTTTAAATATCTTTGCGTTCAACGTATTATATTTATATGTATATATTTGTGAGTGTTATATATATATATATATATATATATATATATATATATATATATATATATATATATATATATATATATATATATATATATATATATATATATGTATATATATATATATATATATTTATAAATATATATAAATATATATATATATATATATATATATATATATATATATATATATATATATATATATATATATATATATATATATATATATATATATATATATATATATATATATATATAATATATATATATATATATATATATATATATATATATATATATATATATAAAAATATATATATATATATATATATATATATATATATATATATATATATATATATATATAAATATATATATATATATATATATATATATATATATATATATATATATATATATATATATATATATATATATATATATATATATATATATATATATATATATATATATATATATATATATATATATATATATAATATATATTTATATATATATATATATATATATATATATATATAAAATATATATATATATATATATATATATATATATATATATATATATATATATATATATATATAAATATATATATATATATATATATATATATATATATATATATATAAATATATATATACATACATAAATAATATTAAATGAGCCTAGTCACTCGATTTTTTTTAAATACATGTAACGGTATGAGCAATATACAATTTATATATTTTTTAGGAAATTGAATGAAAGATGAAAATTGTTAAGTTGTATTGATTCATGGGACCTTTTGACCTATATAAAAAATAAGGAAAATTAAAATCTTTGGTTATATATAAAATATTCGATGTTTATTAATATTGTACTGTAAGTACCTAACAAAAATGTAAAAAAGTTGGTGAATTTGAAACACGCTTTTGTACTTTTGAGATATTAAGTACTGAGATATTTTTTCATCCCTTTGTTTTGGGGTGCGCCTCTATAAGGTAAATGCGAAAGCCTCCGTATCTTTCATTGAGGAGCAATCAGAATATTCAACGCTCTGATTGCGCTACCGACCACACACCTGAGATGCGCCGCAATTTGCATATCATTTCCTTCTGGCCTGCGCACTACGTACCCTTACTGTGGGGCTTAAAGTACGAGTGGGCTATTTATCATAGAGCACTATATTATATATAATTTATATTTGAAGCACTAACTTTGTCCGCCTCCGTAGTGTAATGGTCAGCACGCTCGGCTACCGTTCTGGAGGTCCCGGGTTCGATTCCCAAGGGGGGTAAAATAAATATAAGTGATTTTTTCACTGTCATATTTATTCAATATTACCCTGGACTGGTACCTGAAGCGGAGGGCTGATCACCTTTCCTTCATGTGTAAACCATCAAGATAACACTGCGTTTATATGACGCAGTGCCCTATGCACCATTGGGGTGCGGATAAGGGTTTTATTATTTATTATTAACTTTGTGGTTTTCCATTTTATAATTAAAATGTAACTTTGTTTTAAAATCACTTTAAATATTTTATTATAACTTAATTATAATGTCTACCGGTTTCGAAGCTAACCGCTTCTTTATGAAAACTAATTAATCAGTCTTGATAAAGAAACGGTTAACTTTGAAACCAGTAGACATTATAATTAAGTTATAATAAAATATTTATAGTGATTTTAAAACAAAGCTATATTTTAACTATACAATTTATTTAACTTTATTCATATTTACTTAAAGGTTCAATAATTAATACATATGTAATAATTACTTAACTTTTTTTTTTATTTATTATTTAGATAAGTAATTTTATCGTTTCATAAAAAAATTAACGATGTTTATACACAGATACATGTTTTTAAAGTTTTGTGTACATTAAAAAAAATACAATTATAAACCGCCAATGATGTAATAATAATTTTTAAATAAAAATGACTATTTTTTTCTTAGTCAAAAACGATTTTAACTGCGATTCGATTAAAATCTCCTATTATCAATGGTTGCCTTGCGTTTTAAAATATTCATTTTATTATTGTCACTTGCTTTAGAAATAAAAATAAAATATTTGAGCAAATTGAGGTCAAATCTCGGACCTCTGATTCAATGTCTTTTACATCCATATAAACAATCACCTTTTTATATTCATATGTTACAATGTATAAGCACTATTTTTTATTGAATTTATATTTTCTTTTTGTGAAATTAATAAACAATGCGTATATATTTTTTCTTTAGTCAATTTATAAAACAATTTAAAAAAGAGGAAAAAAGTAATGAAGTGCCACCCCTGTGACTACCGGTACCATGGTTTAGAAAAGGACACCTTTATTGAGTAGGTGAAATAGGTAAAGCCTGTTCAGAATTGTCTCTGGAAACCTTTTTTACATTTAGAGTGAAGGTAATTGAAATTTACATCAAAATGTGATTTTTTAGAGGGAGTCCTAAATTTACTCAAGCATAAAATCATTTTAAATTTCCTTAATTTTAAATATTATTTGAATATTTATGTAACATATGCAAATATGTAAAGTATTGTTTTATTCGTTTTACTCTTCGTGTTATGCTAATATTTAAGGGTTCAATAATATCAAAAAAGTTTTTTTGTAATCAAATGGCCTCAAAATACTAGTACAGATCGATTTAAAAAGTTGGACTCATTTTTTTACGAGACTATCAATGACTAAATATGATACCACCTTATACTAGTATAAAAATTTATTTGTTTATATTTCTATTATTTGATTCTGTTGGTCTTATTTTTACTCTTACCCTGTTTAAATCAAAAAAAAAATATTTACAACAGGTTTCCTAATTCTTTCTTTATTTCCATATACGGTATAAGAAAGGATTGAAGGATGCGAAAAAACATATGAAAATCTGTATGTTAGCTATCAATATTATATGGAAATATGTAAATCTTTTTCCACGGTGGACTGATATATCATTCGTGGCTACATAGGATTGCACGAGTGCGGATACCAACCCTAAAGTGCTAAAGCCATTGCTGCTATTCTTCTTTTTCTTTTCTTCACAGTCCCCATAAAAGAAGCAATGTCCTTAAACAAGGCTCTTAGACTTACGTTAACTGTATTGTATTGAATTTATTCCACTTCTGGGTTCTTCTATCTGGGGCGCGGATATGATAACGTCTTCACATAATTAAGGATTAACAAAACATTTTGAGTGTATCTAAACACTTGTTCACAAAATCTACATATGTACATCTCACCAATAGATGTCTCTAGTGAAGTTCTAGTGATTCAAGAACAAGGTTTCTAAAATGATTCATATATATAGAACTTCCAAGAATTTGAGTAGCGTGGTTGTCAATAATGGGTAGAATTGGTGAATGTTACACGTGTGTAAAGTGATCACTTAAACCAGCCTATGACGGTCGTCAGCCCCGTAAATGCCCAGACTTCCATATTCTTCTTCATCTTTGATGAGATGTCAAAAAATAACAATGTTTAACATCATTATTATATTATCAGATAATCAATTTCAAATATTTTTCTTAAAATACTACCTTGTGGGTACTTAAGCAAATAAGTTAACACCTCTTTGACCCATAAATCCGTGTACCTAGACTGCTCCTTAAATTTTCTCATAACATTTAAGGCTGTATTTCGGAAAATGCCAAAAAAGAAAATCTCTTTAAAAGGAACATTCATTGTACTCAAGTTCTATCTTCCATTTAACGTCTCGGCACCTCAATTCGTATCAGCGGGCTTAAGGTGCCAATTTATCATTGTTGAGACAGAATGAGTTCGCTGGGGTCTCTCAAATAAGGCGGATTTCCGGAAATATAAGGTAGGCAAGGTGCTCCGACTTCCGCCTCGTGTATTGGCTACTTAAGAATTCTCATGCTCCGAACGTGACCACAATATGGGATCATGCAGTTATCTGCTGAAGGAGGCTTCGTGTTTTCTTTCTGTAAATTGCGTCGTACATTATATAATATTCACCTATGGAGGTAGAGCCACGTGTTGAATTATCCATGAGGCCATTTTTGTTTCTTCGATTTTGGGTATTACATGATAATATTATAAAATCTTCATTCATCTTATTATTGTTAACAGCAAAACCATAGAATATAATTTTTAGATTCAAGAATAACCAAAAACATGCTATAATATTTCTAAAACGAAGTAAAAAAGAGTTTAAACATGAAATTTCGTACAATATTAATTGAAAAGAACTTATATTTTATTTATTGTTTCGGCATTAACTTTGTGGTAAGACATGTTACAATGATTAAAGAAAACACTTGTTTTTTACCACTTGAGTTTTATTATAGACTACATGTTTCAGAAGTTAAACTTCCATCATTCAGGTCTATATAGTAACTAAAATATAAAATATAAAATTGTTCTATAAATAAGGAGAGGGGAAAGTAAGGGGAAGGGGTTAGTCAAGGGACGGAGTTTGAAAACAAAGGAAAAATGGAAAGCAAAGGTGAAGGATTTTGAAACAATATATTATTTAATAAATTATTACTAGAATTTTGGTTTTTTTGGATTTCTAAATTTCACACACCACACCTGACCAATCCGAATACCAACAAAGTCTACCAAATATCTCCACATACTTAATTATGCAAAAAAAACATTGATTATATCAGGAGTTGTCTTTTAGAGAACAATAGTGGGATAAAAAACAGTAAGGTGAAAAATCTTTTCATCCAATCAGAGGGGATTCAAGTCACGTGCGATTTCACCCCTCATCTCACCACAAAGAAATAATCGGGGGCATATTGATGCCACACCGTAACAAAACACACGCAACACCTGACCAATCCAAATACCAAAAAGTCTACCAAACATCTCTTCATACCTAAATATCCAAAACAAATATGCAAATATTGTATAAAAAAAGAGGACTGATTTTTATTTCACCTCCGTAGCGTAGTGATTAGTATGTTTTAACTGAGTTCAAATTTCTGTATTTCTGAGTTTTTGATCTTATAGTTTTTTGAATATTTTTATGCAGTGTGTTTCTGTTGATTTGGGTGTAGATTAATATCGGTTATGCTTTTTTTTAATTTTTGAATTTAGTAACTTTACATTAAGTCCTCTATGATTTACTCAACCATTCTATACGGGTCTAATTAAACTTACGAAAAAAAATGCAATAAAATAAATCGTAAAATGAAGGTTGTTTTTATTATAAAACTTTAAAGGTGAAAATAATCATTTAAAGGCAATAAAAAAGGTTTGTATTAAATACATAAATTATTATTTTTTTAACATCTCAACACAGATAAAGAATATGAAATTCTATGTATTTACGGGGCTTATGACCGTCATACGCTGGTTTAATTGATTATTTTACACACGTGTAACATTCAGTGATTCTACCCATGATTCACAACTACACTACTCAAATAATCCAGATTCGTGAACAAGTATTGGACACTTAATAATGTTGTAAATAAATTATTCATTTCATGCCAAATTGCAATATCTGATTCATGGTATGTATATATATATATATATATATATATATATATATATATATATATATATATATATATATATAAACAGTTAAATTATTTCAAACATCCTTACGAAAAATCCAATAAAAGTTTTAAATATGCTTCACGCATCAATAAAAATATTTCACTGCAGCAGGTGTTGTGAAGCGGTAAAAAAAACATAAGTATATCGAACTTAACATTCTCTTCATACAACCTTCTCTTCGGATTCCGACCCTCCCCTACGTCTTCTTAGTATAAATCAACCCTAAAACAACCCTCTAGCCCCTACGGTCCATACTCACGCTTCTCGACTTGACGCCGTGTGCTACGATTACCTTCGCAATAAATTATTAAATATCATGCCCAGATATTCCCCCATTATTTCAAGATATCGATCGGAATTCTCTTGTAACGTGAAGAATTTATTTTATATCATCCCTTAATCACGTGGTTTGAATACAAAACGGTTAACGTGACTTCAATTTCTATATATAAATATTTTTCTTCTTCGAACCCTTATCCCCATCCGATGGTGCATAGGGTACTGCATCATATAAACACAGTGTTATCTTGATCGTGTGTGTGTGTTAACACACATTACGAAAAGGTGATCGTGCCTCCGTTCAAGTACTAGTAGTCCAGGGTAATATTGAATAAATATCAGGGTGAAAATCACTTAAATTTATAGATTTGGTGTTTAATTTGTAGAACTCTATTTTAATTTATGTTTTAAATATTAAATCAAACACTGTTTTTTTTAGTCGAACTTGAGTTTAACTTAGTAGACGCAAAAAAATCAGCCTTAATTGAATAAATATCAGGGTGAAAATCACTTAAATTTATAGATTTGGTGTTTAATTTGTAGAACTCTATTTTAATTTATGTTTTAAATATTAAATCAAACACTGTTTTTTTTAGTCGAACTTGAGTTTAACTTAGTAGACGCAAAAAATCAGCCTTTGATTTAACATTTAATACATAAATAACCTATATTTATTTGACCCTCCTCCCTAAGAATCGAGCCCTGGATATCCATTACAGTAACTGAGCGTGCTGACAATTACATTACGGAGGCGGATATATATCATAGTCATACAGGAGAAATTAACCAAGTGCATTTGCTTACAAAAAGTGATCATTGACCACATGATATCTTACTAGCTTTATATTACCCTGAAAAAATCCCAAAGGATTTTAAACTTCGAAGTATAATATATTGACTTCTTAAAAATGACTAACTGCATTGATGTTTATTTTCTTGTCAAGCAAAAGTGACTTAAATGGCCCTCCTGAACATTTTACGTTTTGTTAGTTGGTCACTTTCTCCTGCACGACTACGATATATTTAGTGATATTTTGTAAATTATTTTCTATAAGGGGTAATCAAAAGGTAATTTTTTTGTTCCGAATTACTTTCAGTCGTCCCGAAACACCGGTGTATATTTAACACGACTATAAAGCCCTCTTCGATGGCAGACGACACTCGTGAAAATGTAACTTATGTACGTTTTCCATTATTTCAGCGTGTGTGGTTTATGCAGGATTCAAGTTCATATCCCGTAAGAGGCTATAAATTTTCCGGCTTAAAGGAAGGGGTGAATGAAATCTACCACCACTTAAAAACGGGTTCACACAATTTTCAAGCAGTTCAACAAATTTAGAGTGCAGTTGTTATGAATTTAAAAAAACAGTTACAATTACATATGTCTATATTTTTAATAATTCAATAAATGGTGTTGGGATTTAAAAAGTATTAAAAAATATATAATTTGAAATATTTTTCAAAATTAAAATATTATTTAACGAACATATTATAAAACAAAAACAGTACAGAAAAATTGCTTTCATCTAGAAAAAGTAGAGCAAAATCCATCTCAGAGAAAACAAAACGATTAGAAATTTTTTAAAAATCATAAAATAAATAGTGAGAAACACAATTAATACGAATTTCAAATATAAACTAAACATAATAGACAAAATATTTTTTTCCACTTCAAAAGGTCCTTTTATCATTTTTGTATTGTTAAAAAAAATTGAAAATGAATGTCATAAAATTGACTGTGTGGATATTATTGGTTTTGTATTTTTTTAACACCGGTTTCTTTAAACCTTAATTTAGTCCCCACGTTAAGAAGAAAAGGCGTAATTCCAGAAATTTAAAATAGATATGTTTATCATGATAGATATGATTAAATACATAAATTTGTTAGTAAACATCACTCGTTTATTTTACGAATTATATGTACATCAAGTGTAATCTCACATCTACACGTGTTTCTTTTTTTTAATATGTAAGGATGGTACTTTTTAAAAAAATAATTATTAAGTATCGAAAAATAGTAGCATAATATCCCCAAAAAAACCCATCCCATCCCAAGAGTGAATGTAAAAATTACAAATAAGTTTTTTTTTATATTGTGTTTTTATGCATTTGGCAATTTTTTTGTCCAGTATTGTCAAAATGACATTCTTTCTTAAATTATCTAATGTCCAAGTGACTCTGAAATCTAGATACGGCTTATGCAACACCGCTTATTCTAGTCCTGCTTAGGTTTAAACTTTTAAGTCTTATGGCCTATACCTGCTTGTATATGGACTCTTTGTATTTAATGTTACCTACTAAAATTTAATATTTAAATTCTAGGCAAAACACTCAATGACATTCAAATATATTTTTTCTCCAATACTTGACGGGGTATTTCGATGACGTGAACAATTTTCCCCCATTTGAACTCTTGTGTACATAATGTTTATCCCTGCCACCTGTCGGTGAGAACCGTAAACAACTCCTGATGGTGTGTTTCTCGGATGTCTCGCGGTCACAATTTTCACATCGGTCTCGTTAAGTCGCCGACGGCGGTTAAGTACATAAATGTTAACGTTTCTCAGCGCATTTTTACTTCCCGCGTACAGGAAAATCTTTGGAACAATTGAAAATGGAATATAAAATGTCAAGAAAAAAAAACACAAAAAACCTTTCGCTGTATGGTGTTTTATTGGTATTTAGTATCTTCATTTGATTTTTAATATCCCATGAAACAATTTTTCATGGTGAAATGCAATATCTGCAATGCAATATTTTTGATCGGTAACAAATTAAAATCATCCTTTTTTTTTTAAACAAATCAATGCATAAAATGTAAAGTTTTTAAAAAGTGTATTGTTTTTTTATATTATTCATTACAATTAATATCAGCATTTTTCCAATACAAGCCACCCATTTGCAGCAATTAAAATCCCAACAAAAAATTACATTTGGTTCCAGATTTAATTACGGCTAAAATCATATAGTTTAATTTTGATAGATTATTTTGAAATGTTATTCTAGACAGACACCTGAACAGTAAAAGTTGTCATCGAGTATTTATCAACTTTTATACCAAATTAACAACGCAGTTGTTTATCACAATATCTATTCCGTATCAGGTATAAAAAATATTAGAAAGACAGAAACATATTATTTTCTTATACATTTATACTGTATAATATATATCGTAATCATACAGGAGAAAGTGACCAAGTGCATTTCTTACAATACCGTGATCGTTGACAGTTTGATATCTTACTAGCCTAATATTGCCCTGAAAACTTGTAAGTATAATATATTGACTTGTCAAAAACGACTAAGTGCATTGATGTTAATTTTATTGCCAAGCAAAAGTGACTTAAATGGCCCTCCGGAACATTTTACGTTTTGTTAGTTGGTCACTTTCTCCTGTACGACTACGATATATGTAACTATTCCCTGTCCTTTCCTTTTTCTTTTCCTATCACTGTCATCTCCTTTCTCTTTATCCCATCCTTGTCTCGTGTCTCTTCTTATATATATAGACTTTTCTTATGCATAGGTGTGAAGAACTGTAATTGGTACTCATGACTTTTGTTTGTATTCTGATTTATCATATATTGTAGCTGTTGTTTTTCCTTCCAGTAAAATAAAACAAAAAACTAACATGGCCTATTAAGATACAAAATTTCATTCATATCCGTTAATTCTAACCCGTAACGACGAGTCCCCGAAGATTTTCTAACAAAGAGAGATTACTCTCTTCTAGATATAATGATGGTTCAAAATGTTTTGAACTGGCAAAATAATATCGCAACTAATTGCGTTTGAAAGACGATAATGAAAGTTAGTGCCACCCGCTCGTTTTTACTCTAACGTAACTTGAATGAAAATGTTCCGACACAAGTCCGATATAATCATGATTAAAAAGGAGATAGTCTAAACGTGGGGACTGACCGAAGCATTTCATCGTAACGTAACATTCGCGGCGAGCATCCGAACATCAGATGAGTACTCGGAACGAGCTCGGCTCGCTGTACTGACTATACAAATGCTTGCATTGTAATGTACACACATAATATAAACAAGCAAATATGGTGTAAGGAAAAGATTAAATTCATATAATTTTCGACACTATTCAGTACCGTAGAACGGGGTTATTTGAACTTTGATGTGTTACTTAAGCCCAGTACAAAAAAAAATAGATCTGTATTTGGTCTACAATCATGAACGAATCGACATGACTCATTGATTCTCTGACATATTGTCACGATACGTTTATTATTGTAGACCAAATACAGATTCATTTATTTTTTGTACTAGGATCAAGTAACACATCAAAGTCAAGTGGCCCCGTTCTACGGTACCTCTTTTTAAAGTCGGAATTCAGTACATTTTTACTGTCGAATCAGATATTTTACGTTGTACAAAGACTATATCGTAGTTCCGGAGTCTCTACGCCGTAGCACTTCGCACAGAGGTTTGTTTGAGGGAGGAATGGCGCAGGTAAACAGCCCCGGCGCCGCCAATGTAGGTTGGATATACAAAGTGTAGGGGTTGGGACGCTACAGCTGTAGGGGTGGAGAGGGATGACGCTGGCGCCGGCTACAGAGCCTACGCATTAACACTCGAGTCTACGCCAAATAACTGGCATTTTAATTCGCGAAAATAAAAAATACGTTTTACATTCAAATACAAATCGAGGTACTTTATTTATTTTTTTATTTTTATTTTTATTTAAAAAATAAAACAATATATTTTTATTATTGACTATTTCTGTGAGCTTAGGATCATTGAAAATAGGTATCAAATTGTGGTATAGTGGGTTCGAACGCAGAAATTCTGACTCAAGAGTCCGCGACACTAAACACGAGACCACAACTCAGCAACGAAAAAGATTGGTTGAATTGGTATTATTCTAATATTAATATGATTTCTTATATCAGACACAGGATAATTAATTCTATGGATGATATGTCAGTATTATAGATATCACAATTTGATTTCTAAATACTTCATACATTTTTAATATTTTTATTTAATCCACAATCAACCATACTTTTAAATCTATCGAATTGTATTAGCTATTAAGAACCATTGCATACATACAGGTTTAAAAAATTAATGCAAAACGGATGTTCAGTAATAGGCAGAATGGTGAACGTTACACAAGTGTATAAAGTGGTCGCTTGAGCCAGCCAAATGCAAGGTCGTTAGCCCTGGGATGCTCAACTTCCATCTCTTTTCATATAAAAAGATTAATACATGTTTCATATCAAGTTGAGCCATTTAATAATGACAATTATTTCTCTTGATAATTATCTGTAAAGTAAATAATTTGTTTTTGTAATAATTTTTATTTATTTAATCATTTAATATTCATAACAGTTAAAACGTCATGCTATGATCTGTGATGTGCCTAGTTTAATTTTTTTAGCAAAGTAATTAAACAGTTTATATTTATTTCATTTGTTAAAAATGTTACAACGTATCTTTTAGTTACATCAACATTTACTTATCTTCAAACAAACTTTTCGATTTATTATTTTTTATATTATCCCTTATTGTATCATATATATATTATAGACACCGCATACATATAAACAACAAATACGATATAAAAAAATGTTTAGAGTAAAATACAAATAAAAAATTACAAAGTTTTTTTAGAAATTACTAAAAAACTTTGTAATTTATTATTTTACTGGAAAAAAAACAATGATGGTCATTGAGTGTTGAAATTTAGTCGTTTTCAATGATTACAGCATACAAAATAATAATAATATAATTCAATCTTATTTCATCATTTCATTTTACGAAAGCAGGAAAAATCATCGATTGCTTTTTCAATTGAAATGAAAAGAGATTTGCGGAGAGCAAACAGCAGCAAATTGTCCCTAAATCCCCCCTCCAGTAACGGATGTATTTACCCACCACATTTACCTTGGCCCAACAAATGCACATTGTCAATCGATAAGCAGAACCGCTCGGAAAGGTAGAATATATTTAAAGTGTTACAATTTTTCGGTAAAATATTTGTGAATGTTTTTTTTTCAAGGAACCAAATTATCAACATCATTATTTAAAAAAAAGTAGGGCTTAAGAAACGCTTAGCGGAGGTTTTCATTACAATTTATCCTGATATTCAAAATTCCCTATATTAGCTTTAAATTTAAAACGTTACAAAAAACTTTATTTCTAATTCAACGCATTATTCAATTAACATGTAAATTATTCATAATTTTTATCATCTTTGTCATTCATTTGTTTTTAATTTTCAACTTTCTTTAATCAAACAAAAACGGAATAATATTCTACCTTTTTTTTTTCTATCAAAATCATCACTAAACCATTCCATACCGTAAAGAGAACGCCTTTAAGGTAGTATTTAATAAAAATGGCGCTTTATAAATTATTTCAATTTATTTTTATTTATATTTATTATGAGTGGTATAAGGTCCAAACCAACTCTAATGGCATAAGAATCTTGATTTTCCATCGCTCAAAAAATTACTCATGAAGTATCATATCTAATAACCACGTTTTTTGTAAGGTTTGTTTTTCCACAAGTAAAAAACTTAAGAATAATTTACAAACACCCGTAAAAATAATGTAACAATGCACTTCTGTGTGGTTTAGCTGTAACACTCCATTAAACGTCAATCGGTCTACCCTCCCCCTCCATCCGCCCAACAGTCGTATAATGTTACCCGCTGATTTGTTTGGCCTGAAGATATTCGGTTGCACTTGGCTAGCCGCTATTCTGTCAGACCTGGCAACACCGAGCATTTAATACAGGAAAAAGAACGAGAAACTAGAGGTAGAAAACTGGTACAAATATACGGTCCTTTTACAATATAGATCAAGGCTGATCAACGTGTTTATTGAAAAATATTTATATTTAAATATTTATATTTAGCTCAAAATTTAACAAAATCTTCTTAATAGATTTATATTAACCACTGACACTTCGTGATGGAATTGCATTTTTAATTTATTATTAGATTAAAACCAATATTTTTAGCTTTTCCACTTTTTTATTTGACCAGCGACCGGGTTTCGTCGTTAATGTAATTAATGTTAATGTAATTAATTCGTCGTCTTAATGTAAAAATCTTACACAAATGTAGTAAAGGTAAAAAATTAGATAGGCTCGAAATTTTGGAAATAAATAGATTAAAAAATTGTCATAATAAAGACATATTAAATGATCAAGTAACACACATTCATTCTCCCTTACTTTACCCATTAGAAAAGAAACAATAGATGCCTTAATGTCTTGTCGATAAGAAATGACTGCCGGGAAATTTACATTTCAGAGAACTTCGGACTCCCCCCGGACAACCACAGCTTAGTGGAAGGAGCCGTCAACCAGCATTTCCTGATACCTCGTTACATAATTTAAATTCATTTACAAAAAATACAAATCTATTTTAACTTTATATAAAATCGTGCTTTCAATACAAAAAACCTTTATAAAAAAATATTTAAAATATCATACAATACTTAAATTCACTAAAATTAAATTAATTTCTCATAAAATTATATCAAATCATGGTTATCAACTCCTGCCTTCTTTTATATATAACATACAAATTTGTAAAGCCTCTCACCAGTCTGATGATGTCGGTAACGACGAAACCCGGTCGCTGGTCAAATAAAAAAGTGGAAAAGCTAAAAATATTGGTTTTAATCTAATAATAAATTAAAATCTTCTTGTTTTCTAGTTCCAAAAATAATAGTGCATTTGCTTTGGATTTACGCAGGATTATTTAAGGCAAGATGAACAATAAAGTCGCCGGTAATAAAAAAAGCTCAAAATGCAAATCACGTTTTTATTGTTATCTCAGCATATAGCTCACTCCTTTCAATAACGTCATATATTAAAAAACTTAATTTTTCTGGATATCGTTTTAAATGTTTAAATAAATGTAATTAAATGTAGTAAAAATAAATATCAAGCCACTTATTGAACTTTTTACTGTGCAACAGATCTTTTTAGGTAAAACCTGAATGTTTTTTCTCCATTTGAAAAATATTTGGTTTAATTTTGAAAAATAATTAAACAATACCTTTTCTTCGAAATGTAAAAACAGCACTTTTTGCCCTGTAGCGGGTAAATATTAAGTTTAAAATATGCCGCTTTTGCTGAGATTTATTAATTTTTTTGGGCATTCCAAAAACATGCACAACTGAAAATTGACGATTTTTGATATATGACGTTGTTGAAAGGAGTGAGCGATATATAAAGAAGTCAATTTGAGGTGGGATATATTACATGTATTAAGTCTGGATATTTACAGGGCTTACTACTACCTGTCATTAGCTAGTTAAAGTTATCACTTTACACGTGAAATAATCAACATTCTAATCAAAATTGATAGCTAAGTTTCATATATTTTCACAAGTTATATTCGTGTTCTTATTCAACAGATCATCTCCATGTTACGTTGTTAGCCACATCTGTAGTAAAAATAAGTTATTGATTTTTTTTTCCGAAATATTTTACATACCAGGAGAGATCCCTAAAAACATCACTTTAAACTTTTATTCATTCTTATTTTTTAACAATTGTATCTTTTAACGGTATTTTGAGTATGAAACACACTCAAAATTTAATTAAATGTTACTTATAAATTGCCTTCTTGTATTTTCAAAAATATAAAATAGCAAATTTACAGTTATTTCCTTGCAATAAACTAATTTATCAATTAGTTTTATATTGGTAATAAAATCAGCAAAATGAAAATAACGTATATCATCAATGATTCCCTATTACCGTGTCGATAATTTAAACAATCTGTTCTTTCGCATATACAGATTTTTTCCTTTTTATCTAAGGCATTAACGTCTGACTAAATGAGCAATACATTAAGCAAACACCATTAAAAACGTCAAAATAACTAATCAAATACAGCATTTTATCGCCGGACATGTGTGCGGAACTACGTACCTGAGAGGAGACGTGCGAGTGTGTGTGAATACCGCTGTATACGAATACATAACGAGAAGTAATATTCGTGTGTGTGTGAAAACGTAATTTGAGCGCATTTGTAAATTCCCCGAGCAGGCGTGTGGCCATGTGTTTTCAATCAAGGTGAAAAAGTTGGGCGCCATCACGCAACTAATGGAATATCCCTCACGCGCCGCAATACAGAGCCAGCATCATAAAGATCGAATTGCTACCTTGCTCTATATCATGGGAGGATCACTCAAAAAGCATGAAATAAATTTCATTGAAAAAATAATAATAAAAAAGCATACGTTCAAAAATTTCAATACGCAGCATACAATAAAAAGATTATATGTTTGTTTGTTTCATTTGAAGAGAGTGAAATCTCACTTCAATAATCACATTACGGAATTAATTGCGGAAACAAGTTTTACTTAGCAAATACCACTATTTTCATGAAAAAGTGGTATTTACAAAGTAAAACTTAAAAATTTTAAATGAATAGTTTTTACCACAAAGTGACTGACGAATAATTCAATGAGCTAAGTAAATACATTTTGACAAATCAATTTTACTTTCTTGTTTAAACATTTAAAGATATCTCTTTTTTAATTCACGTGTTTACTTCAATGTGCAAATGTGGATTGCCGAATCTGCAAAAAAACAATTTGGTTTTATCAACATCATATTTATCAGGACATTGCTATGATTCTTCACAAAAATTTTTAGAAAAAATGAAGAATATAATTTGTGTAATGTACCTCATAGTCCTAAAACATTATTTTGTTTGTACAAATTATTGTTTTTTTTTCTCGATTAGTGTGATAATCAGTTTTATCAGCGCAATCGTCATATTTTGAAAATACAGTGTACAAATTTAGAATTGGATATAATGAAATGTTAAATATAATATATTACAGAAAATATTGTTTGTGTGTAAATTAAATATGTTTTTTACTAATTGATTCGGCACTGACTTTGTGGTAATATTTTTAAATAATAATAATATGAAAATAACTCATGTAATTGGAGATAATCCAGATTTTGTGAACAAGTATTTGGACACACTCAAAATGTTGTATGATCTTTATGTTTTGTTCCAATTCAGTATTGGTGCAGATCAGAATATCACTCTTCATATAATATCATTTTTTATTATTTTTTAAGAACTTATTGTTTCCATAAACCATTTACTTCTTGTCTAATTTTAGATATTCTTCATCTTGTGTTTACCTTTATTCCCATTAAAATGCTGCATAGGGCACTTTGTATCGACGCAATGTTATCTTCATCCGCTTATTGAAATAGTGCAGAATGATTTTAAATAAGAGAGTGAATACCATCACATTTATCCCCCTGAGAATCGAACTCGCGGCCTCAGTGGAAGGATTCGGTGTGATATTCTAGTTATTAATATGCATAAAAATTGGGCACTAAAAATAAATTAATAATATCACATCAAACCAGTACCTCGCGATTTTGTTATGCAAAGTTGTCATTGATAATGGAGAATGCATAGACAAACAACATGAAAATTGAAGTATTTTGTAGAATCTACAATATTTTCCTTATTTATAAATATTAATGCTATAAAAGTCTCATATTCGTGAACACTCTACACCATAAAGTTATAAATATAATATAAAATAAACAATTTGTCAGCTAAGAGCCAATTTCCTCGACGTGTGTTTGTTTTGAAGTCTTCAAAGTAATTTTTATTACATAAATCTGCAGCTAAATATTCTACTCGCCTGCGGATAATTTTATTTTGATTAAATTTATTATGGTAACAATACTTCAATTAGTCTGTATTTATTTAGTACATAAAAAGTGCTTCGCATCGCTTTAACTGTCTTAAAAATTAAAATGAAATAAAAATATGTAGTTAAGTTTTAAATAAATTTTTTTCGGTAAACTTATGAGTATTTTACCAAAAACTCAGCAAGGGAAAAATATAATATTTTAAGGACCAAATATCGTAGTCATACAGGAGAAAGTGACCAAGTGTATTTTTTTACAAAAACGTAATCATTGACTATTTGATATCTTACTAGCTAAATATTGGCCTGAAAAAATCCCAAACGATTTTCAACATGGAAGTATAATATATTGACTTGTTAAAAATGACTAACTGTATTGATGTTTATTCTTTTGCCAAGCAAAAGTGACTTAAATGGCCCTCCTAAGCATTTTACGTTTTGGTAGTTGGTCACTTTCTCCTGTACGACTACGATATGTTCTATTATGTTCATATATTATGACATCGATATTTCAACGTAGACGAAGAAGAATATGGAAAATGGTATCTACAAGACTTATGACCTATCATAGTTTGGTTTAAGTGATCAATTTACTATACACGTATAACACTCACCATTTTACCAATTTTTGTAAACTTGTGTAAGCATATCCTGTAATTGACATGTTCAATTAAATGTGACCTCTCAGCAGCATCTTTCGTCGAGTTTTTTTGAGCTTTTTATTTAGTAACCGTATGAAATGTATATAAGATTAAGAGCTATTTCATATTCTAGAAGACGACATAAAACGAGATAGAAAAAAATTAAGCTCATAACTTGACATACATTTTGTTATTTTATTCACAACGTTTTGAGTGTGTCCAAATCCTTGTTCACAAATCTGGGTTTCTCCACGAAGAAATAATTGATTTTGTTGTCAATATAATAAACTCAGATGGAGGAACCAGGATTTGTAAAAAAATAATTTTAGACAATCTTAAAATATCGTAAATATAATGTCATTTTTAAGTTAGGTTAAAAAAATTAATCTTAGTTTTTTTTTCATTTAATAATAATAATAAAACCCTTATCCGCACCCCAATGGTGCATAGGGCACTGCTTCATATGAACACAGTGTTATCTTGATCGTTTACACACGAAGGAAAGGTGATAAGCCCTCCGCTTCAGGTACCAGTCCAGGGTAATATTGAATAAATATTACAGTGAAAAAATCACTTATATTTATTTGACCCCCCTAGGAATCGAACCTGAGACCTCCAGAACGGTAGCCGAACGTGCTGACCATTACACTACAGAGGCGGACATTTTTTCATTTACTAAGCAAAATTTGAAATGTATTTTTTTTTACATTGTAAGCTTAAAATTATATGCGCACGAGTTAATTTAAAAAGATTAATCTTTATAAATCGCATTCCACTTTAAAAATTCATCATTCTTAAATTTCTTCAGATAAAGCAGGCTCTGGCATTCTCCAGAAACTAATGCCATTACATTAAGGTTTTTTGTCGGGCCTCTTTAGCTAGATTTTTTTGACAGTTCGGCGATAAGGGATGAAGAGTTTAATTAAAAAGTTTCTCTCGGAGGTGAAAGCATTCGCAGGTCGAAAGGAGTGGAATGAAGAATAAAGGGGATTCCTGTGCGCCGGTAAAATATTTATTTAAAAAATTAAGAAAAATATTTCTTAAGACGAATTCACACTAATCTCGAGAGAGACGGAGATGTGATTTTTGGAACGGGTGAACCAAGGTCTTGGCAATTACGAACCGTCATAGACTAGATTTAAAATTTCAAAAAATGATCATGTGAATTTACGATTTTGCCCATGATTAAATTTCAATATACCTCGAGTATTAGTTCGGCTGTCTAAATTTAAAACACAGTAAGGGACATTTTTTTGTAGTACGTTTTTTTTGCATTTATGGACTAAGTAGACTCTACTTAGTCCAAAAATGTAAAAAAAATGTCCCTTACTGTGTTTTAAATTTGGACAGCCAAGTTGTTGCTGCGTATATGGTATACAAGTACATTTAACCATTTGTATGATAGTTGGAGCGCCATCTCTGAAACACCTTTTGAAGTAAATAGCTGACACTTTTATCAAATTCGATTTAATTCGGATGTGTTACACATATTGGCTCAGGATAAATGGCATTTATGATTTAAAGAAAATGTAGAAGATGAAATAGTAAGAAGAAAAAGAAAATAGCAGGAATGGTTAAGGTCCTGCACGGCACGGCCAACCCTTAGGTAGACGACTCCCCAGCAGACCATCAAAGAGATAGCTTGCCAGCTGGGAATCAACATCGCAGGAAACTGGGCATTTATGATTTAAAGTAAATGTAGAAAATGAAATAGTAAGTAGGAAAAAGAAAATAGTAGGAATGGTTTAGGTTCTGCACGGCACGGCCAACCCTAAGGTAGACGACTCCCGAGCAGACCATCAAAGAGATAGCTTGCCAGCTGGGTATCAACATCACAGGAGACTGATCCCTCTTAAAAACAGGCCACAAGGCCTACACCAATCAGAAGAATAAGAAAAGCCGGTTACGGTTCTCTTACGTTAGGTTGCATAACCGAACTCGTACTAGCGTGTATATGTACGATAGGCACTGCTGATATATGTTGTCTCTTGAGAATAAAAAATTAAGAATGAAATAATAATTGGTAGGTAGATATCGACTGTAAATTTTGAATGTGACTTTATCACTTTATTCAATTATCAGGTAAAAAAATAATGTTACAAATGAAATTGACTTAAAACATAATCATTGTTAAAATTCAAAATAATATTATTGTGATCTATCATGTACGTATTAAAATGTTGATATTCAAAAACAAAACATAGTTAATAACACAAATACATTAGAATGGGAATTTTACACGTATTTGTGTTAGGTACAATGTGTATTTCTTGGAAAAAATATTTAAGCAAATATTTGTTATTTCGCCCTGTTTGTTTACACTTTTGGAACACGTATTTCACTTTACAAAAATGATAAATTTGTATTAAATTTGGCGCCGAACCAAAACCTGACTTTGAAAGAAAATAAAGGTAGAAAATGTTCCCTGCCCACCCCCTAAGGCTGGCTCCTGACGTTTTAAAATTAAGGGTAGGGAGTTTGAAAAGATTCTCACTAATCATCTACACGAGATTGTAACACATAAAATTAAATGAAAACAATAAACGATGTGATGTTTAAGCTATTGAGAAAATACATATTCATATATTGAAAGGTATGGAGTAAATACCTATTCAAGTGAAATACTTACTTAAAGAGAGACAAAAAAAATAAATAAAGGGTTTTTTTTATAAATATTGTTCTAAAAAATATTTTCATACCATAAACCTCTCTGACCAAACGGAAAAAATTAATGATATTTTTTTTTATATAAAATCAACCTTTTTCATTCAACATTATTGTGATAATTTATTTTTGTTGGATAGTGAAGTACGTATGTGTACGTTTTTATATATATATATATGTATGTATATATATATATATATATATATATATATATATATATATATATATATATATATATATATATATATATATATATATATATATATATATATATATATATATATATATATATATATATATATATATATATATATATATATATATATATATATATATATATATATATATATATATATATATATATATATATATATATATATATATATATATATATATATATATATATATATATATATATATATATATATATATATATATATATATATATATATATATATATATATATATATATATATATATATATATATATATATATATATATATATATATATATATATATATATATATATATATATATATATATATATATATAAATATATATATTTATATTTATATTTTTATATATATATATATATATATTTATATATATATATATATATATATATATATATATATATATATATATATATATATATATATATATATATATATATCTTTTTTAGCATTTCGCTGCATTTTTTCCATTTTTTATTTTTTATTCTCTCAACCACTAATTGCAAACATGAGTAAATACGAAAAAAAAATAATTTAAAGTATAGTAAAAGAAAACCATACAAATTAATCAAATGAAATTTGATTTACTTATTTTGTATTCACCCGGTACTCCAATTTCAATTAGGTGAAAACTGACAGAAAAACACTTTTAAAAGTGTTAAAGAACGCCGCGTGAATTATTAATAGATTTGTGAGACGACCCTCTCTGCTGAAGAAGATTGCGTTGTGTACCTGAAAAACGTTAGGTTCGTGGACATGAAAATTTCGAATAAACGTGTATTTTATTTGAATAAATAAACCCAATATAATCAACTTGATATAAATATCACTTCTCAAATATTTACCTACCATTATAATACGTTAGATGTTTTTCGAGACCTTAATAAAAATAAATAAATTTTTAAAAAAGTAAGTAACAGTTTTAAAATAAAAAATTAAAAAATACAAAGATATTTCAGGGAATAAAAAATAAATAATCAATTCTTAATTAGTATTGAATTATTATAAATTTTATTTAATTGCGTTATATTTATTTTATTCCAGTGAGATTAATGGTTATACTCTTTTTAAATACATATATATCAACGTAAACAAATAAATGAAAACATATTAATGAAATGAAAGTATTTATTACATACAAACAATATTTTGTGTAATATAAAAATTTTCATTTAAGTTTTAGCATTACAAAATACACACGCTCATTAAATAAACGAATAAAAAAAATTCATTTACAATAATTGTGTGATATATTTTAAAGTTTTTTTTAAATAAACTCATTAATAAGGTAACATTTTTTTGCAATTTCAGGCGGAGAACGCAATTACCACGTCGTTGAATACCTTTCCCAAAGTAGCATCAAAAGTTTCCCGACTTTTTTTGTAAAGTACCTACACAAGTACAGCAATACGGTACATGTAGATACTTTGTTAAAAAGATGATTTTCTCTCCCCTTGGTTCGCAAAATAATTAATTTTATGTTTATTTTTTAGCATAATTACTTTTCGTTTAATTTTTATGTCGGTACTAAATATTAGTTAATTTATTATTAGATTAAAACCAATATTTTTAGCTTTTCCACTTTTTTATTTGACCAGCGACCGGGTTTCGTCGTTACCGACATCATCAGACTGGTCTGATGTCATATCATCACCAGTCTGATGATGTCGGTAACGACGAAACCCGGTCGCTGGTCAAATAAAAAAGTGGAAAAGCTAAAAATATTGGTTTTAATCTAATAATAAATTAAAAATGCAATTCCATCACGAAGTGTCAGTGGATAATATAAATCTATTAAATATTAGTTGATTAATGGATCACTGAAAAATTTTGTAGTAGTGTTAATATCCTTTTCGCTTATATTTCTATCGTTTTTTATTTATTTTTAATCTTTTATCAAGAATCCCGAGTTCAGGATTGATCACGATACCACCACGCCGATTCCACGCGATGCCTTATGCACTATTAGGTGCAAATAAGGGTAAAAAATATATATTTGATCAAGCAGGTTATTAAAAATATTTCTTTACATACTTCAGATTTACCTACGTTAGATACATTGCTAGATAAAAATCATAATTTGCAGGATTATGTAGACCCACTAATTTGTAAACAGTTCGATTGTTGTTTCCTAATATAATAATAAAAAACATTAAATTCTATAAACCACTTATAAAAAAAGTTTTATAAATATGATCAACATGTTTTTGCAATGATTTTGTCTGTTGTAGAAAAAAATATTAATAAATAATATATTTAATAAAAATTTCACTTGCTTGAAAATTCTGTGATAAAACATCTCTTTATCTATTAAAAAGTCAGCATCTCTCACATTTTATAGTAAAATCAACAAATTAAATATTCCCTGTAATATACGATAATATTTAGTACATACATATACTCGTTAATATGTCGAAATATTACATATACATATATATATATATATATTAGAAGAAATAAAATAAAAATATAATTTGAAGCGACTTGTTAGTATGTAAAAGCAACCCCACAAATACCATTGACAGTTTTAATTTTTAACTTTTTTTGAAATTTAATAATTTTAAATGCACCTTCAAACCATAACGATTCAAGTTTCAAGTCACCCCACATTTTTCCCTCGTAAACTTTGATTGCTGAAATCATGAAAACACCCCGCAAACTCTCGACGGACATATCTGTAATAAAATCTGTTCAGAAGCGATCAAGGGCGGACCATCCCCTAATATGAATAACATGACGTGCGGCAGGTAAAGGCCTCGAATGTTTACATAAAACCACCCCTATTTTACATAGTATCACACGGACACAAGTCAGTGGAGTACAATGAAAATGGTCTCTTTTTACGATGTGACTTATCGTTACGATGTGATTTTCAATATGTCTATGTTTTACAATTTGTGTAGGTTTAAAGATAAAAGCTACGAAATTGAAATAGGTTTAAAAATAAAATTTATTTACTTGAACAAAGCAGGAATAATAAAGTTTCATTTTAATCTTATATGGTTTTAAATAAATTATTTTAACAAGAATATGAATATTTTACTCCTTAAACAATATAATTCACACCATGCTGGTTATGAAAATTAATTATTTTAGATAAATTTTATAAATATACATTATAAACATTACTTCCTAATTAAATATCCTTCGCGGCATTATCGATTTATTTCTGGCAAATTTTGTATATATGTAAAAGTGTTTTTTATCTTGTGATTAAAACGGATAGTTCACTTTTTACAACAACAAAAAACACTTATGCATAATGACAAAAAACACGTGACAATTTCCCATAAAACATTTCCTACAAAACAAAATCGAATTCATCATTCATTACTCTTTTTCTAAAATTATTTCGTGAAAATTGTGAAAAAATAATGCTTATGCAAACTTTTTCAGTAAGATTATTATGTGGTGGATGCATTTTTACCCCAGAAATAAATACATTGTTAACAATTACAAAAAGGTTAATTATTTACCCTAGCAACATAAGCAAGTATCTTCTGATTAAGCCATAAACCAAAATAATATTCGCAATAAAATAATTACTGCACGTCACTGACAAACATTGGCGTGAAGAGAACGGACAGGATGATTTCAGCAATTTCCACGTATTTGAATTTCACGCATGACTTATTATTTTCATTATGAATTGTTTTCGTAATACATTCCTACCTACATTATAATATGTAGATACAAATGCGAAAAAACCTCCCAGGAATATAAATTGCACTCGAATATAAAGTGAAAATTTACATGAAGATTTATTATTGATAACTGAATATACACAAACGCGTCTTTTAAGATTAGGAATATGAAGTTTTAGACTTGTTATTGGGTGGTTTACAGTAAAAAATATGATCACAATTTTAATATTATTAAAATTAATATTTTTTTAAAAATCCATCTCAAGTATTCTTGCTGTTGAAGCCATTTTCCATAACTAATAGTACCTACATTTAACTACATTTTATTCTCATATGGAAATAATTTTATTCATCATGAGCTCTTTAACTTAAATGAAACATATCTCATAAAAAAAATCAATTACAGACCCACAAATGTTTCTATTGAAGAAAAATAACTGAAGTACATTTCTTCATCTGAAAACTGAGTAAAAACCTCAACTCTATTTTTTTTAGGTATAATATAAATAAAAGGTACTTTTTCTGCACTTTGTAATTACGTTACAGTATTTTTGACAAAAATGTACTTATACACACACCCCACTATTATCACTTACGAACGCCTTTAAAAGCGACGTAAATATAATCTTCTGAATTCACCTTCAATTTCTTGCAAAAATACGTAAAGTATATCTTACGGCTTTATTTCGTAGAATGGAATATATTCACCTTATCCCGGGTAAATTACATCTAATATCACATTCCATGAACAGAATGCTGAATCCATAGCTTCTCAAACTATATTTTTATATCAACGTTACTTACGCAAATAACTGAACTTTTAGAAACATATGGAAAGATCTGATTCGTCGATCGTTGTTTGTTTTTCAATAATTATCCAATAAGTTATTTATTTAATCATTCACCTCACAAATTTTATTATTTATTGATTCGGTATTAATTTTTTAGAATGACAAATTTATTATTCTTAAAATTAAAAAAAAAAACTTGTATTATACCATTAATTGAGTTTTATTTCATTACAACGACTAGTTTAAAAAACTACAGATGTTTTCATCAATAGGTTATTACAAAATCTAAAACGTAATATTAATAATAGTATTTTTAATAAAAAGTTTAATTACCCAAATCTTGTAAAATATTTATTTTTAAAATAAATAGTGTTTTGCATAATTTCCAACACTGTATGTTTATTTGGGGTAATATTTTTTTTCAACAATAAAAAATATTCAATCTCAATCTAAAAATCAATCGATTTTTTAAAATATTTTTGTATGCTTAATTTTTCTTTATCAATTTGTTTAAATATAATCTAAGGATATGACTATCGGTAGGTCCCCTCTTTAAAAATGGAAAAAAAAGGATATGTGAAAAAAACATCACTTCATCCAGAACGTCGAAAACATTTTACAAAAAAAAAGGAATATATATTTTTAATAAATTATGTTCACAATTTGAGACACCGTGGAAACGTAAGCCACCCTTACCAATCACCGATCCATTCATTCCTTTATATGAAGACAGAGCGCTTAAGCCTCAGTTTTCCTACCCCTGTCTATAGGAAAGGCAGGTGCGGCAATGAATCATACGTCTCACAATGGAAAACCCACCCCCAGAAGCGATCAGATCCACCCTGTAGCAACCCTGATATGATAATCAATCGTTCATAAACATCATACAGATAAGATCAAAGGCGGCATTTTGTGAAACTTCCCTTATACTGGAATAAGTTAACGATAATAATACATTATTTTTGTTAGATAATTAAATTCAATCTCACATATTTAAACTAGCTATTAATAATTAATTTTAAATCGATTTTATTTTAAAAGCTAAAAATATATTTTTTTTACTTTTCTTGTATTTAGTGTAGTATTATATACCACAAAGCACAATAGAGTCAAATGAAAAGTTTTTTATAAAATCTTGTAAAAGTCTAAATATAAACTCTGTAATATGGTCGTAGCGTCCGTCAAAATACCGTATACAGGCTCTACTAAAAAAGCGAATGGTAAAAGGTTAATTTTTCACCACATGGAACTAAAAATATATATTTTAAAACAACTTGAATTCAAAATCAATAAAAAAAAAGAGTAAATGCGTACATATATTTTTATATTATATACGAATATATTATCCGCCTCCATCGTATAATGATCAGTGCACCCGGCTACTGTATTGTAGATCTCGGGTTCGATTTCCTAGGGGGTGTCAAATAAATATAAGTGATTTTTCATTCCAATAGTAATTAAATTTTACTCTGGACTAGAACACTAGTACCTGAAGCTGAGGGCTGATCACCTTTCATACATGTGTTAATGATCAATATAACACTGTGTTTATATGGTGCAGTGCCCTATGCACCATCGAGTGCGAATAATGTCTTTTTAATGTATTTACATAAAAATTTTAAGAATACAATTATTGTTTTTAACCGGAAATGGATTTATCAGGAATATTACAAAATTATTCGCCACCTTTGGTGTTCACCGTATTATTCCTGTACGAGCGCAGTTTGCAGGAAGTGAATTGTTACAGTCGGCTGAGTTTTAACTAAAGGTGAAGGGAGACTTCCACGGTGATAGCTATTACGGCCGGCGTGTAAACCTGCGCCGTCCTGGCGGCTGTTGGAAGGTGTGCACCAACTTCCTGCCCTGTCAAAAGATGACGTTGTATATTTTCGCGGCTATGTTCACCGCAAATGAAAAGCGACGGATGGTTTTACGTCTTTTATATACAATACTTCGTCACATTTATCAATATACGTGAAAGTCGCTCCTTTTATGTCGCAGGAACCTGCAGCATTTGCGGGTTAGTGCTATTTTATGTAAGAATTTATTTTCAATTAATATTTATAATAATTTAAAATTAAAATTATACGCCTAAAATACATTGTTATAACTTTAGTACGAACAATATTCTTTTGAATTTGTTGAGAGGGTTTCTTTTTAATAAAAAAATAGAATTTACATTATGTACTAAAAAAACATGAAACCTGTTATATATGTGCTTCCATTATGGGTATTTTAAATAAATACTCATAATGAATAATGAATATTTGGTCATAAAAAATTGGTAAGCCAAAGTATTCAACTTGTATCCTTTACTTTATGCACGTCCTCTTTCATAGTTTTGTCTACTATGCTGAAGATTTTAGGATCAATTCGCAAAAGGGTTCAAATAAATATAAGTCTTTTATTCACTGTAATATTTATTCAATATTAGCGTATTAATATTGCCTGAACCATAAAACTGACCATCACCTTGCCTTCATATTATAACAATAACGTAACATGTGATTATCTAATTTTCTACTTGCATCAGATTAAATATAAATTAGATAATGCATTAAATATTATCACGTGTTGCAAACTATCTGTATACAGCAAAAGCCGTCATAATGTTATCACGAGGAACTAAATAACACGTTTGTACCAGCCTAAAACAAATCAAATCACAAAACAATCACACATCTACCAAATCACCGACAAACACTAACACATCCTTGTTCATGCAAACTACCTCCCACATCCATCCCCCACTCTCTACCCTTCGCACTCACCTGTCCAGAAATCACAACACACAACATACTGAGGTGTTATCATTCATTGTCACACATGCGCCCTATTGTGAATTCCGAACAAGTATTGAATAGCGTAATTATTTACTAGGATAATACTGCAAACTGCATAACATCCTAGAGGGTATTTTAACAGGAAACAAAGGAATTGTAACCGCATTTTAATAATTCGGAAACACAAGTTTTATTAGGTTTTCAGGAAAATTTACTTTCAAGTTTTTTTTATACATTTTATACATTTTTTAAACATTAACTACATAAATGTGTCTAAACATAATACATAACTTGTAATTATTGTATCATAAAATATATGAGACTTTGAATTTTTTATCAACCCATTTATAAGTATTTTTAGCAAATAAAAGACAACTGAAAAGTCATTTTAAAGAAGTGGAACTTGTCCAGAGTAAACGCACCAAAAATAATAAAAAATATAACACGTTTACATGACCGTTTTATAAGTATTTCAATATAAATACAAAAGGTTTCGAGAACTACTGGTGTTCTCATGAACATCTAAAAATCCTAATTATATTTGTTTTTTCATAACTTGATAAATACATCTGAAGCTGATAAAGTGAAAAATGGTCTAATACAAGTATGTTTAAACAATTATTTTATCTGAATAATATCCTTATGTATTTAGTTGTAATAATGTTCTTGAACTTAAATTTCTTTACTAATGGCATCTGTTTCTTATCAAATACATACGAATATTCTACTCCAACATATGTTTAATATAAGAACCAGGAGTGCATAAACGATCATATACATTAAATTACTAAGCATCACTGGATGTGAAAAGAAATCATAAAGCCATATTTGATAAAATTAATACAACTTTATCAAATTCAAGTAAAAAAATAATAGCACGATAATAAATAACAAATACAATTAAAATTAAAAAGTACACGAATTTACTCAATGTGTATTGGATTGGATTGTTTATAAAAAAAATAACAACAACAAAAAAACACCCTGCATTACTTTTTTTGTAATTCGTTTGTAAATTCAAAAAAATACTACCAGGGTACTATGAATGATGAAAACTAGGGGACGCTGGGAAGTTTTCACCTGAATTTCCATGCATAACGCGATGTTGCAGATAGCTGGTGAAATTTGGAGAGCCTCCGCTTACCTGACACGCCATCGGTGCGCATCGTCTGCCGCCGACATTCGGGCAGAATCGGTGATTTACGTGCTACCCCTGGCCCCTACCCCCCAAACTATAATACATTCTGTCCGATTAATCCACCTTTTACCTCCCCATCCGGCTGCGCGCCGGGTATCTCCGCCGGCTTGATGCATGGATAATATCGCGCGTGAGTGCGTCCGATTTCATACCTCGTATTGCACCGTGTTTGAAATGGACCGCCCGACCCTGCGTTTGCTACCAGGAATGAATGAATCGGCGTTGCAAACGTGATACCATTTATTTAGATTTGAAATTCGTTGGAAACAATCAATTTCAGTATTCAAAATTAAATATTTGGGCAAAAAATAACATTTTTGTTGAATTTTTAAATATGTTATATATAAATAAAAATGTAAATACTCATAAGTTAAAAATCTTAACTCTCCTCATTCACCGATTGCTTTGAAATTTAAAATACAAAATTGCATTCAAATAAGTGCGTATTATGCATCATATACACCTTGATAGGAAAAAATATGTTGCTTTTTAGACAACAGAAGCAATACCATATGACACTTACAGCACTCAACTTTACTCAAGGTGGGTAGCGAGCTTCTTGACAGATGCTGTCTATTAGCGTTTTAAATTTAAATTTTCCATAGATTTTTAATAATGTTCCTTTTTGTTTGTTCAACCCTTATCTCTAAAAAGATAAGTTCATCCAATCAGAGATGTTTAAGGTTTAAATAAACGTGCTTGTTAAAAAGATGAACTTAAATTTTAATTTAAGTTTTTGACAGGTAATTCACCAAAATCTTAGTAAGAGTAACTCGTACCAAAGGTTGATAATTATTCAAAAACTAATAAATTCAGAAAAATTGTTTATTTGAAATAATATGTATCTATTGTATCTAGACCGGGGTGTGAGTAACTACACCAAGATGAAGCTTGTCAGGAGCTTGGTCCACTCCATTTTTCTCTATGCTGCTGAAACATGGACTATAAAAGCAGCAGAAAGGAGAAAAATTGATGCCTTCGAAATGTGGTGTTGGAGGCGCATGCTCCGAATTCCATGGACAGCTAGACGCACCAATGAGTCCATTCGCCAGGAACTACGCTTGGATGGCTTGTCTCTGGCCAATATCTGTACCCGACGGATTCTCCAGTTCTTTGGACACGTTGCGCGTGGCAACGAGGATAGCCTGGAACGCCTAGTTGTGATCGGTAGCCTGGAGGGAAAGAGAGGGAGAGGAAGATCCCCCACACGATGGACCGATCAAATTAAGGCAGCAGCAGGCACCTCAGTGGTTGGAGCGCTACGTGCAGCGCAGTCAAGGGATAACTGGAGAAGAGTCATTGCTTCTGCAAGGGTCACAACCCTCAGCAATGAGGATTAAGACGGAGAAGAAGAATTGTACATTCATGTAAAGCTGAGCTAGGGACAATTTAGAATATTAAAAAAGTTCTTTAAGGTAGTATGAACATGTTGAGTGAATGGATAACCAAAGAATGACTAAAAATGTATATTTTGCAAATATAAACGGGAGAACAGAACGAGGATAGCCAAAAAAATCAGATGAATCGGAACCTTAACTCTTGTTGTGTCAAAAATCTAAATAAACGGAGGGCATGTATGACTAGATGTACGGATATGAAGAAAGCTAGGCATGTATGTTAAGAAGAAGTGTTGTTTTTTTAACAAAGAAATTCATAATCATAATACACGAGGACATAACAAAATACATGTGGAGCCGATAAACACTACTAAATTCTGAGTAAGGTCCTTAAATTATATTGCCAATACCCAAATTAACCAGCTGCCTGACATGTATAAAATAAAACCCATTCGGGGATCCAAAATAAATGATCTGAGAAGGTACTTTATGGAAAGATATATACTTATGTAGTAATTAGTCATATTTTCTTATTTTGTTTTTACCTTATGTTTTTTTTTCTCATTTGTTATATTTTCTCATTGTTTATATTTTCTCATTTGTTTATTTTAAATATGCTTCTTACTTTATTTTTTTCTGATTCATTTCTTTTAAATATGTTTCTTGTGCCTATTTATTATACCTTTTTATTGTTTTTATATGTTGCCATGCATAAGTATTAGTTTTGGTTATTTAAAAAAAAAATGTTACTTTATTATTTATGTTCCAGTCTTGTTAACCTTAATCCCATGTCCCAAAATGAGATATAGAAATTACTGATCTTTAATATTTTATGTATATATGACTTATGTATGTAATATGTTTTGAAATAAATAATAAATAAAATACAGATGAGTGACACGTTCCACCGTCTCTGCCTACCCTTGCAGTAAAACGACGTGATAGGAGTAATAGCAGTAAAAGTAGTACATTCATTAAACTAGCTTTACTTTCATGATACACGTGCATATAATATGTGCATACGTCATTTTATTATCAACGTACATGGATATTGTTTTGTAGTTACATGGTGTAAACTCCATGTACTGCATATTATATTACGTACACATATCTTGTATCGTTACGTGCGCCCCTGGGGACCCTTGACAACAATAATAATTATAAAAAGCAATAAATTACATCTGCCGCCCTTGCACGGCGTTCGGAACGTGAGCGATACTTTTTTGTTATCTTTTGAATTTTCGCGCGAATGCGGCTGATTTACCACACGTGGAAAAATACCTGAAATTATTTCAGACTCGTATTGTGTTTTTAACCGCTTCAACTGAATTTTAATTTCCACCGCGCCCAAACGAGAATTTCGTAAGCGAAAAATTAAAAAAAACTCACACAAAGGGTATTTTCCGATAATACGGCGAACGGTTTCCGTACGCATAAATGTTTTTATCGTTTTATTCCGACTGAATTTACAATTTGACAATATCAATTAGCTTTGAAAAAATGTTTAATTACATTTTTTTTTATATACACCAAATAGACACCAAATTTTAATCCACCAAAAAGATGATTGACAGTTGGGAATCAACATCTCTCTAAAATATAGGCCACAAGCCCAACACCAAGCAGAAAAAGAAGAAGATATTTTTAACTAAGCACTATTTTTTTTAAGTCTAAATTATTTGATGCAGTTCAAAACCCTAGGTTGGTCAATCGGTTTTCTAAACTTAAGAGGTATATAAATGAAGGACATTATGCTGCATGGAAAACAAGAATAGCAAGAATATTAATTTAACTAAGTAATTAAACATCACGCCGCTTCACCGCAAGGGTAGGCAGAAAAAATAGAACGTCACACCAATCTGTCTTTACACACAATCTTCGCCAGTTCAATATTCATACAATTTTCATACATACACGACGATTATTCCGACTCCTGACCTGACCGCTTTCAAGTATGAAATACTTGATCATGCCAAGTTTTCCTTGGTCTTCCTCTGCTTCTACTCCCAATCACTTTGGCATCATAAATTTGTTTAACTATCCTTTCTTCACTCATTCGATTCACATGGCCAAACCATTTCAACACACCAAATATTCATTTAGAAACGGATAAGGGGATAGAATCATTGCCTAACTACTCGGGTTCGCATACACGTACCCTACAAACAATTTTTTAAGGATTGTATATATACAGCTATTTAGAATTGAATTTTAAATTCAATTTTAATTTTTAATTCAAGAGTCCGTTGAATTAAAACGAAAACCTATATCACGTACACAAAAATAATTAATTCTAAATGCTTCTTCAGGATTAATTACATTTTTACCCAATTCATTAATCGGATGACGTCACATTATGTCACCCCCACCCCCGCAGGTACCTCCCTCATCCCCGCCCTCTGTCACCTATCTCCCCCTAACCTTCCCTCCAACACAGGATCAAGTCACTGTCCACTTGTCAACAAGATGGATTACAAGCCAGTAGCAATTAATTGCACGCTGATTTAGGTGACGCACTAAGGTAAAGTATGTAGGCACGTATCGCTTCGCGTAAATACATTAAATATTCCTCCCATTCGCCGAAGAACGCAAACAAAACCTCGAGCTATCCGTTTTTAAAAGGCTTTTCATAAAAATTAAAAACAGACACTGTTTTAAAACTTATTTTTCTCACTTTTCAGGCTCCCCCCCTCTAGATACTGAAATAAACTTTTTCGCAGTTTCATATGAAACTTATGGTTTTCAGTTTGAATAAACATATTTCAGTCCCGTGTTTTATCTAAGCAATCTGCGAGATTGAAGGCTGATTTTTGTATGACGAAGAAAGATCCAAACGAACTTTAAATAATAACTGGTTAGCAAAAAATGATAATACAAATATAAAACAAATGTAAGTTAAAACAAAGTTTATTTGATTAAATTTACTGCTTATAAAATTTCTATTATTTATAACATGACTTTTTCTCAATTAAAATAATACACGATAAACAAAATATAAAATCAAAATTAAAATGCACTGTTTTTTCGTGGTCCTCCATATGAACTATGTATTCGTGTCGTTGTTTTTTTTTTTCTTTTTCGTACTTGACTGATTTTAAATAAATAAATAAATAAAATGACCATCAACATTCTCGCATTGTATATTTGTGACAATATGCTTACGTCAACCTTACACAAAGACGAAGAAGTTAAAATTCTCTCTTTTTTTAGACTAAGCTTCACATGATTAAAATATATAGATATAACAACAAAGTGTTACCGATTCAATTTATGAAATTAAGTTTTTAATTTTTTGAACCGCACAAAAAACATATACGAACTGATAAAATAATAAATCCCTTACCGCACCCCAATGGTGCATAGGGCACTGCTTCATATAAACGCAGTGTTACCTCGATCGATTACACATGAAGGAAAGGTGATCAGCCCTCCACTTCAGGTACCAGTCCAGTGTAATATTGGATAAATATTAGAGTGAAAAAATCACCTTTATTTATTAAACCCCCCTGGGAATCGAACCCGGGACCTCCAGAACGGTAGGCGAGCATGCTGACCATTACACTACGGAGGCGGACAAAATATTACGAATTACCTTCCTTAAAATTGGAAAAAAACTTCAGACCTTATCGCTTATTCCATTTGAACATCTTTTTAAATACAGGTTGAATACCATCGTAAGGAGTTGTAGTCTTAAGTTTCATTATTTTTGATAAAAAAATAAATAATAAAATGCATGCACAGATTATCACATTCATGTACAAAGAATAGATGCACTGATCCCAATACTCATATTATACGTGTAAGTTCACCTAGGAATTCTTAAGTACATGAAGGTACTTGTAGGTACCGGAAGTTACCCACACTACCACAGCGCACCTAGTCGTACGTACATGCGAACCTAAGCCCTGTCGTATTTCGATTGATGAGTGTATCTCTCCAGATTACAGGAGATCTAGGTTATTTGCTGCCACTTGATTGATGATTTCTTCATCGATTGAAAGTTTTTATAGATTCAGGTTGGATGATGGGAAAAAGAGGGGGGGCGTGGTAAAACATAACAAAAGAATTCCCTTAGTTAAAACAAGCGCAGTCATTCTCGAGATGTTTTATTATGAAAGTTTAAAAAGTCGCCATTGTTCGTGAAGCTTTGTTAGAATTACGAACTGTTTTGCAAGCGTAACTCTCTTGCGATTTATCGCCGATATGGAATACGTATTATCTCAGTTCAATATTCGAAATGAAAACCTTTGATTCTTTGAACGAAGCTTGACTCTGATGTGAAATAAAATAAGGAAAGATTTGGAGATAGTTAACATTTTATGTTGCTAAAATTCAGAGCAATTCGGAGCTCGACGTATAATTTACCTCTTCCATTTTACATTAAAATCAACAGAGGAACATGATATCTGTTTATCAAATGGCTGATTTTAAATAACATTCCCATTGGTGGGATAATATGCAAACCTATCTATATATGTTAGATAACAGCAATAAACAGATACCTCAAATAATTCTAAAAGATAAACTGTTTCATTTTTATCTATGATTTATTAAATTACTGTAATTTGTCATTTGTAGGTCAACAACTGTTATTTTTTTTTAATTGCCACATTTTTGTGTTTTTTATTTTTATTTTTTTAATTTTTTATTTCATGTTATTAAGAATAAATTTCATATAATGTTTTTGGAGTTTTGGATATTTTACCAAAATGAATAAGTACTTCAAAAACTTTTTCTATAGTTTCATATTTATTTATATTTATTTTATTTATTTATTTAAACATATAACATACATAATACCATGTGACAAAATGAGTAATGGAAATTACTCACAGGGAATATTATATATGTGACTTAAGGTTGATAAGACTTAAAACAAATAAGAAAGCAACAAATAAGAAAACACAGGGTAAAATGTACAATAAAACAAAAAGCAATAAAAGGTTCAGTGAATATGCATAAAAAAATATAAAGTAAGAAGCACATCCAATGGAAAAATTTAGTGTGGGGAGTGTTTTTAACACACAGGATTTCAGCACTGAGGCTGATTGCTGAAATATGAACTGACATTATTTAGTGCAGTGATATTTCTATGACAGATTATCTGTGGGCGTAAAGAGGAAACCGATAAAATTTAACAGCTTTTATATAATTTACGTCAATTTTGTGAAACGGATGCATCATTCACGTATCTAAATATAGGGCCCACCTAAGCAACGCGGTAAAATTTTATTGACGACATATTCATTTCTCCTTACGGAAAACATCTTGTTTAGTAAGTTTAAGAATCGTTAATTATTGGAAACAGAGAGATAAATATTAACAAAGGCTGTTACGACTATCACATTTTAAATGTTGATATTTTTATCTTTTTTTTTCAGCCCTGATCACAAATCTGAAGTTAGTTTTAAACTTTTGTTTCAGATTTTAAAACGGTCAAACTCGGCTTATTTTGCGGCCCGACGACGTCGATGCTGTGTATTTTTTTGTGGACTGTGAAGCCTAAGATCAGATTTATTAAACGTGCTTGTTATTCTTAAAAGAAATAACTCATTAAACAAACCCCATGCCCCTTTTGGTAAAAAAAAATTGATTTTTATGTACCTAATAATGTTATACAACCTGCTCCCATAATCCATAACTAAATATAAGAGCTAAAAAATTCATTAAGATGGTCGAGTTGTATTAAAAAATGTAGGTATCAGATGTGAAAAACACCCTAGATTGACCCTAGAAACTAAATATAAATTGATAATGCAAGTAAGTAGATCTAAAATGTACCGCATTTTTAAGCTATATCATATTTGTTTGTATGATAAAAAAATTCGTATAATTTAATTAATAAATATTGTAAAATGTGCCCTCGGCACGGAATAACTCAGTGAAGGCACATTATTGTAATTTGTAATTATGTGCATAGTGAAATAAAAATAAATATTGGTATTTACTAAGTAAAACATTAGTTAAAAATGCATAGATTTTACCACAAAGTGACTGCCGAATCAATTAATGAAAAAATAAATAAATTGTCACGCACCCTATATCGAAATACAAATATCGTAAAGTTTACTTATGTATTTCAACACGTGACCCTAGAAAAACACATTTTCTGATTTTTTAAATCAAATGTGTTCCGAAAATTGAGTACTCCATTCAATTGAAAATGGTCGAATTGTATACAAAAAATGTGGGTTACAGATGTGAATGAGAACCTAGAGTTGAAATTTGTAGGCCTGTATGAATAAATCAACTCGGCGCATTACCAAAACGTGCGCGCTGTAGAATGCGTAGCGACATCTATCGGCAAGTAACCCAACCTTTGCAGATGGCTTTTTCTCAGGTACTTTTATTTTATACTCACTAAAATTTATAACGAATAATCAACTCTTATCTAACACAATCCAACATTTTGTTATCTACAGTAAACTTAGAAGCAAAAATATTAAAATTTTTATTTAAGTAGTGAATAAGGAACAACGTAAAAGTAACTAAAACTGACGGTAATATTTTTTTTTAGATGGAGTTTTTGACATTTTTTATTTACCTTGCTTATTATGTACAAAGTTTATAGGTCATTAAATGGGTTTTTGTTTCACCTAACTTTAAAAAAAAGATGTTATATTTTTTAATCTGTATAAACAGGACAAAGACACTAAAAAAATAATAAGGAGAGTAATATTATAAAAAATAAAAAAAAATAGTAATAAGGTGGCATAAAATTCAGTCTTTATTGAATTATGAAAAGGAGTCGAAGAAATACATATGCTCATAATTTTTTATACGTAATTTTTAAATCGTATTTAAATATTAGTGATTTTAAAAAAAACGTCCCAGTTAAATGTGTTATTTTAAAGACAATTGAAATTGCATAACAGTGTCATACAATTATATAATAAAAAATAAATAGTAATATGACTGTCACAGCTCTCTAATTTTAACACAAGTATCATTATTACATTTTACATATATTACTAAGATTTTTTTAAGTACGTTAAGTTAAATAATAAGTTACAGAAAAAAAGGTCTTCATAACATGAGGAGTGAAACCAAAAAGTATATTTTGTTTGACTGTCGTGTTTAAATACAACTATGTAGACGCTATCAATAATTCACCTTAATTATTTCTATTTCCTTGAAGTCTCTAGAATCTAGACCCAAAATAAACAAACACGATTCGAGCACACGGCGACGATTAAAAATATTTATTGCAATCGATTCTAATAAGCCCGCTATTAAAATTTACACATCTAGTCGATGCTCTTTCATCTCGTCCATTAGTTTCCGATAACGTGTATCCATTAGATTTACGACAAAACCGCATTGAGGCCGTGAGTCGGTCCGGGTACCGATATCGACGCCATTTTGGAGCGGTTAGTTACACCTGAAATAACAAATTGGCGGGAAAGCTGATACGCAGCAGACAGACTGTGCGCACTGCGCGGGTATTTTTGGTGACGATGTTCCCAGGTTAGTTTGTTTATACATTCACCAATTTTTTAATCCGAAGCGTCGATATATACATATAACTATATAGCCTACACACTGTCCCTTAACTTTTAGGATAATACATATTAATGAAAACTATCATTTACAAATTTTGAGTGTGTCCAAATACTTGTTCACAAAATCTGGATTATCTCCAATTAAAGGAGTTATTTTCATATTATTTTTTGACATCTCATCAAATATGAAGAAGAATATGGAAGTCTGGGCATTTACGGGGCTGACGACCGTCATAGGCTGGTTTAAGTGATCACTTTACACACGTAATTGAGTAATTGAATTTGAGTAGTGTGGTTGTCAATAAAGGGGGGAATTGGTGAATGTTACACGTGTGTAAAGTGATCACTTAAACCAGCCTATAACGGTCGTCAGCCCCGTAAATGCCCAGACTTCCATATTCTTCTTCATCTTTGATGAGATGTCAAAAAATAATATGAAAACTATCATAGCTAACATAGCAATTCATTTGAACTATTTATATTTCTAATTAAATTATCCGACCTTTTTTCTTGATCGTCTGTTATATGAAAGAAGGTTTCGAAGCTAGTCTTGCGATCCAGATTCTTGGATCGAAAGATGTAATATATTCAATAAGACAGAGATAACGTAACTGCAAATTCACACACACATACATTCTGATCTGTATACCACATGACGCCTGATTTCTCTTTCAATTGTCCGACACACCGCATACTCATATTCATATTAAATACCCATACTCGAATACACATATTTCGCTCACTCCTTTCAAGAACGTCATAAATCAAAAAACATGATTTTTCAGAAGAACGTTTTTAAAGTTTAAAAATATAACACATTGTATTAAAAATAAATATCAAGCCACTTATTGAACTTTTTATTATGTAACACATCTTTTTAGGTAAAACCTGGAGGTTATTTCACAATTTGAAAAACATTTAATATATTTAAAAAAATAATTAAACACTACCTTTTCTTCAAAATGCAAAAACAACACTTTCTGCCCTGTAGCGGGTAAATATTAAGTTAAAAATTTGCCGCTTTTGCTGGGATATAGTACATTTTCTGGGCATTCCGAAAACATGCACAACTGAAAATTGATGATTTTTGATTTATGACGTTCTTGAAAGGAGTGAGCGATTTGTGTAAAATGGACACTCCTAATACATTCAAGTTCTATGAGATAAAAAAATAAAACAGTTTTATCCTTCATACTTTTTTTCCTAATTTCGTACAAAGGTAACGCAATTGTCATTTTTTTTATTAAAAAAAATTTTTTTTTACTTACATCGTGAAATTAATTGCTATGAAGAAAATACATTCAATTTCTAATTTGATCGTTTTTGAGGTCATTTCCTTATGTAAAACAACAATAAATTAACATATCTATAAAAAAGTTACACAATAACAAGTTCTGTTACAAGTAAGTTAATTATTGTAACAGAAAAATAAAGTACTTGAGAAAGTGCAAGTTGCGTTAAAAAGAGTATTAACCAATTAAAACATCAAGGAGCAAAACCGTCCCCAATGAAGAGAAGTGGACAATGTATTTGCATTCCTTCACCCTCTACATGAAGAGACCTTCTAGAAATTTCATTTCTTGAATCGATAAAATATTTAAGGATAAGGCGCTAAACGAAAAAAAATAGAACCTGTGAACTAAACTAATTTGGAAAAAAAAATACTATTTTTAGTTCGTTTTCTTAAATAATTGTTTGAATATATTGTACATTTTTTAGACACCGAGCACATACCTACTGATATTACTTTTTTATGCATGCGTACATGGTCCAGCTCTATAAAATATTCAACGGAAGATATCGTCAACCATCAAACATTCGGATGGTGTTAGAGACCCATAAAGCTGTTTATAGGGCTACGCGACTAACACTCAATTCCGCTAGATTCGTTTCATTTATGTCATAAGCCCTCCCAGATTTACTGTAATATTAATCGTAAATTATTTTAACTTCACGCTAAAAACATCAATAAAAGAATTTTTAAAAAGCGCTCATAAAAAAGGTCTTTTAGGGACAGATTTATTCATTTGGTTTTATAAATTATTAATATCAATAATTATGTATACCACCACACAAATAAATATGCGATTTTCATGAAAAATAGATAGAAGTTACGACTGTATTCTAAGGAACCCAGTAGCTAGCTATGCACATAATAATGTAGCAAATGCATTAATTATATTTGTACAAAAATTTATATTTTAAAATATTTGAGAATATTGTAGTGTCCAGATATTCGGTATTAAAACCCCGTTAAGTTAGTCACCACATTAAATTATGCCCATTTTCAACATTCAGGCTGAAAATCGTTGACTAAACTTGCAGGAAATTTAATTTTATAAAACTTGCATGTGCATTTTTATACAAAACCTTTATTTTTTATCTTATAACCGTAACGGATACCGAAAATTATTATTGTAATATAAAGATTTTCACTTTTTCAAGCTATTGATTTAACTTTTTTCGCCGCGTTTTCCATCAATCTATTATAAATAAAAAATGTACATATTTATAACCTTTCTATTTATTGTTTCGGCATTAACTTTGTGGTAAGACATGTTACAATGATTAAAGAAAACACTTCGTTTTTTACCACTTGAGTTTTATTATAGACTACATGTTTCAGAAGTTAAACTTCCATCATTCAGGTCTGTATAATAACTTACTTCTGTTATTATACAGACCTGAATGATGGAAGTTTAACTTCTGAAACATGTAGTCTATAATGAAACTCAAGTGGTAAAAAACGAAGTGTTTTCTTTAATCTTTATAACCTTTATTTCAATCTTCTTACTTTTCACTTAAAATGAAAAATATGACAATGATTTATTAATGTAAAGATGTTTTTCTGTTTTTTTTTAAGCAAGAAATTTTTGTTTTGTCATTATTTACACAAATATTTCAATTTCATACTTTTTCTGTGAGCCTAAGCGGTTCATTATTAGAAATAGGTATTAAATTGTGGTAGAGTGGATTCGACCAAGAAACTCTGTCTTAAGAGTCCGCGACACTAACCACGGGAGAACAACCCGACACCTTGCTTAATATTTGACATTAAAAATGTTAATGTAAGACCGATTGGCTTAGTGAGATATCCCAAAAAATATAATCAGAGATCAAAAAATAGGTATAACTATGATATAATATATAAAGACGAGTTATAATTGAGAAATATAAGAACTACGTTTTAGTCATAGTGAGATGAATTGATGTGTACATTCCTATACAAAGGACCAACCTGCCGATGGTTATGCCTGTAGGAAGAGCTACTGCTATGTTGAACAATATCTCAATGGATATTGATCTGTTCCATGTGTCTGAAGGAGTTTTCCGAATCGGGATTCTTCTACACCTTTAGCAATAGTATTCATGCATATTTTCGATTTCAATGTATTTTAATGTATTCATTCGTTCCAACCCTTATCCGCACCCCAATGGTGCATGGGGCACTGCTTCATATAAACGCAGTGTTATCTCGATCGTTTACACATGAAGGAAAGGTGATCAGCCCTCCACTTCAGGTACCAGTCCAGTGTAATATTGAATAAATATTAGAGTGAAAAAATCACTTATATTTATTAAACCCCCCTGGGAATCGAACCCGGGACCTCCAGAACGGTAGCCGAGCGCGCTGACCATTACACTACGGAGGCGGACAATACGATTATAATTAATGTATACGCTTTCAATTTAAAGTTTTTAATGTGTATGTTAATTGTAAATAAATAAATTGAATTGAATTGAATTGAATTGAATGAAGGTGTATTTGAAATGATATACACATACGATCATATGAGACATAAATTAAATGAATAAGTAGTTTCAAAATATCTCCGTATCGATGAATAAAGCGTAAACAAAAAGACATAAAACACACCGGCACCAATTCCCGAAATGAATATACGATATAACGAACACCGGCCGATAACTAAAATCGGCCAGTAACCGATACCGGCCGCTAACTATCATACATCTGTTCCTTACTAAAATAAAGCTCACGTCAATCATACAAATAAATAATCCGTCTCTTGAACCAAGGTGGGCTCGCAGCTCACTATCGTAAATAAACCTGTGCCATCTCACACTACCACATCGAAACACTCACCTATAAAATACCATAGTGATCCACTTGTTCTAAAACTGTATTTAGAAGTTTCAATATTCTAAGTGGAAGAGTAATATCGACTTTATGGAATGAAAGCAGTTTGAATGTAACTGAAATGCGATACCTAAGAAGAATTTAAAATTTATATTAATTTATTGGTCTCAGTAATCCGCACCCCAATGGTGCATAGGGCACTACATTATGTAAACGCAGTGTTATCTTGATCGTTAGTTAACACATGAAGGAAAGGTGATCAGCCCTCCGCTATAGGTGCCAGTCCAGGGTAATATTAAATTAATATTTGAGTGGGAAAATCACCTACATTTATTTGACGCCCCCCCTAGGAATCGAACCCGGGACCTCCAGAATGGTAGCCGAGCGTGCTGACCATTACACAAGGCAGGCCGAAAAATATAGGTGGTAAATATACGCCTAGAAAATGTACTGTATCCCAACAAAAGCGGCATATTTTTAACTTAATATTTACCCGCTACAGGGCAGAAAGTGTTGTTTTTACATTTTGAAGAAAACGTATTGTTTTATTATTTTTTAAATATACTTAATGTTTCTCAAATGGAGAGAAAACATTCGGGTTTTACCTAAAAAGATCTGTTGCATGGTAAATAATTCAATAAGTAGCTTGATATTTATTTTTAATACATTGTATTATATTTTTAAACTTTAAAAACGATCTCCTGAAAAATTTTTTTTTGATATATGACGTTGTTGAAAGAGCGAGCGGTATGTAAAAAAAATAAATATTTAGTATGAAATGTGGTGTCCACAGTTTTTCCGTTTGAGAACCATTATATTTGGAGTACAGATATACAAAAAACACATTCTTCATATCGCACTCACACACATCGGCAGAAACATAACATAAACATCCATATTATGTTATATACCTACAAAGCATTTCAATAGGACCTACGTATCGTATCCCTGGCTGGACTGGATATTTTATTTTCGTCGATTTAATCACTTCGGCGTTTCAGGCCATTGACTGCAATGACTGTTCTCACAGTTGCTTTGTTTCTGTCATTCCTGGACCCCATTTTACTATAACACTGAAAGTGTTTGCTCTATTAGTCACAGCGCTCGACTATTATTTTTCTAAATTTGTATTTTTATATTCGTCATCCAATCCCTCGCGACTGAAGGTGGTCACTTCAGTGACTTATATTCGTGCATTCTCTCAAACTAATTTAAAAAAATAAAACCCTTGTAAAATACCACTTGTCTACTTCAGTGGTGTAATGATAAGCATGTTAAGCTATCGTTCTGGATGTCCCGGATTCGATTCCCATGGGGGGTGGGATATTAGTGATCTTTCACTCTAATATTTATTTGATATTACCCTGAAGCGCAGGAGTGATCACCTTGCCTTCATGTAAGTAACGATCAAGATAACACTGCGTTAATATGATGCAGTGCCCTATGCACCATTGATTTATGGAATTTTTTGTAAAAGAAAATATAGATAATAATGGTAACGTACTTTAAAAACGCATATTATTAATAAACGTTTTATCAGAATTAAAAATGTTATGTACATATTTCTAAATTACATTCTTAAATTTTTGGGGTCCATCTTGTGGGGTCCTGGGTGTAAGACGGACCCCAAATATTTTAAGATGGAGACCTTGGGAGGACAAAAGAGGTTTTGGAAGACACCAAAAGAGATGGTCCGACGACATAGTCGCTGTGGGAAGTAAAAACTGACTGCAAGCAGCAACCGACCAGATGAAACGGAAAGAAGGGTAAGAGGCCTATATCCAACAGTGAGCACAGAGTGCTCATGAAGGAAAAAAGATTTTTAAATTTCTTAAATTAAATTATTCTACATAACGTAGTCATACAGGAGAAAGTGACCAAGTGAATTTTTTACAAAAACGTGATCATTGACTGTTTTATATCTTACTAGCTTAAAATTGCCCTTAAAAATATCCCAAAGGATTTTAAACTCGGAAGTATAATATACTGACTTGTTAAACATGACTAACTGCATTGATGTTTATTTTCTTGCCAAGCAAAAGTGACTTAAATGGCCCTCCTGGACATTTACGTTTTGTTAGTTGGTCACTTTCTCCTGTACGACTACGATATATATTTTTTCGAATCGAGTACACGCTGAAGTATCTACTTTGGGAATATACATACAATGGATATCATTGTTACATACAATATTTCCTTCACTCTTCCTTTTGACCTCTGCTCTTCTTCGTGGCCCCTCTATTCACGATTCCTAACAGTAGCTTCCCTAAGTTTTCTGTATTGTATCTTTCAATCTAGTAAGAAGCATATATTTTATTACGTAAATGTTGTTAACAGACAGGTGAATCATTGAAATGATAGGCTGATCAAAGAGAACCTGGATTGGATACGTTATTTAAATTCATCGTAGCCGACAAACGAAATAAAACTACTAGAAATTAATAGAACTCTGACGATATAAGAAAAGAAACATCATTTAAATTGTAAAAAAATAACTGCCGGTGACTGTAAAATACGTATATTTTCTCCTTTTTCTTATCAGGTTTATCTCCTCCCAATGGTGTATAAGGCACTGTATCTTTATTAACAGTTTCAACCTGATCGTTAAATACATAGGGTAATTTTACGACATTTTGAATGTGTCTAAATACTTGGACACAAATCTGGATTATTTCCAAATAGGAATTATTTTTTACATTATTTTTTGACATCTCAATATAGATGAAGAAGAATATGGGTAGTTAGGGATAAAAAGGGTAATATTAAATCGATATTATTGTGAAAAATCAGAAATATTTTTTGAGCCTACTGGAAATCGAGCCTGGACTTTCAGCAGAGTAGCAAATTGCGCTGACCACTACACTACGGAGACGAATAAATAATAAATTAATCTAATTGAAAGAATCCAACATATGTTATTGTATAATTATCATGAAAATAAAAAAGGATCATGCAAACACCCTGTTCTTTTTGAGTTTATTAATGTAAATAAGTCTAGTTTCGAGAAATCTAGATAACAAGTGAAAATACAATCTGTAGTTCTCAAAACTAATCGTGTTACATTAATAATCTTTAAAATAGTGGTTTCATACAAGCGTTTCATTTTAATATTTAAATAAGATGATGCGCCATGTCTGAGTCATCCCCGTGAATGTTTGTGATATGCGAGAACACGAATGTTTGTATTAAACGGCTCTCAATGAGAACACCATGCGATTAGCGAGCTCTAACATAACAAAAAGCACCGATGAATTTTCATTACCGTATACTTATTATTAATCCATCAACGACCATCCAGAATCAGAAAAGTTTGTACAAACAATGATTAGCCAGGTTTTTCATCACACGGTTAAGCAGAACAGAATATTTTTTTAAATTTTTTGTAATACTTAGAAGTCCGCCTCCGTAGTGTAATGGTCAGCATACTCAGCCACGGTACTGGAGGTCCCGGATTCGATTCCCAAGGAGGTGGGGTCAGTTAAATATATCTTATTTTTCACTCTTATATTTGTTCAATACTACCCCGAACTGGTACCTAAAGCGATGGGCTGATCACCTTTCCTTCATGTGTTAACGATCAAGATAACACTTTTTTTCTATGATGTAGTGCCCTATACACCATAGGGCGTGCAAAATGGTTAGAAGAAGAATACTTAGAAGATATAGCTAATCCAATGGAAAAAAATAGCGACAGAAGGTAAATATGTTTAAATATTTCCTAATTATACGTTTTTAAAATGTACTTCTGAAGATAACATACCAAGAAAAGTTTTAGTTGAACAGTTTTTTTTGTTTATGTCCAATTTTTTTTACAAATTCAAACTAATTTTCAAAGATTTGCTCCATTTAAAAATCATATAAAGATTTTTAGTACAAAGAAAATATATATAAAATTAGACTTGTATATTCACCTTTATATTTTTATATTGAGACAAATCTGTTTTTTAAATCTTAATATATGTAACTCCAGAATTTGTGAGAACGAATATTTGGACACATTCAAATTATTGCGAATGTCTTATAGGGAATGAAAATCGGACCGATTGTCTCATATTGGTTACTCTTCTCTAAATGTAGCAATTGATTACGCTGTCAACTTTGACTAGCGCATAAAACTAAGCTATTTCATGAGATTTGACGCAGGTTTCAATCTAAGCGCAGATTGAACTAACGATACCAAAATGCTCAGACCAATACGGAATCAATATAAATAGGTCTGTAAATGGAATGTGAGGTAACCATCCCGGGAAACCAATTGGTGAGATCATGCGGTCTTTAAAAAAATAAACAAAATAATGGTGAATGTTTATCAAGACAAAAATATTTAGGGAATTAATCAGAAAAGTAGGCAATTCGACGGTGAAATTATTTAAAAACATTTGGCTGTAATGTTTTTAGCGCATTGTTTAAGAAATCGAACTTGAATTGAAATCCAAAGCACTAATCTTAACTTTTTCAATATTTTAAACATATTTCTTTTTATATTTTTGACATCTCAACGTGACAAGGTGTTAATCTTAACTTTGTCAATATTTGCAACATTTTTTTAAACATTTTTGACATCTTAACTTAATAAGGTTATAATCCTTACTTTTTCAATATTTCAAACATTTTGCTTTTACTTTTTAGACATCTCAACATATTTGAAGAAGACAATGAAACTCTGTGTATTTACACGGCTTATGACCTGCTTATGGCTGGTTAAGTGATCACTTTGCACATATGTAATATTAACTATTCTACCCATTATGAAAAACCACACTACTTAATTTTTTGTTACTTCTACGTACATCAATATCATGACGCTTTATAATTAGGTTACCAGTAACCATCTACGGTTGGATTGAGAAAGCTTTTATTTACCTGAGACCCTTTTATTTAGATGTATGCAAGTATTTTAATAATGTTATTTTTATTTTATTTCCAATAATTAATCAATCATTTTCCATTTCCACATATAACATTTTCTCCATATTTATCAGAAAGATTTCGTAACCCTCTACCATTAAATTCTTCCATTTATAAAACGTTGTAGATCCTATTTTTTTTTAAATGAGTCATGCATGCATATAAAAAATATATAGTACTATGTACAATGTGAGTAGTTTTAAATTACCATTTTTTTATATTTTTAAATCTCATTATCGTCCAATGGTGCATAGATTAACCGCATCGTATTGACGCAGTGTAAGCTTGATCGTACATTTCATGATGGCATAGTGATCAATCTTACGCTTTAGGTATCATTCCAGGGTTTATTTAAAATAAACACAATATAAGAGTAAAATATTAAGATTGTCCGCCTCCGTAATGTAATGGTCAGCACGCTCGGCTACCGTTCTGGAGGTCCCGGGTTCGATTCCCAGGGTGGGTCAAATAAATATAAGTGATTTTTTCACTGTAATATTTATTCAATATTACCCTGGACTGGTACCTGAAGCGGAGGGCTGATCACCTTTCCTTCATGTGTAAACGATCAAGATAACTCTGCGTTTATATGACGCAGTGCCTTATGCACCATTGGGGTGCGGATAAGGGTTTTATTATTATTATTATTAAGAGTAAAAAATCACTAATATTAGCGTACCATATTTTTATTTAATTTATCACTATTATTTATGTCTTGATTATTTTTATTTCATTTTATTGCAACAATAGTCAAAAGCATCGTCTGACTCGGGTGCAAATTTGAAATATCATCCGAAAGTCGGACGAAAATTTATTAAATTCAGTTTTACCGGTATCCCATTCGATATATGATACATACGTGAAAATGTGTTCTACCGCCGCAGCAATTTCCCACAGATGTTTCGAAAACCGACAAACCCAGCGTAGACCGAGTGGAACAATAACTTCGCAACTTTTCACAAACGAAACTCTAAGTCTTAACATGACCAATTTTTCAACGGACACTTTATCTAGATACAACATTTTGAGTGTGTCCTAATACTTGTTCGCAAATCTGGATTATCTCCAATGATAAAAGTTATTTATCACATTATTTTTTGACATCTCAACATAGTTGAAGAATAATAAGATATTCCATAATATATTCTTCTTCATCTATGTTGAGAAAAAATAATATGATACATTACTCTTATAATTGAAGATAATCCAGATTTGTGAACGAGTATTTGGACACACTCAATATGTTGATAGTATATGAAATATTCTTACGAGAAACGTCTGAGACATTACTATTTATCATTAGAATCCTAACTGTCCATCAAACCTCTTCCATTAGTTTTTCCTTCTACCTCCTTCCCTAAACTGCCTTTTTCCTTTGCCTTCCTTATTATCATCAATTAGTAATTTACGTTTTTTTTAATGTTCAAGAGTACTATCTACAATCTGATTGAAAACAGCTATATATGTCCGCTTCCATATTGTAATGGTCAGCACGCTCGGCTACCGTTCTGGAGGTCCCGGGTTCGATTCCCAGGGGGATTAAATAAGTATAAGTGATTTTTTCACTCTAATATTTATTATATCATATTACCCTGGACTGGTACCTAAAGCGGAGGGCTGATCACTTTTCCTTCATGTGTTAACGATCGAGATAACACTGCGTTTGTATGATGTAGTACCCTATGCATCATTGGGGTGCGGATAAGGGTTTGAATGAATATATGGTATCAAACGTTTTGATCAATATAACTAGTCTGTTCTTGGTTGGTTGGAAGATATTGCTTTTTTAGCAATAAGCCCGCCAATGTACTCATTTCTTTTCCGTACATGAAGTTTAAATAGATAAATAAATAAAATAAATGACTTGAGAGTTTTTAATTTTTTTTTTAATCGTGTTAGTACGAATTCACGTAAGTCGAAATCGCATAAGTAGAGGGCTTACTGTATACTGTGGTTTACAGTCCCAGACTCTGTCCGTGTCGATACAGTGATACAGTGCGGTAGACTGTAGCTCACCTGGCGGTTGACACAATGCCAAGACTTGGCCAGACAAAGAATACGCCAAAAATACGCACGTGAATAAGCGACAACCACTAATTCGTATATCGATACGACACCACCATACACCGCACGGCTAGCATTCTCGACCAAACGACTCAATGTTGCGATGACCGGGAAGATTCGAGAATAAGATCGAAGGTTAAAAAAATCATTGATTTTATTTTTGCACGCACTTTTCTTAATCATGAAATTCGCAAATATTGGGGAAATTCGTAAACTAACACTTAGCATGGTTAATTAACGTTTAAGTAAAATTTATTTGATCTCTAAGTCCAGGTAATATTTGACGTAATTGATTTTGTTTTTAAAAGAAATGATGTATCGAAAGGTAAGGAGTTTTAAAAATATAAAACACTCTCCTTACCATCCATTGTTTACTTTGTAAAATACCACTTTTTTCAAACACTTATTTGTGACTACCGGTTTCGGAAAATTATTCCATAATCAGGTCATTAAAATTTAAATAAAATCACAACATAAAAATTATTAAAATTAAAATTAAATCTTTACGATTTGACATTTGTATATGGTAAAAATAAAAAATAAAATGAAAGAGAGAAAGACGACAAATGATACATAATGGGAATATTTTCGAGTCCAGTTTTGAAATTTAATTTTTAATTTTAATGACCTGATGATTTAATAATTTTCCGAAACCGGTAGTCACAAATAAGTGTTTTTAAAAAGTGGTATTAGACAAAGTAAACAATGGATATTAAGGAGAGTGTTTATTACCCTACCACAAAATTATCAATGCTTTTAATATCCAAAATATATTTATCAATGTATATTCTTAAAAAAAAGTGTTATTCTTTAAAAATTGAGCCCGGAGAGACGTCTAGCCCTCAGCGCAACTAAACACGTTCTAACGTTTGAGATCTCGGCCTTAATAAATTACAAAGTAAAGCATGAAATTTGTCTTAAATTTTACTTGTGGTTCCAACCCTAATGTAAGGAAGTTAAGCATAGAGTTAGCAAAAAGGATGAAAGCAGACTGAATGCAATCTCTCAAACAAATTTGTGGCAAAACGATGTGTGATAGACATTTGAATGGTGATACATGAAAAGAATGCAATTCTGAGATAAGCATTATTTAAAAAAATGCGAAGACTGATTGGTGTGGCGTTCTGTTCTCTCTGCCTTACCTCACGGAGATGCGGCGTGAGTGAGTTAATTAGTTGGTTTATATTTACTTATGAATCGAGCGACCATCAATTGACATAATATCACCCTTTGTCGTCAATTAGCCATTTTAGACTTGTCGTTGAAACTTGTTATTAGAGTCGCATTATCAAAAGCAAATATTAAAACATCAATTGAGTTTTGAATATGTACATTGTTTTATACCATTAATGCTTTTCAAGAAAAATAGCTTCATGTTTTTTTTTTTTAAATCAGTATTCCCTCTTAAAATAGTCAGTACATTCCCCTGTAATCTGTCTATTTTATCAGGAACTTCTCAGCATTTTCTCAATGTTGATCATGCTGTTCGGCCCACACTAGATTATCCCTCCTGTTCCCAACACAGATTCAAATAAAAAAAATTGTTAAGAAGAAACAAAAATCCTCATTTTTATTAAAATTAAACACTTGAATAATCCACTTAATCGAGTTTTATTTTTATTTACGACTAGTTTCGAAAACGACAGTTGTTTTCATCTTCTGGTACAAATTAATTATTAATATATTATTAGATTAAAACCAATATTTTTAGCTTTTCCACTTTATTTTTATTTGACCAGCGACCGGGTTTCGTCGTTACCGACATCATCGAACTGGACCAGTCTGATTATGTCGGTGGAAAAGCTAAATATATTGGTTTTAATCTAATAATATATTAAAATGCAATTCCATCACGAAGTGTCAGTGGATAATATAAATCTATTAAATTAATTATTGGTTTTTGTTTTAATTTGTACCAGAAGATGAAAACAATTGTCGTTTCCGAAACTAGTCGTAAATAAAAATAAAACTCGATTAAGTGGATTATTCAAGTGTTTAATTTTAATAAAATAATTATGTCATTCCACAAAGTCAATGCCGAATCAATAAATAATATAAAAATCCTCTTAATGATGTATAAACTTTATACATAATAAGCAAGGTGAAAAATTAATGCAATACCAATCTAAAAAATAAAATAAAACTTGCCTTTTATGATTCGCAACAATTTACGTGCCCGTTGTTTATGTCCCCAATGACGCTGTATTGAAACCTCCCCTAATCCCCGCTAAACTTGCAGCAGTTAACCTGATGACTAGGGGATAGTTATAATGATTAACCTTAGTCACTAGGAAGCCAATAGGAAGCGGAACAAGCCAAACTCCTAAGCCTTTCCTAATCTCCATCGATCCTCCGTGTCCTATTACTTCCTACTTAATACCCCCCAATCAATATTAATGAACGTACGCTGTCCATTGCTAATATTATTCAAGTAAGATATTGTCGGGATAATTAGTGTAATCAGGGTTAAATCAAACACTAGGGAAGATAGCTCTCGGACATTCGACTGAATGTACGCTTGACCAAATGATATTACCTCTTCTAACCATTTGCTTAAAATCACATGTCAAACGTTAACGACATATTCTATTTATCTTCATCCGTACCTAACGGTCTATAGGAAACTGCGTCAAATTGATGCAATTTTAAGTTGATTGTTATTTATATGGAGACAAGTGAGGCAGTCTTGCCCTTATCTTATGAACAAGTATTTGGACAAACTCAAAATGTTAGGAAGGGAAGGATTATTCAACATTGTCATTTTAAAAAGTAATTGTTAGGTTCCAATGTCCAAAGTTCAATTACCATGCACAATTTTTAAAAAGTCTCAAATTCCTTTGAATTATATGTTGGTTTTATCTTAAGCTAAAAAGTTTGTGCGTCACCCGATAATTTGCCACACACAAAGGGCCGGTATTTCTCTTTGTAGTATACGATTACAACTTCTGATATCTTAATTGTATCAACTCACCTTGATGTTTGGGAAAGAAAAGTGTTATAAAATTACACTCTTCAAATATAAAATACCACCCGGAGAGCATACGTGACAAGAAGATAAACATTTTTGGTTTATTTATTTTGCACGAGGTAAGTCGGACGCAATGACTTCTGACTCAACGAGTTCGCCAATGCCTAAATTCAATATCGTCTATCCGACTCAAATCAGTGTCTCTAAATAGGTATGAGTTTATGTTTATACATTGCTTGAAATTTATATGTGTTTAATATTTTTATATCCAATACTGAAATTTTATTTCAATGTCGTGGGCAGAAAGGTGAATAAAAAAGTTAACCGTAGGAAAAAACTTTCATCATGCAGTCGTATATAAGTATATACATATACATAGATATGTATATATGTATATAAATATGTATATATATATATATATATATATATATATATATATATATATATATATATATATATATATATATATATATATATATATATATATATTTATATGTATTTTTACATTTTATTAAATCTAAAATTAAGTTAATTAACCACCATGATCATATTAATAATAAATATTCAATGTTAATAAAAATTTACATATTCCTTTATTAAAAATCTTAAATGTCCTGAAACTTTTTACAGATGCTATTGAAATTTTGTGATATTGTGGCATTTAAATACGCAAAGGTTTTTCTATAGCTACAAAAATAAAAATATTCGTCTGTTAAAAATAATTTTAGAAATTTTGACACAACGTTGCATTAAAATACACGCGTATTTTGTGTGCTTTTATCTTAATTTTTTATTTAACAAGACTGAACCACAGTAATGCGTGGTTGGGACAGCTAGATTAGATATTTACTTGAAATTAATACTCTTTCAAATATGTATATATGTATTTTAAACATGTCCAAAAATATATTCTTTAACCATTCAATATGACGGATTTATGAGAAAAATCAGATATAAATTTGAATCAGATGAGAGTACAGATGTTATTTTAATCATTATTTTTTAAACATATTTTGATACTGTCAAATAAATTCGCGTTTCTGTACCATTTAAGTTTACAATATTTTCTTTAATTAATACTGTTTATCTTCCACGCCAAATTCAATTTCAATTCGCATTTTTTTTTAAGAGAAACACTAATGTTCTTAATACTGCAATGAAGTATTTTTTGTTAGCCCAAGCGGCTCGTTATTCAGAATTATACTAGCATATCTTGAACCTTAAACTCGTAACTTTCGAGTCTGAGACACTTACCACGGGACCATGACCCGACACAAAACTAATATTAAGAAACAATACCAAATAAACGAAAAAATGTTAAAATGTATACATAAAACTTTTAAATTTATTATATAAAATTTATTTTATGTAAGAAACACATTAAACTTAATGCAATCATTTGAAATTGTAGCAATATTTGTGGTTTGTAGTCCTGAAAGTTATTGGTTACAAAACCTACATTTTGAAATAATTTATTATACTCATCTTGAATCTGCTGACATCAAAATTCATATTTATATGATCCAAAGATATGTTGAAGATCTACAGTTATTATGAATTGAATACATATAATATTCAATTCATAATAAATATAAAATTGCGACATAACATTGCACTGGCATTCGTATACGCAATAATTGCCAAAACACTTCATCATCCAAGGAAACAATTTATAGTTTTTTAATGGTCCGTCCAAAACTCTTGCTTCAATAAATTGACTCAAATCACTTATTCCACTGAACCTCATTCATGATACCCATATGTTTACATATATATATATATATATATATATATATATATATATATATATATATATATATATATATATATATATATATATATATATATATATATATATATATATATATATATATATATATATATATATATATATATATATATATATATATATATATATATATATATATATATATATATATATATATATATATATATATATATATATATATATATATATATATATATATATATATATATATATATATATATATATATATATATATATATATATATATATATATATATATATATATATATCTTCTTCTTCCTGACTACATCCCAACTTATCGTCTTTGTAGACTGTCAGCTCTCCTTGTCCTCAGGTTTTAGGTCCTTCTATCATAGACAACGTGACCATTCAGACAACAACAAGGCCATGCCTTCCAATCTTGTTATCCTTATGTAGCATCCAAGAATTATTTGGTCTGCCTCTCGATATCTTTCGTAGAAAATCCATAGCGACTGTCTGGTTCACAATATGTCCAAGTTCTCTGCGTCCTTTGTACCTACTCATACCATCTGAATTACCATACTATTAATATCTGTTACACATATCACATATAAAACTACATTCATTATAAACGAATTGAAGTATTCATTAACCGTTTTCATTCAATTCATTTATCCATAATTTTGTCTAATAAGCTAAACCGGTAAAAATCGTTATTTCAACAAAGTTGATTTACCTGTACAACTATGAAGGAGCTATTATTAAATTCGGTCTTATTATTTCACGTAGAAATGGAATACCATTAAATATATATTTTTATTTTATAACTCTATCGGCTTGGCAAGGCGGCTGGGCGCCAACATTTGCTATTGAATGACTCCTACACAAATGTACAACACACGTTTATATTTGTACGTTATCTTTATATATATACACGAAGACTCCACCTTTAGTAGCAGCACACCTACTATTGTTTCAATACACAAAAGACGAGAACTGAAAATCATACATGGAAAAATAAACATATTTTCACAAATATAATTAAAGTATGAGTAGGTACCTGTCTTAAAAAGCGATATTAATTCCTTAACACTTACTCTCATACATTATATATCGCTCACTCCTTTCAACAACGTCGTAAATAAAAAAACTTGATTTTTTAGGAGATCGTTTTTAAAGTTTAAAAATATAATGAAATTTGTTGAAAATAAATATCAAGCCACTTATTGAACTTTTTCTTGTACACGGGATCTTTTTAGGCAAAACCTGAATGTTTTTTCTCCATTTGAAAAATATTAAGTATATTTTAAAAAAATAATTAAACAATACCTTTTCTTCAAAATGCAAAAACAACACTTTCTTTCCTGTAGTGGGTAAATATTAAGTTAAAAATACGCCGCTTTTGCTGGGATATAGTACATTTTCTGGGCATTCCGAAAACATGCAACACTGAAAATTGACGATTTTTGATTTATGACGTTCTTGAAAGGAGTGAGCGATATGTATAATATTATATAAAGTTAATAAGCACTACTCTAAGCCACTTCATAGGGACATATCACGTCAGCTAAATCGTAAAGTATCTTCATCCGGGCTTACTTCATACAAGCGAATAAAATCATAATAATGAGGTCATTGAACTAAACTGACCGAAAAATGCAAAAACCCACAAACATACATTTATGCAACATGGTAAAGCGTATTTTTGAATCCGATAAATTCCCATAATATAAAGTTACATTGCAATGTTTTATCCGCCTCCATAACGTAGTGGTAAGCGGTTTGGCTATAAGCTGGATGTCCTGGGTTCAATTCCCCGGGGAATAAAAAAAAATACAATTTTTTTTTCCAAATTTTATATTATCATGGACTATAGTCAAGAACTAATCACCTAACCTGCACGTGATTCACGATCAAGATAACATTGCCTTGATACGTTACAGTGCCATATGCACTTTTGGGTGCGGATAAGTATTGGAAGAATAATACTTGTAATACTTTTTACTAGAAAGTAAACCCAGAAATAATTAAAGACTTTATAGATTTATTAAAAGTTTACATATTCAAAAATAGGCGGACGCACCCATTTGCAAATAAATAAGATATTTTTGATGGATCGCCATTTAGTTATTTCATGAGATAAATAACATATATCGCTTTCAATAGCGACATAAATCAAAAATCGTCAATTTTCAGTTGCGCATGTTTTCGGAATGCCCAGAAAATGTTCTACATCTCAGCAAAAGAGATATATTTTAACTTTATATTTACCCGCTACAGGGCAGAAAATGTTGTTTTTGCATTTGAAGAAAAGGTTTTGTTTAATATTTTTTTTAAATATATTAGATGTTTTTCTTATGGAGAAAAAACCTTCAGGTTTTACCTAAAAAGATCTGTTACACAGTAAAAAGTTCGATAAGTAGCTAGTAATTTATTTTTAATACATTGTATTATATTTTTCAACTTTAAAAACGTTCTCCTGAAAAATCAAGTTTTTTGATTTATGACGTTCTTGAAAGGAGTGAGCGATATGACTTAGAATGTTTCAACAAGATAATTGATTAGTATTTGAGTAGTGTGGTTGTCAATCATGGGTAAAATAATAAATGTTACACATGCATGAAGTGATCACTCAAACCAGCCTATAACAGGTCGTTTACTTGTTAATATTCAGATATTCATGCTCTCCTTTATCCTTATTGAGATAATATAAATAACACCTACAACCCAGATTTGTGAACAAAGATTTACACACACTCAAAATATTGTGGTTTAAAAAAAGCATGCAATCTTCTTTGATATTGCGTAATTTTTATTTATTCGCGTTGTTACTGGTGTCACAAACATCTCACTTTAAGCTTTAAGCAATGATCTCAATTCTTAATCCTGTACGTTGTAACCAAGACTGTATATACACATCTTAATTTATCGTGGAGTGAAAATAAATTAATCAGTGTACAAATAAAATATTTTGTAGTATACTTTTATCGTGGTAAGGTATTTATGTGTCAACGAATGTAATTTCGCAAAATGACATATTATTTTGCTCGAAATATTACACTGGAGGTTCAAATAACAAATGAAAATGTTTGAAAATTTCAGGAAAAAACCAAGAATTTTATTATTAATTATTTAACCCTTTCGAGGCGATTATTTCATGGTGTTTAAAAATTGTACCCAGAACTAAGTTGGTAGGTTTTATAATTGTTAATGGTAATATTATATGCTGATCCATAACTCCACTGAGAGTCAACAAATAATAATTGATAGCCTAAATATATGGGTCTAAAAAAAAATTTTAAGTAATGCGGTAAACAACGATTAAAGCCAATGTGCTAACAGCTTATTATATTGTTTAAAAGATTTTTTTTAAATTTTCATTGCTGCATAATCAATGCATAATAAAATAAAATATTTTCATTAATTGATTCGGCAGTCACTTTGTGGTAAAACCTATCCAATTTTAATTAAAGTTATACTTAGTAGGTAAATACCACTATTTCTTAAAATCTGTACGACCCAATTATAAAATTTGAAATTAGCTTCACATACGGTGTTTAAAAATTATGCAAAATGCATCGAAACACGTGTCACAGTGGATTTCAAGAAATAGTGATGTTGAAGTAAAATTTTAGTTAAAAATATAAAATTAATTAGAAATGTGTGTTTTTATTTTCTTTCTTTTACATTTATTCAGACTTAAAAAATAACAACGCGTGGAAAAGTCTATCGGAAAATTGAATAATTTTATACATTATACAAAAAAGTAAAATGTTTTTAAAAAAACACAGAAGCAAGATTTAAATTAAGAAAAATAAATTGTGCGGTATGGAATCATGATTGATTTATTTCTGAATAATTTCGTGATATTTTTTTAATACAACCAAAACCCTTATCAAACAATATAAAATGGCGTACTTTTTTTGACACGAGAAATATTCTCAGAAAATAGTAGACAAGCGTTCCACATATTAAACGATAATAAATTGTCGATGGAAAAACAATTGAATAAAAAATCCATCGCATCATTTTAAATCACAATCTTTCGAGCTAAAATAAAATAAATTTTCCAGCTGACTTGCTAGTCGATACGAATTAAGGTTAAAAGAGAAAAAATAAATTATATGCGAAATATGCAAATGCAAAAAAGGATGATGCGAATTGGAATGAACAGTCGGTAACCAAGTGTTAACATTGACATTGGCTGCGATCCAAATATCGGAGATACCTTTCTGCATAAATTAGAAAAGTCTAGATATTTACTAACGTGCGGAAACTTCTCTGCGGAAGCTGTATTTCAGTAAAACACCTTCAAAAATAATTTTTGATTTCAAATTAAAAATTCGATTTTCCAATACGCTCCATGACGTGTCTCGTTTATAATGAATTTCGCAATGAATGCGTAACATTACTATTCATTTATTAAAGTATAGATTGCGAGAACTAATAACAATTATATTAATTTTGCTAATAACAATTAACTTGTTAAATTTATCTTTACTTGTTTAACGTGAATATTTATTTATGGTTCGCAAACAATAAAAAACACATAACATGAAATAAAATGCAATGCAATATAATACGTTTAAATGTTTTTCATTGATCAGACGAGAACATAATAATTAACAGCAACAAGTAAAAGCACAGATTAAATACATATTCCATAAAAAAAAGAATGGAAATGTGTTAAAACGCATTAAAAAATAATAATAAAAGATGAAGTAAAAAATAAGAGCGAAATTAATCTAAGCTACATGATAAAAATAAATTGTGACAGTCGTGTTGATAATAATTTTGAAACCATCGAAACATGTGTTATAATAGATTTCAACAAAAAGTAGATATAAAAAAAATCAAAAGTTAGCAAGTTAATACATAAATCATTGGAGTATTGTTGATTTCATATCCCTAACGATATAATTAGGTACTTATGTTTTTATAGTCGATTTTAAAATTCAATTTGCTAAATATTTTTGTCCATGTCAACCATAATCCTTTGCATAATGAGTGTTCTCTTTAATTTAAAGTTTCAACAAAAGTATGTCATTGTGGCGTTTTATTTATGTCAGAAATAAAACTCACATTTTAAGTGTAATGAATGAGCGATATATTTATCAACATGCGTTAATTATTTATCCAAATATTTTGGAAAAAAGTACGTATCGGCATTTTTTGATAATTCCCAAAAATTTTGAAACGCTTGTAAATAATGAATTCAGATAATATATTACGAAGTGATAAGTCTTGAAAATTCCTCAAGTCATATGTTTCATTATGATAATACTGCAGTTTGTGTTACGCAAACAATTCCATTCCGAAAATAAAGCTATAACCGCGTTGAAAATCTTTGCACTACAGTTTACAAGTCTCGCATAAGATCCCAGCTTCCCCATTCTACCCCTAAGTGGAAAATTCGCCTGTTAGGCAGGTAAAGAGATGGAATAAGTGGATTGCCTTCCCCGATCACTCCAGAGCTATGCAGACGAGCGTGCACACAAAGCCTTAAATATGTCTTTGGAAAGGAAATAAAAAAAGCTTTACGAGCTTTCTTTACTTAAGCGAATGAATACTGCGTCTACATCCCTTCTTCCTTTACCTTCCCGCTTGCAAGTCTGCATCCGTCAGATGGTGGATTTTCCTTCTAAGTCCAGAGATTATTTATAAAGGATAGATTTGAGAGTGCATTACTGTAATTGAATTCAAACAAATGTAGCACCTGAGTTTTTTTATTTATTTAAATAATACGTCTGCATTTCATGAAAAAATAAGACACCATATATAGTAACTTAAAACTATTTAACTAACGAACCGTTACGCCGCTTCTACGCAGGAGTAGGCAGAGAGAATAGAATGCCACACCAAACTGTCTTTGCACACAATATTCGCCTTTTTCACATTCTTACATCTTTTCATACTTACACGCCGATTATTCCGACTTCTGACTTGACTATTTTTATATATTATATCAACGACAAAAATAACATAGTGTCTGTAATACTATACATCTTTTATCAACTGACGTGGCCAAATGTGTGAAATAAATGACATTATTTTAAAATAAAGGTATTATTTTTTTATCAATTCAATACTTCTGTAATAAACAATACATTATTTAAATAAACAAATAATCAATTTAATTTTAAAATAAGATTTATTCATTTAATTTTTTAGTAAATATTTTTGTATTTAAATACAGACATTTAAACTTAAATTACATGTTATTTAAAATATCTCTATGTTTACATTACAGCAATTTAACGCGTCAACAGCTAAGGGCTGACTAGAATTAAGTGATTTTTTTTGTAGAAATTTTTATTGTTGCGCTGTATAAAAGCAATCAACCGAAGTACAAATTGACACTTGTAAAATACGTCATTTTTAATTAAATTTGAGGACTTTACAATTAGATTTTTTCAATGGAAAAGATCTAAATTTTTGTTATGTACACATATATTTTAATTTTTAACTATTTTGTAGGTCTGTTATTAAAAATATCTATAAAATTATGATAAAGTGATCTTAAACATATCGCTCACTCCTTTCAAGAATGTCATAAATCAAAAATCGTCAATTTTTAGTTGTGCATGTTTTCGGAATGCCCAGAAAATGTACTTTATCCCAGCAAAAGCGGCATATTTTTAACTTAATATTTACCCGCTACAGGGCAGAAAGTGTTGTTTTTACATTTTGAAGAAAAGGTAGTGTATTATTATTTTTTTAAATATACTTAATATTTTTCAAACGGAGAAAAAACCTTCAGGTTTTATCTAAAAAGATCTGTTGCACAGTAAAAAGTTCAATAAGTGGCTTGATATTTATTTTTAATACATTGTATTATATTTTTAAACTTTAAAAACGTTCTCCTGAAAAATCACGTTTTTTTATTTATGACGTTCTTGAAAGGAGTGAGCGATATAAATAAACTCTAGATTCAGAGTCCGCGACACTTACCAAAGGTCAATTTTTTCCTGAAAATAGTTCAACTAATACCTGATTTAACGAGCTAGTATTAGTTTAACGAAGAATTTCATTATCATTATTATGATTGTGTTTCTGCCAAATAAACAATTAGCGTCACCTGTCATAGGTTGAAGGTAATTAAAATTAGATCTGCTATTATGGTCCAAAACCCACTGTTTACGATTTGGACATTATAACGTAGTAAACACACGTATAAGAAACACAATCGACTTTACCATATGATAATGAAAATCGTAGTTATTTTGATTTTTTTTATAGGTTAACTTACGTCATTCAGAGTCATATAAAATTCTATCGACATCTTAACATAGAAGATAAAAAATTTGGAAGTGTGGGTATTTACAAAGATTAAGACCAGTCACAGGATGCTTAAGGTGAACATTTTATAAACGAGTAACATTCACCCATTATTGACAACCACACTACTATTTTTTTTGGAACTTGTATACATATCCTTTGATTGCTACGTTCATTCCAACGTGAGTTCTCGGCAAGACCTATGGTTGAGTTGAGTAAAGTTGTGCTCTTCCAAAATTTGTAATAATGTGATTGTCAAGCATGGGTAGAATGGTGAATGTTACACGTGTAATAAGTGATTATTTAAGCCTGTAAATACCAAGACTTCCACATTCTTCTTTACCTTTATTGAAATGTCAAAATAAATAACTTAATGGAGAAACCCAGCTTTGCGAATAAGGATTTGGACACACTCAAAATGTTGCTTTTGTAAACTAGTTTTCATTAAAGGTCAATTAATATTCTTGAAAATAAATTGCCACAATATGACTTTCAATTCATTGTATATTTTTCGTCGTACAAAGTAGTAGTAGGTCTTAAAAGTTTTTTTCAATTTTAATAGCCAGATAAGATATATACAAAGATAGGTTTTACAACACTTGGATGTTGACATTTGTCTGTTTAGTAATACAGTCTGATAAGCATGCAGCTAAATAGGCAATAAAATATGCAAAACGCGGTGCAATAATAGCACAAACAACGGGCAAAATGCAGTAATAACAATAATTATCATTTGTGCAACGGTACCTACGCAGCCCTAATTTATTGGGAAATCATTATAATGGCAACACCGCCCGCGCTGGAAACCGTGTTAATGCAAAAACTAATATGTATTCGCACAGGACCCGGGCCGTAAATAACACTAAAAATAATGTCGGCTGTCTGAGAATATTAAATTGAACACACTGTGGACGCCACTGGTGATCGTGTACAAATTACGAATCATTCTCCTAGGTGCCAAAGAAAGCAAGATTTGGTGAGAATCAGTGCGTTCTTGTGCATTACAGTGGTCGAGTCATTGATTTCAAGTAGTGACAAATGTTCAAAAAAAAAATTAAACAATAATTTATTACGTTTTGAAATCTCAGTAAAGATGAAGAAGAATATGGAAGTCTGGATATTTACAGGTCTTACAGTCTGTCATAGGCTCGATTAAGTTATAACTGTTTACAAGTATAATATTTACCATTATACCCATGATTGACAACCACACTTCTAATTTTTTTGGAACTCATGTATTTTTTTATATAATTCATACGTCGCTTCATGTACAAGTTTGTTTGTAAAAGGGTGTTTGCTTAAATGTTATTTTAGAAATTGCCCTTTTAAATGTATTTTGTTCACAACGTTTTGTGTGTCCAAATCCTTGTTCACAAATTTGGATTTCTACACTTGCCACAATCAATCGCCAAATATTAAGTGTTTATAAATCATTTTCATATCTATTTTATTTATTTATTTATTTAACCTTCATGAATAGAAAATAAATAAGTACATTGGCGGGCTTATTACAAAAAATCAATATCTTCCAACCAACCATCGGTAGCAAGTATTGTATAAGAAAACTATTTTTTTATGCAAACACTTGCTTTTTCTTAGAGACCTGCTTTTATTAAAACACCTGCTTTTTATAAAGGGTTATTTTTACATATTAACATCTCAACATAGATGAAGAAGAATATGGAAGTCTGGGTATTATCAGGGCTTACATTAAACATGGACAGAATGTTAAAAATATTTTGTATATTAAAAGCATTCTTAACTTTGTGGTATGGTAATATAGCACTCTTCTAATCATTAAGTATTAACTTTCTGTAATACTACTTTAAAGTGGTATAACACAAAATAAACGATGAATGATATGGAGAGTGTAAGAATGAAAAATGTTACACTGCCAACAACTATTAGATTCTCTTCCCATAAATTGATTAATCTCTGTGATATATGTATTATATATTTCTAAGAGAACAAAGACGAATGCAGTATTGAAAACATATTGACAGTATTGTTACCGAAGTTTAGTCGATGTAATTTTCAATGCTTAGTAGTTTTCCGCGATCGGACGTGATATCGCATAGCAGATTTCTGATTTACTGACGGAGCGCTCGTTTTCAGCTTGACAGAAATTATTTTCCCGCGGTGCTTGTCCGAAACAACATGGCCGCCGCACGCTTGACAAGGTAACAAATACAGGTCAAAATAACAAATGACCGGTGTATATCAACTGCCTTTTAGGCGGGGACCGGCCCCTACACTACATAACTCAAGCACGTGGAAAAGTCGCAATAATGCTCGTTTTATTGTAATGACTCTCCGTGGAATGACACGACTTCCGGGAAAATTGCAGATGTCTACAAATTTGGGCCTTCCCGCTTATGACGAGGATATGCGAGAGTAATTGCAGAATCACATATCACTAATTGGGAGTCTGTTAGTACAATACACATTGTGTGTGTGTGTGTGTGTGTGTGTGTGTGTGTATGTGTGTGTGTGTGTATGTGTGTGTGTGTGTGTGTGCGTGTGTGTGTGTGTGTGTGTGTGTGTGTGTGTGTGTGTACCTATATATACATACCTACGTATATAATTACTATTAAGGCGAATAAAGTTGCAATAGGAGCAAAGGAGACTTGGCATAACCAAGTGTTTCAAATACTTGAAAGTAGTCAGATCAGGAGACGGTGGGTATGCTTGAATGTGAAAGAGGGGATGAATATTTGCAAAGATCATTATTTCTTCGCTCATTCGTTCCATATGTCCAAACCATATCAACACATTTTTCCTTTTTTTTCGATTATGCTTATTTGGTCCATTGTAAAGACAACGTGGTGTTATGTTATATTCTCTCTGTCTACCCCTGAATCGATGATTTTAAGAAGAAAGAAAAATAAATAGATATCTTAAAAAAAAATCACGAACTATAAATAAAATGCTGCAAGGATTTTTAGAAAATGAATAGTACAATGAATATTCAGAAGTACACAAGGTGTAGCTTGTCCCATATATCCTATAACATCGCATCAAATTAGACGCAATACCACGTGAAGGACGAAGGTCCTCCCAGAACAAAAAAGGGTCCCAGCATCCTGTCCCCGGTGGTAGATTAGGACAGCAGGAGGCGGAGGAGATAAAAACTGGTCCTGCAAAGGTATCCCCGTAATCCTCTGTTATCTTCTATCTGTCGGGGGAGCAGAGAACTGTACGGGGATAAGACTGATTAACTGTAACGCTTGTGAGATATATTTACTATTTACTGGAGACTTGACGCAAATAGGTACCTGAAAAAAACTTTTCAGGCAGAAGTAATAACGTAATGTTTGATTATATTGTTTTATATGTAATATGCCTGTGATGAAACTGAAAATAAAAATAACGGTGAAGTCGTTAAAATGTCTCTTTTTTATATTTTCACAATGTTATACTGTTAAAGGTACCGGTTAGAAAAATGAAAACAAAGTATTGTTTCTATGTTTCTCTAAAAATACTAATTTTCAAGTACTATTGGAATCTACTAAAAAAAATTGGAATAAATTTTGGCACCATACTCTTTTCAACCTTAGAACTGAGAATATTTCCTTTTACCACACTTTTTTTCTCTTTACAAACGTTGTATAGTTCAAGAATACTTTAGACTTTTCTTAACTTATAAAAAACAGCTTGACTTACTTAAAAACGCAATATAAACCATTTTTAATAAATTATAGAGATGTGTACTTCAAGCTCTTTCTTTTAAATTAGCTGTTACATACTAAGATATTTTTTAAATCTCTGTTTTTCTGATATTCCATTTGTTTTTTTAAACAATTAATAGTTATTTTCCTAGAGTATAAATATTCTTTAATATTATATATCATGTCTAATAGTTTTTTTTTATTAATGTATTACTAAGTAAATACCACTTTTTCTTGTAATCTGTGTTTAAAAATTATGCGGAATGCATCGAAACACGTGTCACAGTAGATTATAAGAAAAACTGGGAATTATTAAGTAATACATTAATTAAAAATGGATGGATTTTACCACAAAGTGACGACAAAGTGTCGAATCAATTAATGAAACTAATAGTTTTCTCCAACAATAATTATAGCAAATTTTTCAAAAGAAATGTTAAAGATCTGTCGAAATCATTACTAAATTCTCTCTAGCCGACAACATGACTAGGTACCCTTGTTGATTCGTCGTGGGAAATTTTAAGGCTTGAAAGAAACAGATTATGAGATATAACATATCTTCGCCAAACTATGGAAAATGCGTTTATTCTGATAAATGATTTAGTATTCTCATACGCCATCAATGTTTGTATTTTACACTCCATTTTCGATCACTTAGTTGTTCTATGGAATCGAGTTGCTTTTTATAATTTATAATACAAAAGTAAGATTTATATTTTTCTTACACAGCATTCATGGTCATATGCAGTAATTTTAGTAGAATGCTTATGTTGAACGTGGTGGTAATCATCCAGTTTTATTAAGTTTAATTAAGATAATGTTTTTAAGCAGTTTTTACAGCTAAGATAAAATGCTGATTGGCTGGATCATCCCTTTAAAAAAGCGATTTCAATTTATGTGGGTTATTTTCATCTACCAGATATTGATTAAACAATAATTTATCAATTATTCGTTTCACTTTTTCGACATTTTAATCTGTTTCGGTATATAACATAGTTCAAAGTGAGAATTGCATATTCTCTTATTTTAAAAACATAATGCATATTGTTTTTAATAAACATTAATATTTGTCTCTCTCTACCGATTTAGATATTTATGGGTTTCTTTGATCTTGAAAATAAAAATCTTCTGCTGTTTGTAATTTGTCCAAAAATAAACTGAATGCTCATAAAAAAATGTCATTTCATTTCCATAAAGCAAAAATACGTCTATTCATTCTCTAAATAACTCTATTTTGTTCCGAGATATAAAAAACTCTCCACGTGTATCGCAAAAATATGAAATGGATGTCAGACTGAGATATGTTATTAAGATAACGATACACCGTACCTGTCTTATCCATCAGAAGTCCCTGTTCCCGGTTTGATATCCCTGGAACATCCCGGACAGGCGACTAAGCCCACCTCTTGACCATCCCTTCTGTATATCAAATTAATCTAGCAATGACCCCTGTCCACCATTTCCCCTCCAGAGATAAAAAACATTTTTATTTAAATAAAATATTTTATTGATCAAAATTATGAACTTAGTATAATTAAGGATGTTTACTCCTTAATGTTATTTTAAAATATGTTTAGATTAGTTTATTAGTACCTAAATCTAAAATCTATTTATATACATAAAAGGTTCTTTGCAAAATAAAAGTTTTCTCAAACTAACCAATGATGGTTCCCGTGAACTCAAATATGAACCGTCATGGATTATTTTACATACTGGGAGACGTTTGAAGATATGAGTTTAAATTTTTATGTAGTTTATTATTTGAACACTTATTTTTATTCACAACATTTTGGGTGTACATTTATCCAAATCCTTGTTCACAAATCTGGGTTTTTCCACTTGAGAGTTATTTTTACATTTGATTTTAAAATGTATAAATAATTCCATGGAGAAACCGAGATTTATGAAAACAAGGATTTGAAAATAGGAACCAAAAATGTGTAAAAAGTAAAAATCTTCACAGTTGTTTGAAAATGCCATAATAAGGCGATATTTTATGTGTGCTTAATAATAAAATACAGTTTAATAGACTCTAGGCAAGATTTTAAAATGTAATAAATAAATTAAAATAGAGAATTTCACGCCTACAAATTTAACACCGAATCTATAAATACATATTTTTTAAATCTAATTCAACAAGTAATTTTTAAAAATATTTTTTTGTCGCACTATTCCTAGTGTTATAAGTACCCCTGATGTAAGAACCACCCTTCAACCCCCTTACGGCCATCTCCTATGGCGGCTCCCTCCGCCGTTGATCACCACGATAATTGGAATGTGGTAGTTTTTCTCTATGCAGACTTTGCTAGTAACAGTAATGGTTATACATTACGTCGTTGCGATCTAATTGATTTCAAAACAAAGTTTTTCTTTCTACTTTTATTTCAACACATTCGCAAAAACACGTAGGATTTTTATTTTTTCCGTACTAACACTGAGTACTTTACGTAGATATGTTCATTTTTATTTGGGTTTTAGTATATCAATAGTAAGTACTGACATAAATACGTTTATTGTTTTATGGATAATTGAATAATTAATGTAGGAAATCGTTTAGAAAACACAGATTTTTTTTTATTATTTAAGAATCCAAAAAAACGAGAATTTCGTAACACATAATAAATAATTTTAACATTACACAACTGTAATTTTTACATTACACGTAAAATAGTAAGTTAGACTTTTGACTCTAAAACTGGAGTCGCGGACTCTATTTTCAAAGGTAAAAAAAAAAAATCTGTTTCATTACACGGTGTACTAAAGGTAATGAAAAAACTTTTGTATACCGTACTGAAGGTCTAAAGTTTGATTCCCAGTAGATAATAGTGGTTTAACCAAGTAAAACATAAATTAAAAATGGATAGATATTACCATTAAGTGACTGCCGAATCAATTAATGTATAAAATGTTATTTTTTTATTTTTTCCAATTCTTTTTGCTACGTATTCTATCTACATAAAATAGTGTAATATAACCGTTTTGGGGATTAAATTAGTTGATCATGATTGGACTTTATTAATTTATCCTCAAAACTGTCTAAAATAAGATAAAAGAATACGAGTAGTATAATATAACTACTTGAAAAAAATACAGTAAAACAATTTTACTAAAGATCGAATCGGACAATTTACGTTGCAACGCAGAGCGAATAGCGTCGGGACGCCTCACGATCGTTTGGCATCGGCGTCGGTCAGCGGCGGCGTCGTTCACCGTCCGGCGTGGGGGCGAGGGGTAGATGTAGGTGTAAAGTTTAATTTAATCTCAGAGAGCAATTCCCACTCCCGGCGGACAACTCAGGTGGGATAGGATAGGGAAACGGTTCCCCGTCTTCTCCACTTCCCCACATTCTAATTTCCGCACTACACTCCTCTGCATACTAACTCTTATTTATCTAGGCGTTTCGTGATTAAACATCATTATTTTACATAATCAGCGCTGGGTTTGTTCACTTAGGAGATATTTATGTATTGATGCGACGTATCAATGTATTGATACTACGTATCAACATATGAATAGCTACGTATCTGTTGCGTATGTTTTCTGTTTTATGTGTTTACTGTTTTTTTTTACATGTTAATAAACACTTATTTTTACGTTATTGCTCTTCCCAACTTGTACATCTTATAACTGTTTCTGTTTTATTTTATTATTTTTATTTTTACTGTGGCTCTAAATTAAGTCTGCTTTTTAATCTTCTTAACTTTTGCTTTATTTTATTTTGCTGTTTACTTTTAACTCATTTAACATTAGCGATATTTTGTAATTGGAATGTTACAATTACCTGTTTTATTTGTTAGTCATTATTTGTAAATGTATTTATGTTAATGTTTTGTTAAATTTTCAAATAAATAAATAAAAATTATTTTAAAAAAAAGAAGATACATTTTTATTCTCTCAGATAATATTCTGTATCAATATTTCATAGTTACTCATTGATCACTGTAACTCGGTGAACAATAATACTTTTTTTTTTAATTTATGTAATGAAACTATTAAAAATGTTAATATTTTACTTACTTTGTTTCGTTTATATTTCATACTATTTCTTATTATTTCTCTGTATTTACTATGTATCGAATTATGTTTCAATGTATCACTACTTTCCATAAACTTTGTCATGTTTTCATTTAGGTACTCGTATACAAAAACAATATCCAAACTTTATTTTTTATTTATAGTTCAAACTTTATTTTATAACTACGCTTGTTTAATTTTTATAATTCTGGGAACAGCAACAGAGCGTTGATAAATCAAAATAACAATAATGAATTAATATTTTTCGGTGGCTTTTATTAATATTAATATTAGTATAAGTTTTTAAAAGCTATATGCCTACTCATTAATAACTTTTTTATTGCGTTTATGTACATTCTTATATATCATTTCTTATAATTTATTTTAATGCCTATTTTAAAACGTTTATATGTATATTTTCGAGATAACCTCAATGAATTTCAAGTATGGAACAAAACAGGTTTACCTACCCTCGTCTAAAAACTATTTTGGTGGAGATATTATGTTACATTATGGCCATAAATATATATGTTTGTGTATTTATATGTGTACGTAAGCACATTTTGAAATGCATGGAATGTAGTTATACTACAGAATTTGAGTGTTTCCTCTAGCTAGTGTCGCGATGGTGCCGTGTTGATACGTCCGGAAACATTATCATCCCTTACACGGTGCGACACCCACTTAACCTTCCACCCTCAAAGGTAGGTGGTAGATTGGCAAAGCCTTTATCATTCATATGCAAATACGTCACCCAGAATAGGGTAGATAATTTTATAACCGACTCTCATAACTTTTAATCGGTTTCACATTCCTAATTTTATGCATGATATTACTGTCAACAAAACTAGGTACCTTAAACTTTTACAAATGAAAAAAAATATTTCTATATTTTTACGATGGTGTCAACCATCGTAAAAATATAGAAATATTTTTTTATAATAAGATAATTTTATAACCGACTCTCATAACTTTTAATCGGTTTCACATTCCTAATTTTATGCATGATATTACTGTCAACAAAACTAGGTACCTTAAACTTTTACAAATGAAAAAAAATATTTCTATATTTTTACGATGGTTTACAATATAAATTTAATTATTTTTTTGTTTTTCTTTCTACTGCGTATGTTAAAACGTTAATATGTACATTATATTCTCGAGATAACCTAAATGAATTTTAAGCATTGAACAAAACAGGTTTTAATTCAATTTAAAACTACACCATCACAAGGTATAATTAAACTTGAAGATTAAAAATATTACCTTTTTTTCTACATTGGGTTAAAATGTCCGCGATGTATAATTGTGTGATTAAAAAATTATGTAATTAATATATTTTTCTTATTGAAAATAAGTTATTTTCAATGATTTATGTACAAAAATAAAAATAAAAAATAAAATAAAAGTGTTGTTTTATAAAACGAAAAAAATAGAAAGACTCGTTTTTGAAAAACAGAATTATGGATCGAAAAAATCAAAAACATAATTTATAAAAGAGAGGGAAAAAATCCCAAGAAGATGTCTTACAGTATATTTCTTTAGAGGTGCATGTTTATGTATCATTTCACAATGAAGTGATGAAAAAATATTAAAAATCTTTTAAACAAAAATGCAATTGGCAAGATTGAAAACGCTAATTGACAGCAGCTTTCAAAAAGCATGCTGTCAGACGTGAGTAATGTTAAGAAATGCGTTTGTTGCTGTTACATTCAAAAGATAACTGCCATCACTGTAAAAAGGCTGTTTTTCAACAAACAAATAAATAAATGAAATTACCTGTCATCTGTTTCATTTTTATATATTACATAAAAACACGTGCTTATTTTATTGCAACGTTATGTTAAATTTTTAAAACAATCAATTGATGAATAATTTTAGAAGATTTAAGATTTTTAACAAACAGTCCTTCATTTTTTATATATCTTTAACAAAGTGACCGATCGAGTGATTGATGAAAATAAGATAATTTAAATATATTTTTTAAATACATCATTTCGTCTTCTTCTTCAAACCATCACCCACACCCGATGGTGCATAGGGCATTCCAGAATATCAACGTAGTGTTATCTTGATAATTAACACGTGAAGGAAAGGTGAACCGCCCTCCGGAAAGGTGAACCAGTCCAGGGTAGTATTGAATAAATATTAGAGTGAAAAAATCACTCATATTTATTTGACCCCTCTGGGAATCGAACCCAGGACCTCCAATACGGTAGCCAAGCGTGCTGACCATTACACTACGGAGGCGGACAAATAGCAAATATGTCATTTACGTAACACAAACGTAAGATAGAAATACGCAATCCTCATTCATTATATATTTTTTTATTATAACATCTAGGTTTATAAAGAATACATACATGTACATATGATGAATACTTGCTGGTCAAAAAATAAAATTTCACCATCCAACTCTCATCTCCTGAGCATTAAAGTGATGTAAAGCGATTTGCAATTTTCACACTCGGCTCAGAGCTCATCCCCTCACACGCGTATAGGTGTACGTACTTGTCTAGTAAATTGAGAGCTTAAATTTCTCAACCCTCTTGTTGTGCTGGACGCATAAAGCACCTTTCCACCCCTGACTCCCCGAAGTCAGCTTACAGCCTGAATTGCGAACTGCCCATAAAGGTCCTGAAAAGTCCCACTGCTGTAATGCGCAATGATTTGATTGTACAGGCAGCCTGAAAAATGTTTTTACTTTTCTAACTACAAAAAAAAAAACTTTTAAATCACCATTTCATTTTCTCTTAGATATTATAACTTTGAAATAACTAAGGTTAATGTGCTTTACATACAATATTTTGAGTGTATCTAAATCTTTGTAATAAAATCTGGCTTTTATTTTGCCCACTCAGGAGTTAATTTTCTTTCATAACCATGTATATGTATAATCTTAGAAAGACCGAGGAAGACTTGGCATGGTTTCAAATACTTGAAAGTGATCAAGTAAGGAGTAGGAAAAATCGACAAATATATGTATATACGAGGAGTTGTGGAAGAGGCGAAAATTGTTTGCAAAGACAGAGTAATGTGGCGTTCTATTCTCTCTGCCTACCCTTGCATTGAAGTGTCGTGATATAAATTATAATGAATTGTATTTTCATTTTCATTTTCATTTGAAAAAGGAAATTTCTATTATTTGATAAAATCATGTTATGTTAGTTTATTATTTACTTTTACTTTTATGTAGGTACATGACAGTTTAAATTTTATTTTTTGATTACTTAAGTAAAAACCTCTTTTTGAAATGTTATAAATATTTTTTTAATGCTATTTTCGTTAAATATTTTATTGGTTTTTCAATAAATAAAAAAAATAATAAATTTTATATAATTTTAGCCCCGTAAATCCCCAGACTTCCATATTCTTCTTCATCTATGTTGAGATGCCAAAAAATAACATTTAATACATTTCCTGTAATGGGAGATTATCCACATTTGTGAAGAAGGATTTGGACACACCCAAAATGTTATACATTGAACAATATCAGTATTAAAATATTTCTAAACTGTCGTAATTTTTCAAGTGATTTCTTGGCTGGTACTTTCTGATCACCGAGTAGAGTGTGGTGGTCCACTCACCTTCCCATGTGAGCAGTGAGCAGTGAGCGGTGAGCGGTGAGCAGGTGTACCCCTGACCGGAAGGGCGGAAACCACCCCGCCCCACAATAGAGGTTAGCGGACATTTTTCTCATTTTCCTTTCTCTTTTTGTTCGGGTTTATTGAATGTGGACAAATTTTATCGTCGCTCTTTCGCATAATGTCCTTTGACTTTTTCACCTAAAAATGTTTTATCAAAGCGAAAATTTTCTTAAGGCATATGGAAGTAATATAAACGAAATTGTATGAAATCATTGGTAAGCCACTTTCTTCACTATATGAGTTTTCAGACTTTACAACTTTTGTTTATATTATACATACTCGTATATCGTACATAATATATGAAAGCATCTCCCAGTAATGCATACAAAATTTTTTTTCTCTTCTACATTCATGCACCTCCTCATTTGTTTAACTGTTCTTTTTTCACTCATTTCTTCCACATGCCCAAACTATCTTAACACAACTTTCATAATTTTATCAATAATGCTTATCTCAGCCTTGCATTTGTTCCTTATATTACGATCATATCATACGTACATACATCTTTTGGCCGCATTTTTGTCTGCGGTATTGACAAAGGTTTATATGTACAAATATATTTTGTCCGCCTCCGTAGTGTATTGGTCAGCACGCTCGGCTACCGTTCTGGTGGTCCCGGGTTCGATTCCCAAGGGGGGTAAAATAAATATAAGTGATTCTTTCACTGTCCTATTTATTCAATATTACCCTGGACTGGTACCTGAAGCGGAGGGCTGATCACCTTTCCTTCATGTGTAAACGATCAAGATAACACTGCGTTTATATGACGCAGTGCCCTATGCACCATTGGGGTGCGGATAAGGGTTTTATTATTATTAATATATATATTTGTATAAAAACTCAAATTATAATCGTTTATATATTTTTCCCTATTTTAAACAAGTTTTAATAAAACGTCGTAAAAAATCTGATTTTTAATAATTGATTAATCGCTTTTTTGGCAATATCTATTAATTTTTAAAACTTCAAAACTTAAATAAAAAACTAGGAAGAACAGATTGTTACTGGATTTAGGTTTAAACTACAACTTAATTTAGTCAAACATACTTTCTATTCGAATCGAAGTTGCATATATGTAAATACTACCGTTGAGTTACAGATATTGAGAAGAAATTGATGTAAGATATATATTAGCAATAAATGCATCCATCTACTGATTGATTGAAGTATAATTTTTTTTTAAATATTTAAGTATTTTAAGTAAATAAATAAAAAAAAAATTATAATCACAAAACATGATAGTTCTACTGGGACCGGGAATAATGAGAAAGGACTCTAGTCATAGTCAGTGTCCTCATTTCACGTACCAAAGGAATATAAATCTTATTTACCTCCATAGTCCTAAGCACACTAGTACTGACCTCAAACAGCGCACAAGTCCCATATTCCCAAACCAAATTTGAATCAACTATTGCCTCCATCGTGTAAAACTAGTTCAACACCTTTTCAGAATAAATTAAAATTTAATATTCAAAATTAACAACGTGAATAAAAACCAAATTATTAAAAAACGAATATACATATGTATAAACAATACAATATTTTTTTTCACTAAACTTGTTATATATGGTAAAAAAAAACGCAATTAAAAATGTTTTTAAACGCTTAACATTTGGTGAATTTTATAGCTAAGTGAACAAACCCAGATTTAAGAACAAAGATTTGGACACACGCAAAATATTGTGAAAAAAATAACTTCAACGTCAAACAATGAAATAAAATAACAAATATGTAGCTTTTTCCACATTAATTTTATTTGACCAGCAACATCAGAGTCTGATGATGTCGGTTACGACGAAACCCGGTTGCTGGTCAAATAAAATGAATGTGGAAAAAGCTACATATTAGTTATTTTATTCTATAAAATGCAATTCCACCAAGAAATGTCAGTGCAAAACTTAAGCTAAATTATGAGTAGATAAAAAAAGAAAATCATGTTTTCAAAACGTCTTCTAATATATAAAATATTTCGCGAAGATTTGTACATACGTTTCATGAAAATCACTGCTAAAATAAGCTTACTCATCCCAACCGTAGATGATTGTGAGAACTCACATGTAAAAGAAAGTGTCAAGGGTAAATACAACTTCCGAAATTTGGGTCAATCGTGGGTAGAATGGTGAATTTCATACGTGTATAAAGTGATCACTTTATACTGACATCTCAACATCGATGAAGTAGAATCTGGAAGTCTGAGTATTTATGGGCCAACGAAAAGGCTTTAATGGAGGTTTCCACTATTAAAAAAACTTACCTATTCTAGCCATAGATATCGCTGAAAAAATAGCACATAAAATTTAAGAAATAGCACATGTGTTAAACGTCCAAAATTTGAGTACTACGTATATGGTTGTCAATCAAGGGCAGGGTGATTGTTACACGCGTGTAAAATGATCGCTCAAACTATGTTTTTATATTCTTCTATATTAAAATCAATTGTTAGCTTTATTGATCTTCTTCAGGGCATTCGTTCATTCTTCTAATATTCTAAATACGTAGTTTCTTTTTCAGCTGAAATGTGTTAGTAATACACAAATCCCTCTGGACTGTCGGACAACTCAAATAAATCATTACAAGTTTGGTTTTGTGCGGTGACAAATAGGCTCAGATCTAACAGATTTACCCGTTCCTTTGAAACTTTATAAGACAGCTGGAAAACACGATTTTCCATACTTTTTTTTCCATGCGTTTACAGCTCAATGTGGACTTGGCGAAATGAATGGGCTCTTGGATGTTTTCTAAGAATCGAATCCCGTCCCTTCTGCGTCGGCCACGTGTGCTCCTATGGCCGTATTTACGAGTATTTGTGCGATGTTTAGTGTTTTTCTCGGAAAGTCGCCTTTACCTTAAGGGAGACGCCAAGTCCGTATTCTTCGCTTACATAAAGGCGTTTCCCGATGGAGCCGCAACTATAGTCAAACCGTTTATAAAGGTATCTACCAAAAAAAAAATTATTAAGGGAGAAATATTTACATTATTTTTTTTTTACAGAAATGTAAATAATATTAGTATATAACGACTCACCGAGATTATGTCTTTCGGTTTCAAGACGTACTCGTCTCTTCGTCAGGACAATCACTACTACAGCATGCAAACAATACCACCCTTCACCACCATTGCACCATTTACACACTCAAAACTTAAGGGTGGTATTGTGGTTATATACTAATATTATTAACATTTTTGTAAAAAAATTAATACGTAAAAATGACTAACCACAAAGTGAATGCTTTAAATATTAATAAAATTGAGAATATTATATAAATATTTACATTCTTATATTTAAAAACAAAAATATGCATGTTGAGAGAAGTGTAAGGTGATGTCGATTATTTTTATTATAATAAAACACTTGTATAATCACTTAATGAGTTTTATTTCAATACACACAACTAGTTTCGAAAACTAACAGACGTTTTCATCTACAGGTGGAAAGTAAAACTATATCGAAGTGGTTATACAATTGTTTGATTATAAAAAAAATATCAACATGTCATTCCATAAAGTTAATGCCGAATCAATAAATAATATAAATTGATGTCATTTTCACTTATGCCTGAGTTTAAAAATAGGAATCAAGTTGTAGTATAATTGTGACAATATAGTAATTTACCTTTGACTCGAAATCTACATCGTTGAAACTGCCACGATCTTTATGAATAGAAACGAAAATATTCATTCATTATATTTTTTCCAAATTTTCATATTGTTCAATATTGTTTTCGATAACGCATTGTTTTTACCTGTGAAAGGTATTTTTTTAACATTATTTTTTTACTATAGTGGCAGCGCAATCTGTTGAACGTAACAGCAACTCACGCAAAACAAAGCATTGTTTACAGTGGACAATTTGCTTATTGGCAGAATTGAGATGGTATGGGCACATAGTACGCAGAGAACCTGATCATATTGTAAACCAGGCAATCCACAAGGATAATCCTCAAAAGACATCTAGAGGAAGACCAAAAAATTCATGGAAACCAACATCTTTTGAAGGCATGGCCTAGATGACATTTTTATGATAGAAGAACCTACAACCTGAGGACGAGGAGAACTGACTTCAACAGTCTACAAAGACGATAAGTTGGGACAGAGCCAGGAAAAAAAGAAGATATATGTAAAGTTAATTATATTACATATAGGTATATATAAGATTTTTTATCCGCCTCCGTAGCGTAATGGTCAGCACGCTCGGCTACCGTACTGGAGGTCCCTGGTTCAATTCCCAGGGGGAGTCAAATAAATAAAAGTGATTTTTTCACTCTTATATTTATTCAATATTACCTTGAACTGGTGCCGGAAGCGGAGGGCTGATCACCTTTCCTTCATGTGTTAACGATCAAGATAACACTGCATTTATATGATGCAGTACCCTATGCACCATTGGGGTGCGGATAAGGGTTTGATTGAATATATAAGATAAAGAAATACTATAATTACGATCAAATTAATAAAAAAATATTAAAAATTTAAAAATTTAAGTTGAGAACCATTTAAAGGCGTTTTCCTGTAACGTTCAAGCAGTTCCACTTTTTCCTTTTCAGTTCATTCAGTCGTAAATACCATAAATATCTCCCATAAGAATACCTGACCGGTCGCGACAAAGGCGCCCCGGATAGGTGAAGGTCCACATAAAAAGGCCGTTGGAATTAAGATATTGTGTTTTTACCAGCCTATTATCATATATCTTCCAGTGCACTATTCCACTCCTTAGAAATCGAGAAGACAGCGACTTGATTAATACTCTCCCCAGTTTCACGGGGAGCTTTTCAACAAAGGGGATATTATTTTATTTGAGAACACGGTCTTCTTTTCAGATCGTGGGAATTATTTATTGTTGTTTTCACGTGTTTTCCTGAAAAAATGTTTGGGAATATATTTGTTTTTCGTGTCCTGATTATGAATTATGGCAGATGTAGTGAGGTGACTTGAGAAATGTTCTGCGAAAGTCGTTATTTACAAAACAGGTAGAAAAAACGTTGTGAAAATATAATAAATCAACTTATTAAATTTACTACTACTCCTACTAGTAGTAAAGCTATTCAAACTAAATGTTCTTAAAATCGTTAAAATTTTATAACTTCATTAAATTTGAGTTAAGCATTTCACTTAAATTTGGGTGTCTTGGTAAGCATGCATACAATTATTAGAATAAAATCAAATGTAAGTAATGTTTTGCGTGGTAAATTTAAATCTTTTCATTTTAACCAAATGCAAATTTATCACTTTTTCTTAAAATATTTTTGATACGTATTTCAATGCATTCTACGAGTACTTTATATTTAAACGTCGTTTACGAAAGTGGTATTTACTAAGTAAATAATAGTGTTTACAAGTCAATTTTAAATTAAATATGGATAGATATTACCACGCCAGCGACTGCCGAATCAATTTATGGCAATAATAATATTTATTATTGTGATTTTAAATATTGCAATAATTGGCATTAAATTATGTATAATGATGATTTGCAATGCGCATTATTCGTCCATATCATCATATCACTGGTTTTCTAAATTTTCATTTTTTATTTGCATATATAAATAAATAATTGATTAACAATTATTATAATTCTATGTTATATGTTATATACATTATCAATAAGTGTTGTACTTTTATCATTCCTCTTTTTTGTCCTCGTTTACACTCAATGACACTTATGAAAGGATGGTGATTAGCTGTCAGCTACAGACCCAGTCAAAGTCAATTTAAAATAAAAACTAGTATTCAAAAAAAAAAAAAAAATAAAATAAAAAAAAATATATATATATATATATATATATATATATATATATATATATATATATATATATATATATATATATTTAAACCCCGTGGAATAAAATCCAAAATCTCATGCTTGCTACCCAAACACACTAATGCTTGCTACACAACGTTATATTAAATGAGTTTAATTTATTGATCATTATAATTTTTTTTAGATTTCATGTTAAGGAAATCTTTTATCCTTCCATAAAAAAATCCATTCTTTGTAATAAAAAAAATGTAAATTAAAAACACTAATATATCAATGATTCGATTACTAACATAAGTATGTATATTTGGTTTATTAACTCTTACATATGGTGTTCATAGGAAAAAATATTGCAACTGAGAAATATTGCTCCTCAGGCAGGATTTATGCATGTATCGAATAAGTTTCTTTTTTTAATATGATATACGTTCGTGATTGATTTATTGTGACATTGATGGATCGTTTTCAGTTACCTCTCGTTCCTGCCATTTCTTCTCATTTCCTATCCCTTGTACCTTCCAGTCTAGGTATGCCTCCCCCATTTTCAACGTCAATGCTTTGGAAAATTAGTTTCCCGTACGGTCGAAATCGGACGTGATCGAGTACAGAATGGTTGGTTGGTGCCTCGTACACTTAATATATCGACCATTCCATATGTCGACTAAATCGTTTACGACAACATCTCGAACGATACATTATTGACAATAGGAGAGAAAAATTCTAATAGTCGAGGAGTTTCGCTATATCGGAACTGTGTAGAGACAATTACCCAAAAAAATCATGCAATTTTTTTGATTTGACAAATTCGGCTTGTCCGTAATTGGGCCGTAGTTTTTACATTTAACATATTTTGTTATTGAATCTGTATCCACGTTTTTCATAATATTTTTTTTTTAATTGAATATAGCTGTTACATTATTTTAATACTTTTATTGTTACATTTATATACTTAAATAAACAAAAACAGAATTTTTAAATATTATAAACTATTCAAGAGTTTCCTATTATCAGTTTGAAATTATAATTTAAGTTTTATTGTTTACATTAATGACAAAATTTACCGAAATTCGACCGATTTTATTGAAATAATTTATTATAACGAGAAATAACGTAACCAATACGTATAACTTTTTTTGGAAAGATTTATTAACTTTGTGGTATAGTAATTCAACACTCTCCATATTATTATTGGTTCACTTTGCGTATTACTATAAAACTCTACTCCATGACTCAGGTAGTCGTGGAGTAGTTACAGAATAATCATTCTCTCATCAAGACATTAGATAACCTGATGAGGAAATGGTTATTCCAAAACCAATAGTCGTGAAGTAGAGTTTTTAAGTAGTAGGTATTTCATAAACTGAACAATAAGTAAGAAGAGTATTTTGTACATCCAAAGCATCGTTAACTTTGTGGTATGATAATATAATACTTTCCTTATCATTCATCGTTCACATTGAGTAATTTCATTTCAAGTGATATTATAATTACAAAGTAAACAATTAATGATAAGCAGAGTATTGTGTTACCATGAGAGTGTTATAAGAAAAGAAAAAAAACAACTCTACATTTTTTTAATACTTCCCATATATTCACAATATTTCTCACTGGATAATTTAAGGGAGAAGGCAAGATTCAAAGTGATCCGATTTTACCTTAGATAAAAATAGAAAATCTAGGTAATCCGAAATTTTTCCATCAACTTATCTCAAATAATATAATGTCAGCAAAAATAATAAACGAAACGAATTTAATCAGACGAAATCCAATTGCCCTTTTCAAAACATAATTTACGCCGGCAAACATTAACGGTCAGTTTGCTCATTTTCGAAATACTTGCAGGTATAAAGGTATGCAGATGTTCAGCGAATTAACATCGAAACCTTGTGTGATAATATGATTAACGAGTAGCATAGAGCAGTACAGTGTCCACCTTTACGGGCTTACAGGACTATTAGTTTGGATTTATTGCGCGAATATAAATACGCTAGGGCTGCGCTGGATATGACGATGCTGAAATTCATAATGAACTGAAAATATTGAATAACTTGCATGAAATAGCATTAAAAATTACGAATATAAAAGAACAAAACCATCAATAGAAATACGTATAAAAATATTATTTTTTGACATCTCATCAAAGATGAAGAAGAATATGGAAGTCTGGGCATTTACGGGGCTGACGACCGTCATAGGCTGGTTTAATAAATTATCTGGTCAAATTATAAGCTTAAATAATAAAAATGAAAATGGTATTTTCTGGCGTTTCTCATGTGTGTGATTATAATCCAGGATTCGGACCTCACATACTAATATAAGAGTTTCTGCTTGATAAAAAGCTTCTTTACATCTCACCAATAGATGTCTCTAGTGAAGTTCTAGTGATTCAAGAACAAGGTTTCTAAATTGGTTCATATATATAGAACTTCTAAGAATTTGAGTAGTGTGGTGTCATATTCTTCTTGAGATGTCAAAAAATACTATGCACATTTGGACACACTCAAAATGTTGTAAGTATGAATATAATGAATGCCCAGACTTCCATATTCTCCTTCATCTTTGACGAGATGTCAAAAAATAATACGTACATTTGGACGCACTCAAAATGTTGTAAGTATGAATATAATGAATGCCCAGACTTCCATATTCTCCTTAATCTTTGACGAGATGTCAAAAAATAATATGTACATTTGGACACACTCAAAATGTTGTAAGTATGAATATAATGAATGCCCAGACTTCCATATTCTCCTTCATCTTTGACGAGATGTCAAAAAATAATACGTACATTTGGACGCACTCAAAATGTTGTAAGTATGAATATAATGAATGCCCAGACTTCCATATTCTCCTTAATCTTTGACGAGATGTCAAAAAATAATATGTACATTTGGACACACTCAAAATGTTGTAAGTATGAATATAATGAATGCCCAGACTTCCATATTCTCCTTCATCTTTGACGAGATGTCAAAAAATAATACGTACATTTGGACGCACTCAAAATGTTGTAAGTATGAATATAATGAATGCCCAGACTCCCATATTCTCCTTCATCTTTGACGAGATGTCAAAAAATAATATGTACATTTGGACACACTCAAAATGTTGTAAGTATGAATATAATGAATGCCCAGACTCCCATATTCTCCTTAAACTTAGATGAGATGTCAAAAAATAATATGTACATACTTTGTAGGCTAAACGTAGATTTCAAATGTACACCTTGTATACAGAGTGTATTTTTAAAACAAAATTTTCGTTCATCCTTCGGAGCACGAGGTAAAATTGGACGCTCGGCATAATGACATCCATATAGCGCTTCTTTGATCTATCTCGCCGCCACGCACCGCCAACTACCTCTGAGCGTTCATTAATTACCCGTCCCCGGTCATCCTGCCATCCTTGCATCTCGCGTCCCACCTTGCCCGGACACGATGCTGCTAATTGCATCTGCACCCGAAACTATAAATTCATCAGGTCCCAGAAGGTGTGAATCGCGCTTGTGCGTTCACATCGCAAAACGAAGGCAAGTGAGGCATGGACACGGCGGCCATTTTAGATAGACATCACACATCATCTTAACCCTGGAAAACCCAACATATCTGATACATTATTCTTCTTCTTCAAAACCCGATGGTGCAAAGGGAACTGCATCATCTTAAACCTACAAAGCCCAAAATATCCAGTATATTATTCTTCTACAAAACCCGATGGTGCATAGGGAACTGCATCATCTTAACCCTGCAAAGCTCAACATATCCGGTACATTATTATTCTACAAAACCTCATCCTCACCCGATGGTGCAAAGGGAACTGCATCATCTTAACCCTGCAAAGCCCAACATATCCGGTACATTATTTTTCTTCAAACCATCATCCGCACCCGATGGTGCATAGGGCACTGTATCATCTTAAACCTACAAAGCCCAACATATCCGGTACATTATTCTTCTAAAAAACCCTCATCCGCACTCGATGGTGCATTGGGCACTGCATCATCTTAACCCTGCAAAGCCCAACATATCTAGTGCATTCTTCTTCTTCAAACCCTCTTCCGCAGCCGATGGTGCATAGGGCACTGCATCATATAAGCGCAATATTATTTTCATCGTTATCGCACAAATGAAACATCGTCGCACAAATATTAGAGTGAAATATCACTTATATTTATTTTACGCCACATATAGAACGCCACAGAACTCTTTCTTTGTAATCATAATTATCCTCTTCCACATTCATCCAACTTTATTAACTGCTGACTTGACCGCTTTCTCAGGCATACGACGTACTAATCATAGGGCGGTCTTATTTATACAAGTACCTGACGAACATCTATCTCTTTTTATCATGCAATGTTTAAGTTGAAAAAAAGTACAGCGAAAAATCAGACGTATTTATTTTGACCCCCCTGGGAATCAAACACGGTACCTCAAACTTGCTAGCCAATGCGCTATATACAATGTTGTTCACCCTTCTTTAACATTATATACATTTAAAAAAATAAAATGGAAGGAAATATGTATACTAATATTTATACCTGTAGATGGAAGCATCCGCCTCCGTAATGTAATGGTCAGCACATTCGGCTACTGTTCTGGAGGTCTCGGGTTCGATTCCCAGGGGGGGGTCAAATAATGTATGTGATTTTTTCACTCTAACGTTTATTCAATACTACCCAGGACTGGTACCTGCAGCGGAGAGCTGATCACCTTTCCTTCATGTGTTAACGATCAAGATAACACTGCGTTTATATGATGCGGTACCCTATGCACCATTGAGGTGCGGATAAGGTTTTAAAGAAAGAAGATGTGAGCATCTGTAGTTTCCGAAATCAATCGCAATAAATTATCAATGTTCATAAAATTACACATATACATTGTAGGTTATTTTATAGCCACATGAAATTGTATGTGAATAGTGCAGGAAAATCGGACAGTGATGGGTTAGAACTAGAACAGGTGTGTATAAATAATGAGATGAGACTATTAAGATTTCACTACACGCGTATTAAGAAGCACGTGCGAAGATCTACACTGTAAGTACTGTTGGAGTGGTTACTATTATATGCGTTCGAAATAGCTCAATTCGGGTCACTTTGCTAAGGTACAATGTAACGGCAATTCGCATGCAAATCTTCAGCGATAAATGGTTTACGACTTCGTTCAAACGTTTCTTTTACAAAGATGTTACTACCGAATGAGACGAACCCCCACAGGGGAAATATTGAACAAATTACAACGTACGACAGTTAAACAACTATATGCTAAAACTATTCTTGCATATCGCTCACTCCTTTCATCAACGTCATATATCAAAAATCGTCAATTTTCAGTTGTGCATGATTTCGGAATGTCCAGAAAATGTTATATATACCAGCAAAAGCGGCATATTTTTAACTTAATATTTACCCGCTTCAGGGCAGAAAGCGTTGTGTTTGCATTTTGAAGAAAATGTATTGTTTAATTATTTTTTAAATATACTATATTTTTTTCAAATGGAGAAAAAACATGCAGGTTTTTCCTAAAAAGATCTGTTGCATAATAAAAAGTTCAATAAGTGGCTTGATATTTATTTTTAATACGTTTCATTATATTTTTAAAATTTAAAAACGATCTCTTGCAAAATCAAGTTTTTTATTTATTTATGACGTTGTTGAAAGGAGTGAGTGATATGCGTTTAAGAATTATTCTCACATAATGGAGGAAAACACCCCACAGCAAAGCACACAAATCGCAACTATTTGTGTGCTGCCTGCTTAAAGGAAGAATATCTTTTTACTTTTCAATATTTATTTTGTAAGCCTTATTTGTTTTCCTAGGTTTTCTTTGCTCCTATTTTAAACTGCATTCGCCTCATAAATTTGTTTCACTTTTCTATCCTCACTCATTCGTCCCACATGAGCAAACCATCTCAATTCTTCATCCTTAATTATATCGATAATGCTTATCTCAAGTTTGTTTTCTTACCTAAATTCACCATTAGAGCATCTATCATTCATTATTTGGCCGCATATTTGTCTGAGAGATAGCATTTCGATTACATTCAAACTAATACTTTCATTATCTTTTTGCCAACTCCACACTTCACTTCATGTGGTTGGTATCAGGACTCCATTGTATACTACTAATTTAGCTTTTACTGTATGGTTTTTTTACTATATGATTTCAGCTAAAGAGCTTATTAAATTTCAAAATATTTATATTTTTATCGTAAGGCTGCTGTCCGCCTCCGTGGTGTAAAGGTCAGCGTGTTTAGCTACCGTGCTGGAGGTCCCGGGTTCGATTCCCAGGGGGGTGGAAATATATATTAGTGATTTTACACTGTAATCTTTATTTAATATTACCCTAGACTGGTTCCTGAAGCGCAAGAGTGATCACCTTGCCTTCATGTAAGTAATGATCAAGATAAAAATGCGACAATTCGATGCAGTGCCCTATGCACCATTGGGTGCGGATAAGGGTTATAAGTAAGGCTGCTAAAAATATGTAATTTTTTTTTAATACAAGGAGTGCTAAGTTTGTGTTTAAATTAATTTCATTTAATTAAAATAAAATTTGGTTAATATTTTGAAACATAACATTTTGCTTTAATTACAATTTATTAGACTGTAATAAAAACTGGTGCGGTGTTTTAAATAGGGTTTCCATTTATTTACATTGCGGAAATATCGAAGTGACCAAGGGGCTCTAATAGAAAAGCGTCGCCACCCCAGGCGTCGCGACGGCCTCACTCGTAACTCTCGGGGGAAGGCGTCTGGTGTATCGGAGCCTCGTGCAGCCTGTATACATTAACCTGATTACCACTTTGTATAGCCAAGTGTGCAGGCTAAAAGGAAGGTAATTAAACCTGATTGTCTGACAATGAGAGGGTTATCGAATTACGGACACTAAAATTATATCCGAGGGTTATTTGTTAGTGAAGGTGTTAACGTGAGAAAGGGGAGGGAAATGATGTTAACCAAAAGTTTCTTATTTTACTCAGTATTTTTTAACCCCTCATCGCACCAAGTGAAGTATAGTGCATCGATATATTGATAAAAATGGTAACCCAATAAGAAATCTAACCCACAAACCTCACATTCGAATGTTTGTGTGTGTGTATTCAAGTTGAGTTAGATTAGTTTTTTCTGATAGTAAATATATCGGATCCCTAATTCAATACTTCACAAATTAATATACACAAATCAATTGTTCCCATATTTTTAGTTATATTATAATGATCACGCTTTTATGATGATTCAATTCAAGGTTCAATATCATTATTATTTCAAATAAAAATTCAAACCCTAACAATCAAAAATATAACTAAAAAAAAGGGTGATATGATTAAAGACAGCCTAATAATTGTTGACGAAATTTTATAATTAAAAATATTTAAACTAAAAAAGCGTGCACGCTCGATCAAGAATCAAAGTTTTGTTGAATCCAAAAAATACCTTGAATTTTAAAAAAAATATATTATTTTTATAATTATTTGTATGCGGTACATCCAATAATCTTATTCTGAAATGATATTACCTGACACAACTCAAGTCTTCTGATTTATTGAGTGCTTGGAATGAAAAAAAATATTCAAAATTGAAAGATGTTTATCTCCGAATTTCATCATCCTTTGAAATTAAATATGTATGAAAATCTTTTATCGTGTGAAATGGGTGAAATCAAAATATCGTACTCGTTTGACGCATAGATTTTTCGACGACTGAATGTGGTCGCTTCGCAACAAGTGGAAATCAATAAAATTATCCACAGATTGTCAATAACACTCAATTTGAAACATCTTATTTTCTTTAATATTTAAAAAAATAATATATCGGATAAAATTAAATACAAAAAAAAAACTTTTTCCTCAAATAAAAAAATGCTACAATTTTATGCAAAAGCCAATAGAAGATCTCAGGGCTTACCTGGCAATTTATATTGATATATCATCCGTAGGGTGGATAATCTAGAATCTGATAGGAAATAACAGTAAAAAAATGTTTTTTTATGCATTAATTTTAAATCAAACACAGATTTTTTGAGTCTAAAAAGTTGTATTTTATTAACAAAAACACATCAAAAAAATTATTGTCACAATTGTTTCGCCTTGTTAGGGCATTATCAAACGAATGCCCTAACAAGGCGAAATTCGTTTGATAATGCCCTAACAAGGCGAAACAATTGTCACAGTATAATTTTTATGTGTTTTCGTTTAATAAAATACAACTTTGTAGACTCAAAAAATCTGTGTTTGATTTAAAATTAAAACATAAATTAAAATGGAGTTCTACAAATTAAACGCCAAATCAATAAATAAAAAAATAAAAAGTAAAAATGTATTGAACTTAAAATAAAATAATAACATTTTTTATTAATATTAATCATCTTAGGAGCCAATCGAAATAAAACAAATATTTGAAAAATAGACCCCAATGTAAAAAACATTTTTTTCTTTACAAATTTCGCAACGATGCTTTTGATTTATATTTTTATCAGGTCAAAATATTATCACTTTTCATAAACATACATTAATAATAAAACCCTTATCTGCACCCCAATGGTGCATAGGACACTGCTTCATATAAACGCAGTGTTATCTTGATCGTTTACACATGAAGGAAAGGTGTTCAGCCCTCCTCTTCAGGTACCAGTCCAGGGTGATATCGAATAAATATTAGAGTGAAAAAATCACTTATATTTTTTGCCCCCCCCCTGGGAATCGAACCCGGGACCTCCAGAACGGTAGCCGAGCGTGCTGACCATTACACTACGGAAGCGGACATTAGTAAATAATTTGTCTAAATTATTGACAAATTATCTCTTGTAGTAAACCTAGAATTTAAAACAAGTACAATATAATCGTTCGTAACGCAAGTAAGTATGTTTTATTTTTCTCGGAAAATATATTCACCCTTTCCATTTATTCAGTGTACTGTGTCAAGCGGCGACTGTTTAGGCTTTGGTCTCCTAAGTAATCAGGGCTGCGGACGTCCAGGGACAGGGGTGGGGGTGACGGAGATGACGGGAGGGTTGTTACGGATAGGAAAATAGGGGGAGGTTTGGCGCCACTGCACTACCTGAGAGGGCGTCATCAGACGTGACGTCATGACGAAGGAACTCCACACATGGTTTTTATTTAACAATATTAATATGATGTATTATATCGGATACTAGATTTTTTACCCTGCGGATGAGATGAATTTTTTTAAACTTGTCTCACCTCGATTTGAAACATGCGTCGTTCTTTTTTCTTTTTTTATTTAAGATAGGAAGTCTACGATTAACATATGTTTCATATCAAGTTGACACCTTTTAAAAAATTATCGTTTATTTAATGTTTATAAAACAATGTACGGGAAAGTAGATATGTTATTGTATGACTGTTATCAATGCTATTTTTCCATGGATTCGGTTTTATTCCTTTTAAATAACATAAGTATTTAAATATCAATTCAAATTTAAAATAAAACACTTTATAGTTTAATAATTTAAACACGACTAGTTTAGTGAACTACAAGTTTTCTCATAAAAATATGAGAATACAAACTCAGTTTTCATCTTCACCTATTGACGAAAACATCCATAGTTCTCGAAAGTAATCGTGTTTCCATTAAAAGACTCAAAAGTGGTCCTAAACAGGTGTTTCCTTCTTATTTAACCTGACATTTTATTACATTACAAACTTTTAAAAAGGGTCATGAAAAACTTTTTGTAAACTAATAAATCACCTTTGCGTGTAATCTCTCAGATACATAATGAAACATCAAGAATATTCAATCTTCTTTTACATGCAACAGTATTGAAATACGTATCTTTACATCGACTTTCATATTTACACCCTCTAATTTTCTATTTCAACCTGTTATTGAATGTGAATACTTTCATTTGAAAACCAGGCGGGGGCAAGTGTATGGTGTATAAGAAAGTATCTACGTATTTCACGATAGTATATTCAAGAAGTATCAATAAGCACATACATTCAAACCCTCCTGGAAAAACAAAGTAACTGGAATATTTATTATTTTTTTAAAAGAAAAACTAAATAATTATTTTTAAGTAACATTATGAAGATGAATATGGAAGTTTGGGTATTTGCAGGGCTAATGACATATTAAGGGATATTTTATACACGTGTAACAATTCTACCCATGATTGCCAACCACACTACTCAAATTTCAAACTTTTTTATACCCTTTGATTGAAACGTTCTATCACCGATTACCATTCCCTGGTATAAAAAATATTAATGAAAAAATTATATAATTCATTTAATGGGTTTGTGTATAAATGAAATAAATTATTTAAAATATGTATATATGTATATATATATATATATATATATATATATATATATATATATATATATATATATATATATATATATATATATATATATATATATATATATATATATATATATATATATATATATATATATATATATATATATATATAATATATATATATATATATATATATATATATATATATATATATATATATATATATATATATATAATATATATATATATATATATATATATATATATATATATATATATATATATAAATATATATATATATATATATATATATATATATATATATATATATATATATATATATATATATATATATATATATATATATATATATATATATATATATATATATATATATATATATATATATATATATATATACATATATATATATATATACATATATATATATATATATATATATATATAAATGGTGGTATATACAGTATGTTTATGATTTTGGTCTAATGATGTATGTAACGACAAAATCCATTTACTGGTCAAAATAAGTTTTTATTTTATACCAGTCACTATAAAATGCAATTCCACCAATGGAGTTTAGTTCAAAATATTATTTTTATATATTTATTTCCTTTTTTTAATGCAAAGAATGTAAGTTACGGCATTTAGGGTTAGCACGCATTCGACATCCGAGTAGGTGGCAGCCGATCGAGCTAGGGATGCAATCTGAAGATACCGTCAGCGGGGAGTCTGGGATGAGGCAGTTCATCTCTGGTAATAGAATTATTGACAGCATCAGCCGAGATAGTTCTGTCGGGAGCAGAGGATATCTCGGAACTTTCCGGTAGCTAGACTACAACTTTTGCGAAAGTAATAATATACAAATTTGTTTGATTCGATATGTTATTATGGAATAAGGATAGGGGTTGATTATGTTAAAGAAACCAGACTATCCGTAATGAAGAGTTGATTGTTTATTAAAAGTTTTTTTTAAACACTTATCTATACCTTAGTCCCTGTTAATGGTTTTAAGGCTCGCGACAGAAAAGCTTTTTATTTGAATCCAGAAATACTATTTCTGTTACGATTTATAATAAAAATACTTTTATAATTTCTTGAATGTTTTTTGCAGATACTTTGTGGCACATTTTATAAACTTTTTAAAATAAAACAACTTTGTTTTAACCACTTAAAAGTTACAAAAGATAAGTTTTCGTCCGGAGTGGACGTATTTGCTGCGCAATGCTCAATGAAAGCAATATTTAGAGTTTTTTCCCGATTTTTAAATCAATTTTTTGCATCACATTGTCATATGGTGTACGGAGTGCTTGGAAGTTTTTGGTATGGTAAGGGAAAGGTAAGTATCCATAACCTTACAATGAGTATTTCAATGTATTAGAATTAGTACATAAACCCTGATGATGACAGAGTTCTTGTCGAAACCGGTTGGAAAAAGTGTACCAATAAAAAGTGGTTAAAACAAGGATGTTTTATTTAATAAACTTTTATAATTGTTATAAGATAATAGAGTAGTAAAGCTACATGTACTTTCTTGAAATCATTTTCTCAATCTTATTAACTCATTTTTATGTTCGTCGGAAATTATAAGCATTATTTATACAATTATAAATTATTTAATAATACCAAACAAATTAAACAAAAAATATTATTTGTCAATTCCAAAAGGGCCATATACGATTATTTTTTTATTATGTAGAAAAATCTGAAATACTAAATCATTATAAATAATGTTACACTAAATCAGTATAAATGTTCATTTCTGCAAAATCTTAAACCTCTAAAATTATTTCACGATTGTCTTGAAATTTTAACGCACCAATAAATACGCGTGTGACACCTATGACAGGTGTTTATACCTGTGACAGTAAAATACAGTTTTTAACAGCCATGGCAGTTCCATCTGTTGAAAGTAATAGCAATACGCGCATTACTAAATATTCCTAATGGGGAATAGCGTGTTTCTTGACAGCTGATGTCCCTTGCATTTTTAATGTTTTCGACTACACTGTTGTTTCATAGATAATATTTTCATTGCTTACAAGCATTGTAAAATTAAACATTTTAGAGATGTGTGCTTTCTTTTTTATTTATTTTACATTTTACTAGATTGACCCACAGCAAAGCATGACCAGGTACAGTATGTAGTATATGATGTAAGTAACATATACCATCATGTACATAAAGCGTTAACTCTTTTCCTAATTAAAATATTTTTTAATGAATATTTTAAGAAATTCGTAAAAAGGGAAAATTTTCCGTCTTGCGGCTTATAAGCTAAGCCATCAAATATATAAATACCCTCCCTGACATGTTCAAGTTTATGAAATACAATACTTGAAAGCGTACGTCATTACTCGAAACAACTGTGGTACAAACTTATGTAGCAAGTAAATCTGTAAATATAGAATAGTAAGCGTTATATGCCACCCCCTAAAAGATCAGTTTGAGGGTTATTAAGCTCGTAATTGTATTAATTTTTCATTAATTAATTCGGCAGTCGATCTGCGGTAATACCTATCCATTTTTAACAAAAAGAGACATATAAATGTCTCTCTACAGCACAAAAGCTTCAATTACATAACCAAGATAAGAAAAAAATCCTTTTAATTAATATTTTTATATTACGATATATTTAAGACATGGAATATCTAATTAAAAAACCGAATTAAACGACGAATTCGGTTTTTTAAATCGATCCTTTGAAGCTAATCATGCCAATCAGTATTTCTAGTTCCTTGTATGTTTTTCACTTAAGGATAGAAATATAAACCAAGAAAATGTAGCGAATACATTCCCAACCGGGTAACCGAAAAAGTAGCAATTCCCTGTTAGTCATACCTCTAAATATTTACGTTATCAGTACTAAGTATCAACAAATTACGTGGGACCTGTTATCATCTTATAACAGATTCGAGCTATATTCTTTGTTCAGGACAATTACATATCCGAGATAACTTCACTCGCAATGGCTTTGTGCTGTCGGCAACAGTAATCTGAGGTGGCAGGAATGTTATCACCTCATTATATTAACAACATTCAACAGGTGTGACTGAGATACGCGATAGTCTGAGAAGGAAGGATATTGTATGTTGTGCGTACTCAGTGAATACTTTCTATATGGGCTGGACCATAATTTATTTCAATCAATTAACGTCCAAGTAACTCTAGCTTCAAGTAAGTTAGGACAGGCGCCGTGGCGTAGTTGATTAGTTTCTCGACTGCGAAACTGGCGTCGCGGGCTCTATTTCCGCGAATTTCAAAATGAATTCAAGAAATTATTTATTTTCAATTGGTCCGGCTGTTTGCGATGTATTTTTCATATTAACCTTCCCTATCTCTACTATCCTACCTGCACACAAGCATCTTACAGACGCATTGCGGGTTATTATTTTAAAAGAAAAAAAAGTTTATTTGTTTCGTTTTATGCAACACCGCTTATCAGGACTCCACTTAAGCTTGAACTTTTAAAAAAATATTGCCTATACCTGCTTGTAAGTAGGTTTTCTCTTTATATTTATAGTTAATATATATCATGTAATTCATGAGTGAAAATTATGAGCAAAAACACTCGCCACCTCGTTAAAATCATGATATAAACAATTGAATGGTTTTAAATAGTAATTAAATTGGTTAAGTATATAATTCAAGCAGTATTAATGTTATTTATTATATTAAAAACTGGATAATTCACCCTACAGATGAGATGTCAATTTAAAGGTATTTCAACTTGATATGAAACATCTATGGTTCCTCCTAATATGAAATGCCCATTATTAAATATCCATATAAATGCATTATGGATGTTTAAAAGTGGGCAAAATAGTGAATTTTGCACAAATGCATATATGTATATTGATTGCTTAAGGCGCAGACAAGCCTCTTAAAGTAAAGGCTTTACGGGTTATTCTTATTAAAAATATATTTTTAAAAAAACAGAACACCTATTCATAGACAACTCTCCTCGGTTCTATGTATTTTTCTTTTTTTTTTTTATTTCTTTTTATCATATTTGGTCTTTTATATTGCATTCTCGATATATCTGCCAGAAGAGGCGTTAATCTAGACACACACAAGAGTAATATCACATCCCAGATCTGGGTGTCACTCCGACGAGATTCGAGTATAGGTATCTGATTTCCTTGACAGCAAGAAATACAACTGTTCCAACGTTTATTTAGTACAACTATTTTGTAGATGTTTATCGATAGTAAACAGAGCAGGGGTGCTGGTCCAGCGGACCGAGGGTCGGCGACCCCTGATATCCGTCGTGACCGGAAGGCTCGCTTATCCGGCACCCCTCGACCGGAAGCGCGCTTATCCGGGGCGACGTTAACCTGGAAATCCCCGTGCAGAGGACATTGTAGGAGATTTCCGGAAAATCCCGCGCCATTAAACGGTAAACCTCTTTGACCTCACGCCATGGAAACGCTATAACTAAAAATTGGAAAGAAAGTGGGTAGAATTTTCTGATATACCTGTACTACTGAAGTTTTCATCTCTTAAGAGTAGGTATATTTTAAAAAATATAAGCCAAAAAATTGTGACTTTAAATTTTAATATTCAGATATACTCGAGCAATATTAATGGCAAATATCATAATGACGATAGACCCTTTTAACAAAATACCGAGTTACATCTATATTTACTGATAGAAATGCTATTACTATAAATTTAAAAGAGAATGGGTAGAATCTTCTAATAAACCTAAACTACTTTATTTTTTAGCTCTTTAAAAAATATTTAAAAATTAGACAAAGTAAATATGACTGTGTTAAATTTAGGTATTCAAATTACTCAAGCAATTCAAATAACAAATAACGTGAAGATGACAGATCTGTTGAACAAATAACCGAGTAACATATAATATATGATTTATTTAGTGATAGAAATGCTAAAGGCAAAATAAATCCAATTAATAATTGATAAGTTACAATTTTCTTATATACCTGTCCAACTTTATTTTTGATATCTTTAAAACAAAAAAACATTTTTGATATCTCTCCAAGGACAAGATCTCTCTTTTTTGAGAGGCTCAGTGCAACTCAAATTATAATATTGTATTAAGTAGAAATGTACAGAAATTGTATAAAAATAGAACTATATATATTTTTCATTTTAAAAAAATACGAGGATAATAAACATAAATACGAGTTTACTAAAACAAACTATAACTGTGCTAAATTTTGATATTCCAATAAACCCAAGCAATTTTAATAACAAATAATGTGAAGACTATAATAAGACTTAAAATAAATAACCTAGTTACGCATATATTTAGTTCGGCTTCAACGGTTGCAGATTCACCCAATAATTATCTAAATTCGCCACTAATTTCAAAGATATAATTTTATAAAATAATTCTCAAAACCTTTGACATAACTTATATGTAATTTTTATTATAAAACACTACTCAAATTCATTAAATTTTAATTCATTTAGAAACAAATTATTATTTTACATCATAGTTTTTAACGCCTACCATATTGTGTATAAAACATAGGATTTTTCTAGCCTCCTACAAGTCTGATGATGTCGGTAACGACAAAACCCAGTCAATACTCAAATAAAACATATGTGGGGAAAAAACTTTAAAACTGTTATTTTATTTCATATTTATATACGAGTATATAGTGATAGAAACGCTATAACCAAAATTTTTAAAGGGAATTGAGTGAACACAATTTTCTAATAGACCTGAATAATATTGTTTGGAAATATTTAAAAATAAAACATAAAGCAACCTACGGCTGCAGCCGTAGGTTGCTTTACAGCCGGCTGTTTACAATTGTACTATTTTCAAATACCCAATCAATTTGAATAACAAATAAGGTCAACACGAGAGACCTTTTGAACAAAAAAACTAAGATACAGGTATAGCACATCCTCCGTCTACATATATAAAAATGAATATACATATATTTGTTTGTAGGTTCGTATGTATGATTATGCGCTATAGACTCCTTTACTATTCAACCGATTGCGATGAAACTTATAAGAGTTATTGTGTGCATTTTGATGGTGGATGTGTAAAAAACTGGAGCAAAATCGGGAATACAATCAGAAATATGTGTAATTTATGATAGATGTTCGAATGGTGAAATAAGGAAGGAATGCAAATCTGAGATAAGCAATATCGATAAAATTAACAAAGGTGTGTTGAGATGGTTTGGACATGAAGTTAAAAATTACAAGAACGGTAAAACCAATTTTTTGAGGCAAATGTAGTTGGAAAGTGGGCAAAAGAACCGAGAAAAACTTGGCATGATCAGGTATGTCAAATACTTGAAAGCGGAAAGGTTAGGAATCGAAAAAATCGGTAGGTATGGATGAGGAGATGCATAAACGTGAAAGAGGCGAAGAATGTTGGCAAAGACAGAGTGGTGTGGCGTTCTATTCTCTTTGCCTACCCCTGCAGAAAAGCGGTGTGATAGTTAGTTTGGTACTATTTTCACAAACTGACAGATTTCTTACATCATTTCGACGTTTGGAAACAGTAGAATCTCACTTTGTTAATTTGTCAGGTTTTTGTTCCAAATTAAGTCGGGTTGTGGTCCCGAGATTAGTGTGGCGGACTCTTAAATCAGAGTTTCTCGGTTTGAACCCACTCTACTACAATTTGATACCTACTTCTAATAATGAGTCGCTTTGGCTCACAGAAATAGTATAAAATTGAAACATTTGTGTATATAATAAAAACACAAATATTTCTCTTTTTTATTAATTTTTTTTTTAAAAAATATAATTACAAAAAAGTGTCCTGTTTGATAGATTTGAATATGACTAGGTAGGTACCTTTACCGCTTAACTTAGGTAGGCACAAATTATTCATGCGTTCATCAAACAAAACGCATTTTTTATCACTTGAATTAAGAACAAAATTGAATTTTAAGTAAACGAAATGAGATTCAACTGTTTTCTCAACTGTTAAAATGGTTAAATATCAAAAATAAGAATGTCAAAATAGTTTTCAAGCGCAAATTAATAATTATTTGTGGAAAATACTAAGGATGAGGTAAGTAATTCTTAGGTAAGTGAAAATGTGTGTTTAACTTTTTTTCTTCTTCATTTAACTTTTTATTTATCTTTTTCTTTTACATTTAATATAATATCATTAACGCGCCGTTATTTAAAAAAAAATAATGTAAAACAATGTTATTTGTCTAAAACCACAAGTTTGTAAGGTTGGTTTACTTTAATCTACAAATTGCATACTATATGACGTTATGAAATCACCGCACCGAATGTAAAATGCATTATTTCAAAAACACTCGAAGGTAGTTTAGTGGTTTTCACAACGGCTGATCACGAAACATTTTATATTTAACAAGTTATTTTCCAAATTATTTAACGGAATACAGCCGAGAACAGGTAATATGTTAATAAAATAATTAATATAATTTTTAAATTGCTCCACAAAATTTCAATTTTGATAAGTTTTATATTAATATTTATCTATCATCGTTTTCTCAGTCATGTATTTTATAAAATTATAGAAAATATTATTGAATATTTTAACAACAGCTGTCAGACATTTTTTTTGAGAAGAAAGAAAAAAGGTTTCCATATTTTTCACAGAAAAAAATGTTCGTTTGAATTCAAGTGAAAATATTTTTTTATTATTATAATTATATAATTATTTTTTAATAATTTTCTATTTTTTTTATTTTGTGAACAGGTATTTTTTGACACACTCAAAATGTTGAAAATATTTATCTTCAAATAACGGAAAATAAAGAACAACTCAATTTTACATATACGAGATCGTATCTTAGACGATTATCTTTCTCCGTGGTTAGCGTGCTTAGCTAAGGTGCTGGAGGTCCCGGGTTTGATTCCCAGGCGGTTTGAATATAAATATTTGTGATTTAACAACCTGAACTGCTCCCTGAAGCGCTGGAGTGATCACCTTGCCTTCAAGTAAGTAAGGATCATGATAACACTGTGTCAATACGATGCAGTGCCCTATGCACCATTGAGTGCGGGTAAGGGTTAGAAGATTTTTTTTTAAATACAGTACATTTATTTTTTTATTTTAACAGAGACGTTAGTTAATTTTTTTCAAACGTAGAAAAATTTATTCGCCGCCACTGAATTGAAGTTACGAATCTACCTTTCCGCGAGTGTAGAAGGTAAAGAATGTCACGGGCAGGAACAGAACCCCCTTCTCTTGCATCTTTCACCCTACCATACCACCCTCACTACAACGCTGGCTTGGCTGAATAAGAGTAAAATTAGGAAGTACCGGGGGGTCTTTCAAATCATAAGAACCTTTATTAAATTTATCAATTGAATAGAAAATGAACAATACCAATTAGTCAGCCTTTTTAGTATAATAATAAGCTAAAAAATACACGACAAGATGATGAAATTACTTTCATCAACGTCCCATGGAGACGAGTACAGATTATATGGTAGAAATTGTAAGTCTTTCATTACTAGTTTCCTATATATATATATATATATATATATATATATATATATATATATATATATATATATATATATATATATATATATATATATATATATATATATATATATATATATATATATATATATATATATATATATATATATATATATATATATATATATATATATATATATATATATATATATATATATATATATATATATATATATATATATATATATATATATATATATATATATATATATATATATATATATATATATATATATATATATATATATATATATATATATATATATATATATATATATATATATATATATATATATATATATATATATATATATATATATATATATATATATATATATATATATATATATATATATATATATATATATATATGTATATATATATATATATATATATATATATATATATATATATATATATATATATATATATATATATGTAAATATATATATATATATATATATATATATATATATATATATATATATTTATATATATATATATATATATATATATATATATATATATATATATATACATGTATATATATATATATATATATATATATATATATATATATATATAAATATATATATATATATTTTGTCCGCCTCCGTAGTGTAATGGTCAGCACGCTCGGCTACCGTTCTGGAGGTCCCGGGTTCGATTCCCTAGGGGGGTAAAATAAATATAAGTGATTTTTTCACTGTAATATTTATTCAATATTACCATGGACTGGTACCTGAAGCGGAGGGCTGATCACCTTTCCTTCATGTGTAAAAAACGATCAAGATAACACTGCGTTTATATGACACAGTGCCCTATGCACCATTGGGGTGCGGATAAGGGTTTTATTATTATTATATATATATATATATATATATATATATATATATATATATATATACATTTTTTAAATATCTTTTTTCATCACAGTGGTAGCGTTGTCTGTATCTGTTAAATGTAGCACACGCAAAACTAACAAACATTGCTCATGGCGGACAGCGTATTTTTTGTCACTGAGTGTTTTTGTTGTTTTCATTTGAATTGTTGTTTCATAGATTTTTTATATTTTTATTGAATCGCAAACGTTGAAAAATCAAACATGCTTGAAATGCGTGTTTTTTTCTCTTTTTCGTGTATTTTAAAATAAAAATACATGTATTAATAAACTTTTTAAGTACAAACATATACTGTTTTATATTTATTTTTAAAAACTTTATTTATTTTATACATCGGTAACATGAAAATGATAAACATAATGTTTGTATTAATTATGCGAAGAGGTAAGGTGATTAGTCTTACGTGATGTGAGTCCAGGATAGAATATTTAGAATATTTTACTAATAGGAAGAAAAAAACGTAAATCACTTTAAAAATTCAATATTTCATCAATAATAATATTGTGATAAGTGGTGACGTACACTTTTTCATGTAAGCACCGAACTGAGCTAGAATAACTACATATATCATATACAGGGTGGCACAAAATTAATCACACTATCGGAATTTTTTAATTTTGGCAAATTACGTCTTCGTGAACTAGACAGCTGTAGTATACAAACAGGGTGGTGCAAAATTAATCGTACGATTTTGTTTTTGAATATATTTTTATATAATAATAAAAAAAGATTTTGAGAAACCTTCATTGGATTTTTTATTTTTTCTGTTACGTGGAAAATCATATCCGTCAAGTGGCTGCCGCCAGTGTTGATATCAATATCAATTTGTTTGTATACTGTTTCTTTCTAGTTCACAAATTGCAAATATGATTGACGTACAACGCCATTTGCAAAAACTATAACATATTCCGATTAATTTTGTGCCACCCTGTATTAATCACGTTATAAATCATAATGCGATAATCATTACTGCGCCGATCAACGCTTTAAATCACCAAAAAATTCAGAAATACAACAAATAATATTTAAAAAAATTGTGTCAGGTTGTGGTCCCGTGGTTAGTGTCGCGGACTCTTAACTCAGAGTTCCTCGGTTCGAACCCACTCTACCACAATTTCATACCTATTTTTAATGATTAGCCGCTTAGGCTCACAGAAAAAGAATGAAATTAAAATATTTGTGTAAATAATAAAAGCACAAATATATATTTTTTTCATTAAAAAAAATCATAATAACAATAATTATTTACAACATTTTGAGTGTGTCCAAATACTTGTTCACAAAATCTGGATTATCTCCAATTACAGGAGTTATTTTCATATTATTTTTTGACATCTCATCAAAGATGAAGAATGAATCATCTCACCAATAGATGTCTCTAGTGAAGTTCTAGTGATTCATGAACAAGGTTTCTAAATTGGTTCATATATATAGAACTTCCAAGAATTTGAGTAGTGTGGTTGTCAATAATGGGTAGAATTGGTGAATGTTACACGTGTGTAAAGTGATCACTTAAACCAGCCTATGACGGTCGTAAGCCCCGTAAATGCCCAGACTTCCATATTCTTCTTCATCTTTGATGAGATGTCAAAAAATAATAACAATAATTATAAAAATGTGTCCTGTTCGATAGATTTTATAATGTCTATGTACCTATACCGCTTAACTTAGGTACGTACAAATAATTCATGCGTTCATCAAACAAAACACATTTTTTATTTCTTGAATTTGGAACAAAATTGAATTTAAAGCAAACGAAATGAGATTCGAAATTGAAATATTTGTGTAAATTATAAAAATACAAATATTTGTCTTTTTATTTTTAAAAAATAATAACAATAAAAAATAAAAATAAATATCTGAACAGAAAATGTTATGATGCCTCGAGTTTAGAGGTGGTACTTGTATGCGAGTGTTACCGGAAATGCTTGAAATTCTGTAGCGACTCCGGTCTGAGACTATAATATATTAATATTTCTTTTGTGAATTAAGATGATCACGCGAGAAATAAAAATACATTATTTTACGTGTTAAAATAATATTACATTTGCCCGTCTCTATGGTGCAATGTTTTAAGCGTTTAGCTACCGTGCTGGAGGCCTCGGGTTTGATTCCCAGAGGGGTCAAAATATTTTTCCCCCTCTGGGGAAACCCACACCACACGAAACTTTCTTTGCAAACAATCTTCGCCTCTTCCATATTTATGCATTTATTAATACATACCTTCCGATTATTCCGACTCCTGATCTGACCACTTTCAAGTTTTTGAAATACTAGATCAATTCTACGCTTATCTCGGTCTACTTCTGCTCTTATTTCCATCTCAATTCGCCTCATAATTCTGTTTTACTGTTCTTTCTTTACTCATTCGATTATACACCTTTTATATATAATATGCTTATATTGCCATTGCATTTTTTACTTTTTTTTTCACTTAAGTGTTTATTTGATATTACCATGGCTAGGTTAATGAAGCGCAAGATTGATCAACACGCCTTCATGTAAGTTATGATCAGTATTGCGTTAAAACGATTTGTCCCCAATGTACCATGGATGCGGATTAGGGTAAATATAAGAATTTATTCATTACGACGGATATTGATCTGTTCCATGTCCATGTTCCACGTGTTATTAATATATACGCCTTAAATATAGGTTTGTCGTGTATATTTCAATCATTTAATAAATAGAATTGAATTGGAAAAATGTGGCCTTTTGTAAAAAATATATATATCGCTCACTCCTTTCAAGAACGTCATAAATCAAAAATCGGCAATTTTCAGTTGTGCATGTTTTCGGATTGCCCAGAAAATGTACTATATCCCAGCAAAAGATGCATATTTTCAACTTTATATGTACCCGCTACAGGGCAGAAAATGTTGTTTTTGCATTTTGAAGAAAAGGTGTTTTTTTATTTTTATTAAATATACTAAATATTTTTTAACTGGAGAAAAAACCCTCAGGTTTTACCTAAAAAGATCTGTTGCACAGTATAAATTTCTTTATAGATTGTGTTATATTTTTAAACATTAAAAACGTTCTCCTGAAAAATCAAGTTTTTTGATTTGTGACGTTCTTGAAAGGAGTGAGCGATATGAAGGTATATCAAAAATAAAAAAATCAATTTCATTAAAAAAAATTGAACTTGTACAGCCGTCAATATTCATAAGTATTGTGACGTGTAGGTCTTGAGCCGTGCAGTGCACAGGTGACCCGACGCTATTCCAAGGCCCAATCAATCGAGGCAAGTGGTTAAGTGGTCGCGTAATCAGACTACCGCCGTGTCCTATCCTCAATCTGAGTGTGGGAAGATTTACCTGCACACATTGCCATACCTTGCTACATATCTTACTAGTCTACTCTTGCATGCGAACATCGGTAAAGTAAAGGCAAACGGGCATATCTGTCTCAGACCAAATTATACAGGAGAGCAAAAAAAAACTTGTGAAATTAAATAACTCATTTGTTTTATGTATTTTTATATGTACATATCTTAAGAAAACTAAATAAGTATTGCAACTACAACTTCATTCTTTTGCCAGATTATGTATTACACTATTTTAGACATTTTGTGGTACAAGCTAAAAAAATTAAAAATTTGACAGATATACCCCTTTGCCTTTACACTACGCGTCTAAAAAGCGTTTGTAAAATTCGTACACAGAAATCGCACGCAGAATTGAGCCCAGTTGCAAATCAAATTTACGTTTAAATATTTTTTTAAATCCTTTCTATAATACCACTTTTGAGTTTATTAATGTAAAAATGACTAGGTCCATGAACTAAAAATGTTCTCACCTCTTCTTCTTCTTCTTTAAACTCTTATCCGCACCCAATGGTGCATAAGGTACTACACCGTATTGACGCAGTGTTATTTTGATCGTTACTTACATGAAGGCAAGGCATCATTCCTGCGCTTCAGGACCAGTCCAAGGTAATATTAAATAAAAATTAGAGCATAAAATCACTAATATTTATCTCATCTACAGGTATTTTTTTAAATTGTCTTTTTACCTGTTGATGAGAACATCTGTAGTTATCAAAACTAGTCGTTTTTGGATAAAGAAACTCAAAAGTGGTCTTAAACAAGTGTTTTTATTTTTACTCGTACATTTAAATCATCATTTTTTTTCCATAAGGTAAATGCAAAGTTATAAGTCATACCAATTCTTCACGTTGTTAACATTGTTAGATATTCAAAATAGCGAATTAAAATGGATTTGATTTACAAACCGGTAAATTAAATTATATTTGCAATAGTGGTAATTTAGTCTATCATATTTTTTTGGAAAATGAATTGATTAATTAATATAGACACTATTAAAATATATTTTAAATATATGGATTTAAATGAAAGTGTGTAAAAAAATCCTTACACGTACCTATATTCAAAAATTACTCATAAACATTACAGAAAAACACCTCCAACTAAGCGACTTACAAATCACGAATAACACACCGCATGATAACATTCATATGTATAGCCTCAAGATCAAAAACGCAGAACACATCAAACAAAATATCGCTCACTCTTTTCAACAACGTCATGTGTAAAAAAACTTGATACTTCAGGAGATCGTTTTTAAAGTTTAAGAATATAATGAAATGTATTCAAATAAATATCGAGCCACTTATTGAACTTTTTACTGTGCGACAGTTTTTTTTTCAGGTAAAACCTGAAGGTTTTTTCTTCATTTGAAAAATATTTAGTATATTTAAAAACATAATTAAACAATACATTTTCTTCAAAATGCAAAAACAATACTTTCTGCTTTATAGCGGGTAAATAATATTAAACATGTATTTAAAAAAGCTCTTGGCATGTGAAACCCAGTAAGGACATAATATTGTCAATTTGAAATTGTAAATTTGTGAACGATGAAATAAGTACTTGTTGATAAGCGTACGTAGCACAGGTTTAATCAAAACAACTTAACAAATTTGTGGTTTCCCATATGCACCAATGAAAGAAAAAATATATTACCACAGCAAGACAGACCTAATATTTACCTAATTACCTTGACAAACAAACGAACCAAATATTTACCTAATATCTTGACATTTTGAGGGTGTCCAAATACTTGTTCAAAAGCGGGTTTTTCCACTTAGGCGTTATTTCATATTGACATATCAAGTATTTGGAGTCACTCAAAATGTTGTGAACAAAATAACCGGTCAAAATTTAGGGTTAATAAAAAAATTATACCATATTTTCAGGCGTCTCCTCGTATGTAAAATAATTCGGGAAAATCTTACACACATTACATAAGGGTCTCTGCTACATAAAAAGCATACCTAACTCACATATAGAAGAACGTGAGTTCCAAAATTTGAGTAGTGTGATTGTCAATCATTGGCAGAATAGTGAATATGACATGTGATCACTTAAACCAGACTATGACAAAATTTACAAAATCCGGTCACTGGTCAAATAAAATGCATGTGGAAAAAACTATATAGTTGTTATTTTATTACATTAAATGCAGTTCCACCAAGAAATATCCGTACAAAACTTAAATATGAGGAGAGGCATAAATATGGAAAAGGCGAAAAATGTGTATAAAACAGAGGTGTGGCGTTCTATTATCTACGGTTAGTTATTAAGTTTGTTGTGTTTATTTTAACTAGACAGTAGACAGTTCGTCGGCCTCATAAATTAATTTTGGATCAGATGTAATCGTAACTTTTCATTTAAAAACCGCTATTTCACTATTGTTATCTCAATTTCAACCATAAATCTACCAGCATACGCATTTTTTTATTATTAAAAGGCTTGTAAATCAGAACACGTGTTAAAGCTCCAACAGGTGCGTCCAAATGTTGATCATAGCAGGTCAGGTCGTAAATTAGTCTATTCCGCGAATCTCCCATCTTTTTATACCGTGGAAGCATTTCAAGCCGGGATTTGTAAATAAACCCTGCATTAACATCAATTAAAGCTTAAGTAATGGCGCAAGTTTGAAAGTTTTGGGTTATGTACATGGTGGCGCAAAATTAATCACCTATCAGTAAATGTTAAAATTTTTGACGTCGTACGTCGATCATATATTGTTTTAAAGAAATATAACTAACTAACTAACTAACCATAGCGCCGCTTCCCCGCAGGGGTGAGCAGAGAGAATAGAACGCCACACCACTCTGTCCTTGCAAACATTCTTCGCCTCTTCCACGTTCATGCATCTCCTCGTACATACCCGCCGATTGTTTCGACTCCTAACCTGACCACTTTCAAGCATTTGGCATACTTGATCGAAACATGAAGTGAAACATAGAGTTGGAAAAAGATGGATGAAAGTAGACTGAATGCAGTCGAAAAGCAATCTCTCAAAGAAATAAATGTTTTTATTAACTACAAAAATACTAACTATTTCTAGTTTAAATAGTTTGGATGTTTTTAACTACAAAAATACAAACTATTTCTGTGAGCCAAAGAGCCTCATTATTAAAAATATGTATCAAATTGTGGTAGAGTGAGTTCGAACCGAGAAACTCTGAATCGAGAGTCCGCGACCACAACCCGACACATTTGACAGTTGACATTTGCGAATTAGACAGCTGTAGCATACAAACAGATTAAGGTGGTGCAAAATTAATCATCTAATTACGTTTAAAAATATTTCTTTAACTTAACAAAAAAAAATATTCTGAGCAGCGGAAATCTTTATTAGGACTTCAATTTTTTTTTGTAAGGTGAAAAAATTAAATTCGTCAAGTGGCTGCCGCCAGTATTTATACATATTTGTGCCCGTTTTATCAATCTGTTTGTATACTGCAGCTGTCTAGTTCACAAATGTCAAATATGATTGACGTACGACGCCATTTGCAAAAATTATAGCATCTTCCGATAATGCGATTAATTTTGTGCAACCCTGTACAAGTTACACAATTCAAAATTTACGGTAAGTGTTTTTTTTTAAACAAATATTTATTTTTAAGTTATTCTAAAGATAAATAAATTACATTTTTCCTTCAGGCGATAAATTAAATTAATGAATTAGTTTAACTACTTTCTTGACATTCAGCCCCATTATTATTTTTTTCAATTAAAACCATTAATAATCCTTCGTCAATTAAAAATTCAAAGTCCTTCTTAAATTGTAATTTCAATGTAATTAATTTCGCTTCCATTTGTATTTGTTTCATTTTGTCCGCCTCGGTGGTGTAATGGTTAGCGCGTTTAGCTACTGAGGAAATGCGTGTATGTGGAAGAGGCGATATTGTTTGCAAAGACAGATTGGTGTGACGTTTTTTCCTCTACGGGTTAGTTAGCTTAGTTAATTATATTTATTTATTGACATTCAATGCGGACATCTCACAAAAATACAATATAAAACAAATTACGTAGCCAGCATAAAGTCCAGTCGTGTTATTTGATTTTCATTCGACATTTTACGACTTGTTTAATATATTATTACGTCTTCACCTCCCCAATAATCTTATCCCGGAATTCGGCAAACACAAAAACACATCGAATATCGCCTGACCCACGCGATACAAATTTGACCATTTTCTCTCTCCGCGCCACCTGTGAATAAAACCCGCAAGCAAAATAAATTCAACTCTATTTTATTTCACGGATGTAAAAATACCACACGACGGCAATAAAAGGTTAATTACCCTCCCAAGCTTCATAGGAAAATAGGGAACGGTGTAAAAATGGAGCGGAAAATTTAATGAAAGAAAATATAACTCGTTGAAATTCTCGAACATTTTGATGATGAACGTCTTTACTGTTTGTAGCTGGTTTGGCACGAGTCTGTTACAGTCGTAATGCTTTCTTTAATGTTCGACTGATCAGTCGATCAGTGATCAGGGCGATGTTTCCATACAAATAGTACACTATAAATACATACAATTTCAGACGCCATTAAAGGAATGTGCTAGTATCTAGAACATTTCAGAGCCTAACGATCCCAGGTGTGTCGAGGGGAAGAATTTAAATTTGTGGCTATAATCGTAAAAACTACACAAACGGTAGGAGAAACGCCATTCCACGTTGCAAATGCTTTCTAAAAATACCTGCAGAGACCACTAACAGCAGCGGAGAAGAATGCAGGATGTCGGAAGAGAAACGGAAGGTCTAAAGCAGTCTAGTTTAAAAGCACGACAAGGTAGTAGACTGCATCGAAGTCGTTTAGGCGTAAACAAAGTTTATTCGAATGCCAAGTATTCGAGTAGGTATGCTGTTAATTCGCGTGGGGGCGTCTGGCATTTCATTCCTTCTTTGGGAAGGAAAAACTTTTAACTGGACAATATTCCTAAAATTTAGACAGAGGAGGTCATCACTGCAAACTTTTGTAATATTTTTATGCAAAATTAAACTAATTCATCAGAACTTGAAATTAGATAAAGCACTGAAATAATTTACATGATTTACATGTTATTTATTGTTTCGGCATTCACTTTGTGATGAGACGTGATTAAATTATAAATAAAGCACTTGTTTTTTATCACTTGAGTATATTACATTTTAACGACTAGTTTTGGAAGCTACAGATGCTTCCGTATACGGGTTTGATAAAAAAACGGTTTATATTCAAACCTGTAGATGGAAGCATTGTGGCTTCCAAATCTAGGTGAAAAAAGGTAATGCCAAATCTATGTATAAAATTTACATAATAGTTTTTCCAAATACGTATGTACCTATATATATTTTTGTTTAATTCGTAGAGTCCATAAATTAACATATGTGCCAAAAAACATCTATTCAATGCATTGCTATAATTGATTACATCCTATATGTACATACGTTAAATACTATAATATCTTTATCTCGATTTTTAAAATATTTTTTTGTTTATTTTTTTTTATAAACATATATTACCCGTTCAATAACGTGATAAAACGTGATAAAAAAGGCGTGTTTTCCATATATCTTTAATTAATTTGACAAATAAAATAAAGACGATAGAATGCAATAAAATACACAAATAAAACTATACATTTTTAGATTTTCACTTCTATGGAAGTGTGCATAAAATCTAAAAATGTGTTATTAACTAAAACAAATACTGTACAGTAAATCTTTTGCAGTTTGTTTTCAAAGTAGCGATATTATTGAATGCTTTAAATCACACAAATTTATTTGCGCGATGAGGCAACATTGATATCAACGCAGATACTAGAAATGTCTCGATAAAACTGTACGTGTTGATAAATATACCATTCAGAAAAAAAAAGATACATAAATTTTAATTACATTACTTTATTTTCGACTGTCTCCGGTCAACCGAATACATATAATATGCACATATTAATAAAAATATATACAAATGTGTGTAATATAATATCGTAGAGTTCAATGATTCCTTTAATCTTTAAAAATAAAATATAATATTTTGACGAGATGGCAATTTAATCATTCTGACATATAATTAATTTACTAACAACCAATGCTTGCAGACAATTAATTTACTAACAACCAAATGATCCCTTTTTTTATATAATTATTTACTTTTTTTCATTAAAATATTGCTAAAATTTACATATCTTCAACTCACGTGAAATGTAAAAAATCAAATTAGTCATTAACAAAATGCAAAATGAGTAAGGAAGAAGTACAAACGTTTAAAAAATAGAAAAAAGTACTTAAGACCAAACTCACAAAATAATACTCAGTTGGCTTCCGGCAATACATAAAGCCGGTCGTCGGGTCATGCCCATTTTTTCAAAATGCATATTGGATTAATTTTTTTGGTTTTTAAAATATGTATTAAAAAAAATATTTTTACAATTTGTTATAACTCAATACCTTTCAATAGCTCTTTTCTTTTCAAAATCATATATTTATTTCGAAATCAGCATAATTTTTCAATACAAAAGTGGTTGATTAAAAAAACAATTACGTCAAATGTCGGTGTTTATTTTATATTAAAAAAAGGTATAAAAATGTAATGCGCCCATTAGGCGATATTATATTATGAAAATTGTATCATAATGATACATGTAATTACGGAGAGAAAATTTAACACATTCATCTTTTTCTATTATCTTATTAATTTATAATAACCGATGTTTTTAAATATTTAGAATTTAAGAAAATCGGTTAAATATGTTATATTATAAAAGAAATATTTATGTTGAATAAATATGTTATAAACATACATATATGTATATATATATATATATATATATATATATATATATATATATATATATATATATATATATATATATATATGTAATAAAATAACTAGGTACCTACCTATACATTTTATTAAGTACCTACAAATAGTACCTACATAAAACAGTTCTACCAACAGATGTCGCATGCGTCACTCAGAAGAAAACAAAAGACTTCCGATAATATTATTAACTGTCAGAATCAGATAGATAGATAGATAGATAGATATAAAAATTATTATAAAGATAAATTAAGAATAAACTTTAATTACAAAGCAACACATTGTTTATTTTATTATTATACACCCACTTTACATATTATTTACACTTAATTTTCAAAAGGAAAATATTACCACGTTATAAAACGACAATTTTGTTAATTGGAAATGGATTATGAAACATTAGATGTATTAAAACAATTACTACAATATGTTCGGAGTGAGAGAGAAAAATTAGAAGATGATCAAAGAAAACGATTAGAAGATAATCAAAGAAGACGTGGAAATCTAAGAACTAGTGATAAAATTAAAGATAAAAGTCCATGTAAGATTTGTGAAAATTTAAATAAGGGAACTCGATATCACCCTGAAGCAACGTGCTGGTATGAAACAAAGGAGGATGATAAGATTAATAATAAAAATGAAGATTTAAAAATTACACAGAAACAGTGCTTGAAAAATGAAAATAAAAATAATGTGAAAAAAATTTCTACAAAATATAAAATAAAATATACTCCAGAAAAGAAGAATTTCGAAGCAGATTGTATGAGCAGGAATCCAGTATTAGAATCGAAGGAAAATGCAAATGAACAACTAAAAGTTGTAAATTTGGTTAAATTAGAAGATATTTCAAAAGATCAGAATAAAAATGAAGACATACAAATAACGCAGAAACAGTGCTTGAAAAATGAAAATAAAAATAAAGTAGAAAAAACTTCTACGAAAGATAAAATAAAATATGCTCCAGGAAAGAAGAATTTAGAAGTAGATTGTCTTAGCAGGAATCCAGTATTAAAATCGAATGAAAATGCAGATGAACAATTAAAAGTTGTAAATTTGGTTATATTAGAAGATACTTTAAGAGATCTGAATAAAAATGAAGGAAATCAAAAGAAAAAAACAAATGGATTGAAAAAAACTGTGTCTACTTTAAAAGGGTCAAGAAAAAAAAAATACAAAAAAAAGAAAGAAAAAAAAAGAACGGAAAAAAGAAAAAAAAAGAATGAAAGAAAAAAAAAACAAGAAAGAAAAAAAAGAAAGAAAAAAAATAAGGAAAAAAGAAAGAAAAAAAAAAAAAAAAAAAAAACTTTATCATATCACTAAACTTATACCAGTCCCTTCACTACAAGAAGATGATCCGGAGGACGAGTGAAAATTTTACTATGAATTTTCATCCCCAAGGGGGGAGATGTAATAAAATAACTAGGTACCTACCTATACATTTTATTAAGTACCTACAAATAGTACCTACATAAAACAGTTCTACCAACAGATGTCGCATGCGTCACTCAGAAGAAAACAAAAGACTTCCGATAATATTATTAACTGTCAGAATCAGATAGATAGATAGATAGATAGATATAAAAATTATTATAAAGATAAATTAAGAATAAACTTTAATTACAAAGCAACACATTGTTTATTTTATTATTATACACCCACTTTACATATTATTTACACTTAATTTTCAAAAGGAAAATATTACCACGTTATATATATATATATATATATATACATATAAATATATTAGAAGTTAGTTTATGTTTAGTTAGTTTTTATGTAACCCAAATATTTTCATTACGTTATTTCTTATTGCAGATAACAAAAATGCATCAATAAGACTCTATCTACTATAAAACTGATATCCCAAAGGTTATCTTTCATGACTTTTCCACATTCATAATGTATATCAGTGATTATATTTAAATCAAAGACATTCGAAGTTATTTATGTGTATATAACCGTAAAACTCACGTCACAACTAGTGCAAAACCACAACAAAAAAATCAAAAAACTTGATTTTTCAGGAGATCGTTTTTAAAGTTTAAAAATATAATGACATGTTTTAACATTTTAGTTTGCAACAGATCTTTTAAGGTAAAACCTGAATGTTTTTTCTCCATTTGAAAAATATTTAGGATATTTAAAAAAATTATTCAACAATGACTTTTCTTCAAAATGCAAAAACAACACTTTTTGCTTTGTAGCGGGAAAATATTTAGTTAAAAATATGCCGCTTTTGCTAGGATATAGTACATTTTTTGGGCATTCCGAAAACATACACAAATGAAAATTGACGATTTTTGATTTATGACGTTGTTGAACGGAGTGAGCGATATGTAAATAATTAGCATTTTTTTTATCATATTTCCTAAAAACGGTCAGCAAAACGTATTTGACTGTTTATCAATCCTTTAAAAATAAGTCATGTTCTCGGAGATCCGCCCTACAACTTAAATCTTCATGTAATTATCATAACTCCCTTTATATGGTATGAGAAAATAAATCAAATAAAATAAAAACAACGTGCAACCCGTCGACCCTGACCACGATAGCTTCCAGATGTTGGGGAGGGAAAGAGAGCCATTAATCTAATGTTTAAAGCGAGAAGGAGACAAACAATCGTCTGGTGGGCTATTTAAAAATGACTCCATTTTTAAACTGTATCGCCTGCGTTGTCATATGAACTGAATTTATTTTTAACAGGGATGCATCGCGTTTTCAGTTAACTAGGTACCGATTTTGCCTTATTAATTTTAATTATTGTTAAGGACCCATACGCTACTCACCCACGTGAAAATTGTTAGAATCAACGTTACGAAACGAGTAATTGCATTTCATTTATTTGTCAGTTTAACGTAAGTATTGCGATGTCTCTAGTGAAGTTCTAGTGATTCAAGAACAAGGTTTCTAAATTGGTTCATATATATATATATATATATATATATATATATATATATATATATATATATATATATATATATATATATATATATATATATATATATATATATATATATATATATATATATATATATATATATATATATATATATATATATATATATATATATATATATATATATATATATATATATATATATATATATATATATATATATATATATATATATATATATATATATATATATATATATATATATATATATATATATATATATATATATATATATATATATATATATATATATATATATATATATATATATGTTATATATATATATATATATATATATATATATATATATATATATATATATATATATATATATATATATATATATATATATATATATATATATATATATATATATATATATATATATATATATATATATATATATATATATAGAGAGCTTCCAAGAATTTAAGTAGTGTGGTTGTCAATAATGGGTAGAATTGGTGAATGTTACACGTGTGTAAAGTGATTACTTAAACCAGCCTATGACGGTCGTCAGCCCCGTAAATGCCCAGACTTCCATATTCTTCTTCATCTTTGATGGGGTGTCAAAAAAGAATATGAAAATAACTCATGTAATTGGAGATAATCCAGATTTTGTGAACATGTATTTGGACACACTCAAAATGTTGTAAGTATTGTGTGCTATTTATTGTAAGATTGTATATATAAATAAAAAACGATTTCTACCTGATGCATTAATTGTTTTAGATAATAATATCCTTTATGTATTTATCTACACTTACCGTATGTAATAGGAATAAAACTATCGAATATGTGATATATGATATATATATATATATATATATATATATATATATATATATATATATATATATATATATATATATATATATATATATATATATATATATATATATATATATATATATATATATATATATATATATATATATATATATATATATATATATATATATATATATATATATATATATATATATATATATATAAAATAGTATAATAATAAATCCTTTACCGCACCCCAATGGTGCATAGGGCACTGCTACATATAAACGCAGTGTTATCTCGATCGATTACACATGAAGGAAAGGTGAACAGCCCTCCACTTCAGGTACCAGTCCAGTGTAATATTGAATAAATATTAGAGTGAAAAAATCACTTATATTTATATATATATATATATGTATACTCGAAAACGTATACATAAATAAGCATATTAAACTACAATTTTGTGGTAAAATATAACTGTTTATTTTTTTAAAGTAAACATAAGGTTCCTATACTGTACGTTTAAGCATTCATATTATTGTAACGTATTATTTATAAATGAAGATAACACAGCAGTTATCAAATGTGTTTATAAGTATAATGTACAATTATTCAATTCGATTTAAGGTATCCATAGAAGGCAAAGAAAAAAACCTTCAACGAAAAAATATTTTTATAAAATGGATATATAGATGATTAATTAATTATATGTAGTATATAATTGTTTGTATCTAAGAAAACCTTTCAGAAAAGTCAATAAGGCATATCCTTCCTTTTTCTTTATCACGTGGATAGTAACTTATTACGCAGGTCGGAAAATCCGACGACCAAACCACGTGGCTTCCAAACGTCAAAAAATTCAAAGCTCCTGTCAAACCGCCACCAGAAAAATGAACTACGTGCGGCACAGTGAAAAGTCAGGGTCAAAAGCCGCGTCGCGAATGACAGATCTGTCAGAATGACAAGTTACCTGTTTTTCTCTGCGGTTTGGCCTGCTTCCTCCTGGCGCGTGTTGGCGGCATTTCCGCTGAATTATCACAGTCCTCCTGATTGTTTTGCATTTTAAATTATCCTAAACCACATACACACACTTCACAAATCACATATTATTACAAAAATATCGTAAAACACTTGCAATTTACACATCACAATATATCTTACGTCTTATTTTCAGTTTAAAATGTTATGCTAGTAAAAACAAATGATTTTATTACAGTTAAAACGTATTTTAAATTTAAAATAATTTGAATTTGTTAACGACGTTAAATTTATGTACAAGTATTTAGGCACTCTCGATAAAGTTCCTACCTACCTGCGTTAAAAACGGCATTATTTGTTTTTGTTGTAAATCGCGTATGTTTATCAACAGAAAAAAAATATGCATACCTACATGAGTTCGTTTTGTTTATTAGCACAAAAAATGTTTCATAATCGGACGTAAATTAGTAGATTTTATAAAAGCACATATAATCACAAGATATTATTACAATAGTTTCAAGTAGGTACTAGGGATGACAGTTTATCCATAGATCTCGGTTAGTTCGGTTTTTGAATTCGGAAAATTGGAGCACGCGCGCAATTTTGACAGCGGATGACAACAAACAACAGGGCGACGGACCGGTGCGGAAAACATTCTCTCGGAAAAAGCCAGCGCAGCCGGCCGGCGCGTCCCCCTCGCGCGCGCCCCTCGCCCGCCCGACGGCGGCCTGCCATTGGCTACCTGGCCCTCCCACCTGGGACGAGCTCCCGCCACGCCGCCCGCCGCTGCTATAGCGACTGGAAGTTCGAATTCAAAAAATGAATGAAATTGAATTGAAAAATGAAATTGAAAAAATCCATGTATCATTTTTTCTTACTGTCATTTTCTTCTGTTTTCCTGATACTTTTTTTATAAAAGGTATTTCATATAACCCGTTCCGCTCTTTTTTCTTGGTCATAAAACGTGTCATGGAACTGGAAAAAATTATCAACAAGATCTACATACATTGGTGTTAATTTTTATTCAATTATATTTATTAGTTGAAAATTTAATTTAAAAAATTAACTATAGAACACTGGACTGAAAAAATCCATCTATCATTTATTTCTTATCAGTCAATCTTATTTTTCTAGATACTATTTTTTTTATAAAAGGTGCTTTCTCTCTTTTTCGCCCTTTTTTCTTTGTCATACGTGACAGAAAACTGTGAAAAATTATTCACAAGACCTACATATTTTTATTTGTTTTGTTTAATTGTTTTGGCATTTACTTTGCATAAGTAAGACATCATTAAATTGTAAATGAAAAAACATGTTTTTCAATACTTATGTATTCTATTGTTACGGCTAGTTTTGGAAGCTACAGATGCTTCCTACTACGGGTTGAATATTTAGTTTATATTCAAACCCGTAGTTGGAAGCATCTGTAGCTTCTGAAACTAGTCGTTATAAGTAAATATTATACTCAAGTGGTAAAAAACAATCATTAAAAATTTTAGACCAACATACATTGTTAGTGTTTTTATTATATTTATTAGTTGTCTTAGAAAATTCTCCTTGCCTATTATATAAAAGGGTTTAAAGCATATTTAGTATAAATGTTTTAAAAATTATAGTAATTGAGTATAGTTTATAATAAACGACTAAGGTTGATCTCTAAGAATAATACAATATATAAAATACAGTACAATAGATACAATGGATTCAATATCATATATCAATCAAGATTTATCACATAGTTCATTATTGGTGTTGGTTACAATTTCAAAGAAACTCGATGCAGATGAATTATACAAAATATGTAGATTCAACTTTGGTATTTTGAGTAGGAACTTCATGTGTTCGGATAGAGCATTGAATAAAAAAAATTTTGGCAGCTTTATGTGATGAAAGCTGAAACAATCTAATCATAAAAAAATAAAATAAGTCGTTCTCCAAGCACAAGAGCTCATTCTCTTTTTTTGGAGAGGCTTAGCGCAACTTAAATTATACGATTGTATTCAGTAGAAATATATAGAAATTGTATAAAAAATTTAACTATATTAAATAAAAATAATATAATATTTTACACTGTTGGATTCATATAGTGCTAAATAACTGCATCTTTTTTATTTATTTTCTTCACATGAGTGAAAACCTCGCTAATGATAGTGCACAGTTTACTGCAGTAGGTTTAAGTAGTGATATCTTGACTCTTAATTACAAAAAGGCAAAGTTTAAAATAATCTCTTCAACATTTATGTGTAAAAATAAATATAGATTATATAATATTACAGAATCCAAAGAAAGCACTAGATTGATAAATATCGCAATTTAACTTCTTTACCCGGTTTATTTTCCATAAATAGAACGTAATTTCGGATTCAGAATCTCAAATCAAACAATGTTCTAAAATTAAACGGAGGTGCCCTTAATATTCTCGAGAGCGGGAAACCTTTTTATAAAGAATAGACTTAAAATAGATTAACAAGAATACGTAGGTACTTGCTCACTTGTATGATGTTGATAAAATCTCTTTATACTCTAAAAACTATGAATAACTAATAGAGGGCTATATTTACAAAACGAACTAGGCAAGCTGTAGAGTAAGGGCCACCAAAAATTACTAATTTAAAACATAATAAATAAAAAAAGATTATTAAATGTTAAATAGGAGGCGTCCATATGAATGAATATTAATGATGTTTCTCAATATTTATTCAATATTACCCTGGACTGGTGCCTTAAGCGGAGGACTGATCACCTTTCCTTCATGTGATAGCGATCAAGATTGCACTGCGTTTATATGATGCAGTGCCCTATGCACCATCGGGTGCGAATAAGGGTTTGAATGAAATGAAACTTATGTAGTTATGTGGTTATCTTGCTTGGCTATCTTTACAGTATTTATCTAAATGTCAATTCAATTCGATTCAGTAAAAAACATTTTCTCAATTTAAGACCAGAAGAACTTTTTAAGGCAGCCTTAACGTTAGTTTACTTAGCCTTCTTTTTTAACGAGAACTATTTTTAAGTATGTGGGTGTCGCAAAACAGACTTTGGTTCTCAGATGCGGTGTGCGGTAGGGAGAAAAAAAATAATCATATTTTAATTTTGCAAATTGCTGCAATATGGCGCACAAAAATTTAAAAAGTATTTTTTTTTATTTTATAAAAAACATTACTTTCGAAATATCGAAATATATCTTTTCCATAAAACAATTTTATATGACTTCTTATTCCTATGTATTTTCATTCCTTAATGGTGCTCATTGGGCATTGGATGTTAGCGATATAGTGTTATATTGATCGGTAGATCATAAAATAACAAACAATCTTTGCAAACAATTTTCGCCACTTCCACATTTATGCATCTTCTTGCCATTTATGCACACACCCACCGATTATTCCTCTCCTGACCTGACCACGTCTAATTATTTGAAAAATTTGATCATGCCAAATTTTCCTCGTCTTCCTCTGCTTCTATTTTCAACTGCATTCGCCCTATAAATTTATTTTACTGTTCGTTCGATTTACATGCCCAAACCATCTTAATACACCTTAATTAATTTTATCGATGACGATTACGCAGCCTTGGATTCTTTTCTTATATTCGCATTTCGACTACATTCAGTCTATTGCTATCCTTCTATTGTCAACTCCGTGCTTCACTTCCATACATTAGGGTTGGTATCGGGACTCCGTTGTGAACTGCCAGTTCAGCATTCGATGTAAGGCTTTTATTTGTTTTTATTATAAACTTTATAAATTTTAAAGTTATACCGTCTTAAAAATCTGTTTAAAAATAAGGCTGTTAAAAATATGAAATTTTGTTGAATTTCAGGAATCGCAACAAATACAATTTTCCAATCTATTAATATCTTGCGTTCTATTTAATAATATAAAAAATATTTTGCACATTAAAAGCATTTTTAACTTTGCGGTATGGTATCGTTCAGTTTGTGTAATACCACTTTAAAAAAACACTACTTCATGACTACCGGTTCAGAATAATCATTCCATCATCAGGTCAATGTAGATTGAAATAAAATTTTTACGGTCTGATATTAAAACAAAAATAAAAATAAAATTGTATCAATGTCAGACCGTAACGATTTCATTTCAATCTACATTGGCCTGATGATGGAATGATTATTTCGAAATAGTAGTCACGAATCAGTGTTTTTTAAAGTGGTATTACACAAAGTGAACTGTGAAATGATAAGGAGAGTGTTATATTACCATACCACATAGTTAACAATGCTTTTAATATACAAAATATGTTATCAATTTATTCATTGCAACATGTTCTAAATCTAAACTCGCAAAATGCACAAAATCATTGGAAAGCATCACCTATTTATGGCTAAGCTAAAATATACAAATTGGTGACAATAAATAACGCTAACCCATTACCGCAAAATGATACCGCGCAGATAAAATGTGACCCGTTGGGTCAGGTTATGCTGGGCGGGTGGGGCTAGGGGAAGGCGGGGGAAGGCGAGGGGAGGGGAGGAAACAGCTGATCAAATCCCGCCCAAACCGTATTCGCTGCGCGGGAAATCAACTAACGGTACGTGTCTCCCTCCCACTCACAGATAAACACAGATAAGCGATGAGCAGTACAAACACAAATTACAACTCACTAATACATTTATAATATGACTGTATTTGGCATTAAATGACGCTACGGACTATAATATGCACCTTAATTTTGAATCATTTTATTTTAAGTGAATTTTTTACAATTTTTATTATTAGATTGCAAAGCCAAACTAAAAAAAATCTTAGTTTATAAAACCGAACACAGATAAATCGTTCACTCCTTTCAAGAACGTCATAAATCAAAAATCGTCAATTTTCAGTGGTAAATGTTTTCGGAATGTCCAGAAAATGTACTATATCCCAGCAAAAGAGGCATATTTTTAACATAATATTTACCCAATATAGGGCAGAAAATGTTGTTTTTGCATTTTGAAGAAAAGGCGTTGTTTAATTATTTTTTTAAATGTACTAAATATTTTTCAAATGGAGAAAAAACCTTCAGGTTTTCCTAAAAAGATCTGTTACACGGTAAAAAGTTCTATAAGTGGCTTGATAATTATTTTTAATACATTGTGTTATATTTTTAAACTTTAAAAACGTTATTCTGAAAAATCAAGTTTTTTGATTTATGACGTTCTTGAAAGGAGTGAGCAAAATATATCGTAGTCGTACAGGAGAAAGTGACTAACTAACAAATTGTGAAATGTTCAGGAGGGCCAGTTAAGTCACTTTTGCATAACAAGAAAATAAATATCAAGGCAGTAAGTCATTTTTAACAAGTCAATATATTATACTTCCAAGTTTTAAATCCTTTGGGATTTTTTTCATGGCAATATTAAGCTAGTAAGATATCAAATAGTCAACGATCACGTTTTTGTAAGAAATGCACTTGATCACTTTCCCCTGTGTGAATACGATATATTAAAGCGCAGAAACAAATCACATCCATCATATATGGTATTTTTAAAAGGAAACTCGATTGAACTCTATTTTTAGAAAGCCTCCAAGATCATAAATTAAAAAAGATTTTAGCTCTTACAAACAAAATACAATGTAATAACAATAAACAAAAGATATGATAGGAGATAGAGATAGAAGCAAAAAAAACAACAATAATAACAATAAAGTGAAATTAAGAAAAAAAAAGAAAAAAGTATTTGGTCTACATTTATTAAATCATATTAAATGTGGACAACAAAAATATAAAATAAAGCTTTTTAAGGCTTTATTAGACCACCGGAGAGGTCACATCTCTGTTTACACCTGATTTTTTTCAAGAATGTAGGTATGTTGTTTTTTTTTAAGAATATATATATAAAATATACATATACTTATATTTATTTTTTTAACTCCTTACCTTTTAATAACTCTTTTTTTTCAAAACCATTTAATTGTTTCAACGGATAAATGATTTCTTCAATGCGAAAACGCTGTTTTAAGAAAAATCAATTGCGTAAAATGTTACCTGGATTTAGAGAAAATTAAGTTGCGACTTACGGATACTGGACCTTAACCAATAATCAATAAAGCTTTTTAACCAGCTATTATTGTCCATGAAGCCTTTAACTAACTTTTTTATTTATAAAAATGTACTACCAATAAATTAATAATGGAGGTATTACCATAAGCAACTGTACATAAGGAACTGTCACGAGAGGTAGTATCATACATGACAAAAATAGTGAAGGACATTGGTAACATAAACCAAAGTAGGACACAAAATGCCGAACCCTCTTATAGTGGAACGGAAGGTCTGCTGATGACAGTCAACAGTCCGCCTTCTCCTGAGGAGGTTTACGTGGTTTCCTCCCAGCAATGAGCAAATGCTGAGAAGTTCCTGATTGGCCTACACTAGACTATCCCTCCTGTTCCCAACACAGATTCAAATAAAAACATATTTAATTAGCTAGAAGAAACATAAAAAGCAAGACAAATAATAAATGCAATTCCCATTTTAAAAAAAAATACCATAAGCACTGTGTCAAGCGTGAACGGTCTAGAAATAAAATGTATGAAATGAACGTTACTACATGTAGGGTTGTCAGTAAATAAAACGAAGAGGGCGAGCCAAAACAAGTCGACTGCCCTGAGCGCCATCGTAGGCGCCAAAATCAACAAATGAATAATAATATAATCTACGCTTAGAGGTATTTTTTACGATTCAAGATGTCACCTCAAGGACACTGCCTATTAAAATCAGCGAAAATGAAGCTTTGTATTAGGTAGACTTTGTATTTTTGATGGTAACGCTTTTTATGATGTCATATTGTATTTATATTTTTATGCAGCCAAAAGTGTTTGTATCGAAAACAAAGGATTGGTTCAGATGATCACAAATTAATGACATCATGACCATTAGAGCCACAGCAGGGTGGATGAGGTCCTCAATGGATGCCCAGTGGAAGAGATTATTAAGACCCTCCTTAACATGTCTCAATATCTCAACATAGATGAAGAATTATGAATGTCTGGGCATTTACGGGACTTACGACCTGTTATAGACTGGTGTAAGTGATCAAAGTGATAAAGTATATAAAGTATACACGTGTGACATTCGCCACTTTCCATGATTGACAACCACACTACTCAATTGCTTGTAACTCTTTATAATTGACACGTTCTATATGAGTTCTCGGCAACATCTATGGTTGAGTTGAGTAAGCCTTTTATTTAGCAAAGACCCATATTTTTAAATGTATACTAATTCTTTTCAACTTACTTCACATACTAGGAGACGCCTGAAAACGTAGTTTTCAAATTTTTTAAACCTTTTATTATCCAAACGGAATAAAAATAATTAACACGTTCTTTCAAATGCGAGTTTTCGTCAGCATCTCTAGTTGAGTTGAGTAAGTATTTTATTTAGAAGAGACCTTTATAAAACCCTTTAACAGTTGAACTAAACAAATAAAAAAATAATAGTAATTTCTGTTTTATTTATTTAATATCAGTTTTTGTTTAAAATCTTGAGTTGAAGTGAACGCCTCTAAGGTTCATATAGCATATACCATATACTAAATAACATACAATGAAAAAATAAAGTAATTATTATTATTATCCCTTAATTTGTCAGTACACTCGGTTACCGTACTGGAGGTCCCACGTTCGTATTTATAATAAGTGATTTTCTACTCTAATATTTATTCAATATTACCCTGGACTGGTAACTGAAGCGGAGGACTGATCACCCTTCCTTCATGTGTTAACAACGATCAAGACAATACCGCGTTTATATGGTGCAGTGCCCTTTGCACCATCGGGTACGGATATGGGTTTGAAAATGACAAATCATTATTATTATCTCAAAGGCTAGGGGAGTAATTTAAATATCTCCGCCTCTCCGCTTGCTGTAAATATAAAATACTTACGTTGTTAACAGAATTGTCAAGTTAAATCAGTGTCATACTAAGCGACGCCAGGCCATCCAAGTGGAAAATTTGGAAATTTTCACTTGGACGGTATTCAAATCAGGAACCTCCAATTATGGGAGATTTATTCAACAAACATCGATGTGAAGTGTTTACGTGAAAAACGCATAAATTATTCATTCATTAATAAATTGATGATAAAATGATGTTATAATAATAATACATTTGGATAACTTATATAGCGCCGTTTTCGTAAAATACTACCTCAAGGGCGTTACAATGCACAACGGCCGATTCTCTATACTCTATGGGCGTTTGTCCACTACACGGGATTTCACCGTCCGGCAGTCCGGTTTTGAAAAATGCAAACGACTACGACAGTTTAGCGTGATCGAATTTACGCGCAACGTGTTCACGCACCGATCAAGAGCACCGATCCGAAGAAAGATGGACAAAAGCACAAGCCAATCGTTGTTTTAAAACGCTAACTGACGTGCCGGACGGTAAAATTCCGTGTAATTTTACCGTCCGGCACGTCAGTAAGCGTTTTAAAACGACGGTTGGCTTGGATTGGCTATTGCTTTTGTCCATCTTTTTTCGGATCGGTGCTCTTGGTCGGTGCGTGAACACGTTGCGCGTAAATTCGATCACTCTAAACTGTCGTAGTCGCTTTCATTTTTCAAAACCGGACTGCCGGACGGTCAAATTCCGGATAGTGGACAATCGCCCTATCTCTATACCAGTGGTTCCCGAAGTGGTCCTTACGGACCCCCAGGGGCTCCCGAGATATTTCAGGGGTTCCGTGCAAGGTTTTATATAACGTAAAATAAATTGTGACACATTTTTCTTAACATGGACGTTATAATAAATGACAATTAATACATTATTAGCTAATTTTAAAATGAGTTTCGTAAACGGTAATAATACCATCTTCTTTACATTTCATACAGGGTGGCACAAAATTAATCACCCTATCGGAAGATGTTGTAATTTTTGCAAATGGCGTCGTACGTCAATCATATTTCACATTTCGCTCACTCCTTTCAAGAACGTCATAAATCAAAAAACTTGATTTCTCAGGAGAACGTTTTTAATGTTTAAAAATATAACACAATATATAAAAAATAAATATGAAGCCACTTATTGAACATTTTACTATGCAACAGATCTTTTTAGGTAAAACCTGAAGGTTTTTTCTACATTTGAAAAATATTTAATATATTTAAAAAATAATTAAAAAATACCTTTTCTTCAAATGCAAAAACAACACTTTCGGCCCTGTAGCGGGTAAATATTAAGTTAAAAATATGCCTCTTTTTCAGGGATATAGTACGTTTTATGGGCATTCCGAAAACATGTACAACTGAAAATTGGCGATTTTTGATTTATGACGTTGTTGAACGGAGTACATATATGTACATAATTAGCATTTTTTTCTCCTTCCTATCATATTTCCTAAAAACGGTCAGTAAAACGTATTTGACTGTTTATCAATCCTTTAAAAATAAGTCATGTTCTCGGAGATCCGCCCTACAACTTAAATATTCATGTAATTATCATAACTCCCTTTATATGGTATGAGAAAATAAAAAAAGGAGTGAGCGATTTGTGACAAAACGGGCACAAATGTGTATCAACACTGGCAGCAGCCAGTTGACGGATAATCAGATCATATATATATCATTTTGGTCTATGGCAGATAATGTTCGATGTATTGAGAAAAAAAAGATAACTCGACACTAGCTAGAACACTCAAGAATGGTGAGAAGCCATTAAAAAGAAGAAGAAGAAGACATAATAAATCATTAAGATTATTTGTTTAAATTTTCAGAAATTGAAAAAATGGTAAAAAAATCAATTTGATCACACTATAATCCAAATAATAATTTGGGAAAAACTTATTTTTTACGATTAAGCATATTGTAACCTTAAATTTTAAGGTATAATGTAAACTCAAATAAATTAAAAATATAGTTATGGGTAAAGTAAAATAATAATTAAATTGACCAAAGAAAATCACTTTCATAAAATATTTCACAAGTAGGTAGGGATATTGTCATTTAACATGATGAATGGCGGCTGGGTTCATCATTGTTTTTCTTAGTCCCAGTAATTTAGTAAAGAATTTGATTTTAAATTTATTTTATAATGATTTGACATTCAATTAATGGAATAACATGGTAGTTTAAAAATACTAATCAAATAATTGTAGAAACCACTTGTGAGTTTATTAATGTAAGCACAACTATTTTCCAGAACTGTAGATGTTTTAAACAGGTGAAAATACAAACCCATTTATGATGCATATGCAGATGACATAGCTCAGGAGGAAGAACACCACTCAAATACAGGAAAGAATAGGGAAGAATCCAATGTATGAGGAGATGCATGAATGTGGAAGTGGCGAAGAATGTTTGCAAAGGCAGAGTAGTGTATCATTCTATTCTATCGACCTACCCCCGCGTGATGGTTAGTTAGTTTAGTCATAAATATAACAAAAATAAAACAAAATTCAATAGTATATAATTTTATTTATTAAAATATTTGTGTATGATATGCCATTTGTACATGTATATATTTTGATTTGAATAACCCACACTAAGTATGAGTTATTCAACAAACAAGCACAAACTATGTAAAAACATAGTTTGTGTTTAATGAAATCTGAATTATAATTCAATTTAAAGTTATTTTTTTAGACCAGTAGTTATCAACATATGGCCTGCGGGCCGGATCCAACTGGACAAATATTTTCATCTGCCCCTTCATAAATTCCCGATTTGTGCATGTAAATATATATTTATATATACTTATTTTATAAAATATTGTTATTTCGTTATCAATCTGAATTGATTCGGTAGGAGGCAGTGGTCCTAAAGGAAAAAACGTTCAATATTTGGAAAATAATTTTTTTATCATCTGGCAGATTTAAAAAATCAATCCGACCCTTTTTAAAAAAAAAAAACAGTTGTTAACCACTGGTTTAGACAACACCAAAATTCAAACAAAATATAAACAAGAATAGATTAACAGTTTTTGCATGACACTGGCATTAGAATAATTCATTCCATTTATCTTTATATGCTTAATGCATGCAAAGTAGAAACTTGAGAAAACTTGTACGAGTATATTTTAAAAGCTTCTTAAAAACTTTGTGCTTAAATTAAATTATATTTTAAATGCAATAATCAGATTATTTTCATAATTTTAGAAGAATTTATAAAAATCAAGATTAGATTCAGCAAAAACTTGCTAAATTTTTTTCTTTATTTTAAATTCTTTTGCATTTCACAACATAATATAAATACAAGTACAAAAAAATATATATAATATAAATACAAAAAAAGATCTCACAGAGGGATGGCCTGTGTGTGGAAAAAGTTATATGGCATCATTATTTTTAATAGTTTTAAACTTGACTCCAGTAAAAATGATATGGCTTATATTTATCACAAATTATCAGTTTTATGAATTGTATTCACATATCTAAAAATACTCTGTATACGAAACTTCTTTTTATAAAATTTAAGTTTTGTAAACTATGTATTTAACTCTTTCTGCATTTATTTTATTTCACCAATGACCGGGTTCCATTGTCACCGACATCAGACTATTGAGTAACTTAGCTCCAAATAAAAGTATATATGTATCATATACACAACTAGATGTATATAAGAATTTAATTTTAATATTTTAGTCAAAATCGTAATTCGAGTGGATTAAGTAGTTTAGCAAAAGTGGAGTTTTCTTTTTTTTCCTATATCGTGTTATTACTTAACATATTCCCCACATTTGTGTTAAAGGTAGTTTAGCATTCATAATTGTTAGCTACTTTAATGATTTTTTTACTTCAATACCCAATAAAAGATAATTTAACCGATCTTTAAAGTGGCTTGCTTCTTTTGTCTTTTTTTAATTAACTGATCAATCAGAACACATGCATACTTGTATTGAATGCATTTGTCTGTTTAGTGTTTAGTTAGCAGGTAGAGAACTCTTTTTCCAATATCAAGGTTCGTAAGATCTCATATCTGGGTCACATATTTAGTGGAGAGAAATACCAACTTATACATTTTATCATTGTGGGAAAGATAGAAGGATGCTGAAGAGCTGACAGAAAGCAAACATCGCGACACTTTGCAACATTCGCGACTGAACCGAGATAAGAGGGATGGAGGAGTTTTTAAGAACAGCACAAGACCGCAAAGCCTTTGCTAGAGTGATCGCCAAAGTTGGGGGGACTTGACAGGACACAAGTAGAAGTGTTTAGTTAATTATTACAGTTATTTTTAAATGGCACTGCAACAGTCTATGTATTCAACTATGAAATACATCGAGTTTGTAGGATATATAATGTTGAGGTTTATTGTTTATGATTCTATTATCGCTGTAGTTGGTTTTCTATATATTGCGAATTGTATTGAATTGATTTTTATACAGATTTTTTAGCAAAGGAAATTTATTACTTTTTAATCCAGTTCCAAGTGAATTGAATTGGTTTATTAATTTTGTTTAAGCCAAAGACAGTTGGATATTTTAACAAATGTTAAGGAAATATCTAACTGTTTTTGGTTTCCTGGCCATTCAATTAGTATATTGTTGACAAAACGATGATAAAATTTAACATTTTAAAATTATTTTAATACTGGGATGTTTTTTTTATACCCATGTGATCCATAAAAACTTTTGTAAGAATTGGAGAAATTGGATTTCCCATAACTCATCTCGTTTTTTGTAAATGGATAAATTCATTTCTATAACAAAATTTATGTTAATTCCTGCTTTAAACTCTTACAATATTTTATATGTAATTATTATTACAATACACAACTTAAATTCATTCAATTTAAATTCGTTTTGTAAGAAAAATTATATAAAATAATGCGTCTTAACCCTCTTTTGTTCTCTTAATAACTAATATTTTAATCAAACTGAGCTTTAAAAATATATTTGTCATATATTTTTCTTCAGTATAAAAAATAACAATATCTATTTGAAAAAGTTTTTTTCTGAGATTCGTCTCCCATAATATTGATTTGAAATTTCACTCAATAACGCATAGTAAAAAATTAAGTGTTAGAATATGATACTTTGACAAGTAAGTAGCTGTTCATTATTATTTCTGAATTTTCTAAATTACCGACAAATAACTCCTAACATTTTACTTACATTTGGATTGTCGGTATGTATTCAGTTTATTTAAAGAAATAAAAAAAATTCATAGAATTTTTACAAAAACAAGATAACGTGCATGCAGTTCAACATAATTTAAGAATGTTTTGAAGTTAAATGATATTTTCTTTATAAAATCAGTGATGGAACAATCTGATGTTAGTATGAGCCATGGTGATATTATGTTCGTCGCAGGCCTTGATAACTGCTTCATCATTAGTTGATCCCGATGGACTCCCAATGTACTGGACACCATACTGAAACAAAATGTTTTCATTGCAAACAAATCTTTATACGCAGATAAATTTTGGGTTCCACCCTCAAGAGATTGTAATCAAATAGGGGAATATGGAAGTCTAGATAATTACAGGGTTTAAAATTGTTTCTGTTAAGATATATAAAATGTCTAGATACTAAACTCTCAAAGGTAACATATTATGTACGTAACTCAATTTAGAAGGATCTCACAATTATTGATAAAGTTTTCATCAAGGGTTTTATCTAGCAGTGAAGATGTGGCCAATTCATAAAATATACATCGTATCATGTTTCATCTGTTTGCCTCTGTTGTGGACGTCTAACCGCCATTTAGTCATTTACTTATACAAATTATTATAAAATATTGTTGAACAAATAGGGCGATTGTTTCCCAATAAAGGACTTTTTCCGCTATGGAGACAACCCCTACAGGCGCCGGGATATATACGTTAAAATTATTTATATGTGATTTTGAACTTTTGTCTGTATTGATATGGTTAGTTAAAAATAAAATGGTTTAATTAAAAATAATGTTTTATCTGTATACTATTCAAATTATTTTATTTGTTTGGTTTAGTGACACATATGTAGTAATTTGGTATAGATTTCTTTACAAGATCATTATCTTGTAAAGAAATCTATACCAAATTACTGGATGAAAATTAAATTAATGGATTGCAAGTTTTTCCATATATTGTTGTCAAAAGACAGTCATATTTAGCTTTCGTCTTCGAAACATGCAGATGAAAGGAATTTCATATGTTATTGCATAATATCTTGCACTTATTTACATCTCTTTTTTTATCATAATCTTTGTACATATACCTCATTGAGTGTTCCACAAACTATGTGTTAAACATATGGCATGCTTTATGGAAGGTATCGGAGATAGTGTCCTAACCACAGGAAAATAGTAAATACACAAATTAGAGGGAACACAAGTTATCAAGCATTGTATTGTATCATATTGTGTACCTGAACTGCTCGATCGATATTGTCCCTAAATGGGAAGAAAGCGTCTGAAGCCAGGGCAACCTTATCCAACTTGGAAATCCATTCATTTTTCTGTTCTTCCGTCAGAGTGGGTGGTATCACTTCATACATAGCCTCCCAATCTGATACTGGCATATCCACACCTGAAAATAATATTATTTTTTTACTACACTGCATTTTTTTTACTGCAGACAACTAAAAAAATCATCTTTATCTGTGCTTATTGGTGTATGGAGCACTCATTTTGATTTGTATGGGCAAATTTTTGCCTTTTACCTCAGTACTCATTGATCAAACATTGCATTACGAATAAAGGTCAAAATAACAATACGTTACATCACATATTTTACTGTAAATCAAATCATCAAAATTTTCATAAATCTGTCTAATTGATATTCATTTATCAAATGAGAAGTTTTGAATGCAAACAGTCTCCAAGAAATAGTTAACACATATTTTACGTCTTACTTTTGATACATGATAATCTTTTCTGGATTTTAACATTCTTTTATTTCACATAACATTGTCAAAAGTGATTTAGAATTATACGTACCGACAGTTCCGCTGACGTAGTTGTCTATAGCGTTGGACATGTTGGCCCTCATGACTCCCTGCTTGAACTTCATACCCTGCACACTGGGGTGCTGTCGCAGCCACCAGTTGGTCACCTTCGCTCCGGCCAGCCGGGTGCAGTGGATACGGGATTGCTGACCAGCCCCAATACCGATGACCTGTAAGAATCAACAGTACAATTTATCAGTCAATAAAATTTGTTATCTAAAACAATTAAATTGTTTTTTTGCATTTATTGATAAATGCAAAAATAAAGGACCGTCAAGGTGCTGTTTAGAGCTGCCCAAGCCCTGCCAAGCTGCCCTCTGCTTCAGGTACCAGTCCAGGGTAATATTGAATAAATAGTGAGTGAAAAAATCTTTTTTATAAATATGTTTAGTCATAAATTAAACCCTGAAGAGGGCAACAGGTTGTTGCCGAAACTAGTTAGTTGTTAATAAAAATGTGAGTGGATCAAAAAACAATATCTTTTTATTTCTCAAAATAATATATCAATATGATCCACAAAGTTAATGCTTTCAATATTCGAAACAGTGAAAAAATCACTTATATTTATTTGTCACCCCCCCTGGGAATCAAACCCGGGACCTCCAGTACGGTAGCCAAGAGTGCTGACCATTACACTTCAGAGGCTGACAATATCATATTCAATGAAATGTAAAAAATATTAAATTTTGTAAATGCACTGTTGATTGTAAAGAATTGTAAAATGAGTCTAATAATAAAATATGTTAGCAATTGAAGTCCTGAGAATGCACACTAAAATATTAAACTTTATTTTTTTTTAAATACCTGTCCATCTCTTGCATAACAAACGGAGTTGCTCTGTGTATATTTAAGAGCAATAGTTGCTATAATTAGATCGCGTAGAGCTGACTCTGGCATTGATTTGTTCTTGGTAACGACTTTGGTGAAAAGCGAGGAGTCTATCATTATATCATTGCGCTTTTGTTCCAATGTCAGTCCGAACAAAGTCTTGCGCTCAATAGGAGTTGGCACATAACTCGCATCCATCTGAAAATCAAAATTACACAGAATTTATAAATTAAATGACATTATTTATTATTATTGTTTATTATATATTATTACCAGGCATCGTGGTGCTCGACTGCGAAACTAGCGTCGCGGGTTTGATTCCCGCCGATTGCAAAATGAATTCAAGAAAGATTTATTTTTAATTGGTCTGTTTGTGATGTATTTTTCACATTTACCTTCCTTATCCTTAAGGTGGGGACTGACCGAAGCATCTCGTCGTAACATAACGTCGTAACATCTCTCGCGGCGAGCATCAGTGAGCATCAGCGAGCATCAGCAAGCATTCAAAACTATGGATGTAGCGCTCCGCTCGCTGTACTGACTATACGAATGCTCGCATCGTAACGTGTTACGTTACGACGAAATGCTCCGGTCAGTCTCCACTTTTACTATTCTACCTGCAAACAAGCATTTAAAATATGTAGATGCTTTGCGCGTAATTACTTTAAAAGAAATAATAAAAATCATGGCACAAGATTTATCCTCACAATAACACAATGTGGAATAAACAGATTCATTAAGATACACATAGTTAGATTATCATTTATAAATGGCTATTATCAAAATTAAAGAGCCACCATTACAGGGGTCATCCAAAGGCGTCTGTGGCACTAAAATTATGAGATATATAAAATGAAATATGAATGTGGATACAATAAACTATTATCATCTAAAATAAATGTTTATGCAGTTATATATGTATTATCAGTGTAGTGATAACTGCAGTAATTTAATATAAATGGAGCAATAAGGTTACCGACGCAGAGTGTAATGGTCAGCGCATCTGGCTAACACGCTGGAGGTCCTAGGTTTGATTCCCAGAGCGAGAAAAAGATATGATTTTTTTACTTTTATATTTATGTATTTGATACTACCCTAGACCAATACGTAGAGTGTCTTACTTTTATGAATCAGTAATTAAGTCAACACTGTATAGGCTTGTAATAGTACCCTTTGCAATATTGGGTGTGAATGAGGGTCTAAAGAAAAATAATACTTAAGTGCATTTTTAAACTTTATTAATTTTGAAATATATTAGACTGGAAAATCACTAATATTTATTTTGACCCTCTTTGGGAATCGAACCCGGGACCTTTAGCATGGTATCCTAGCGCCCTAACCCCATACTGTGGAGGGTAAGAAAAAAGTACTCGTAAAAAAAGTAATCTATGAATTGTTCAAGATCACAAAACCAACCTGCAGGACACAATATTTCCCTCCCTTCTTCTTCCTCAGTATGCTGAGAGCCTCATCAGTGTATCCCGGAGCGATGACTCCATCGGACACTTCCCGGGATAGGATCTTGGCCGTGACAGCGTCACACTCGTCAGAGAGAGCCACAAAGTCACCAAACGAGCTCATTCTGTCGGCCCCGCGAGCTCGTGCGTAGGCCGTGGCCAACGGAGTCAGTTGTTCACTTAGATCTGATACCATGCAAAGAGAGGCCTGTAACAGAATAAGAAAACATACTGATACATAGAAAATGAGTGATACTATACATAATAAACGTTCCATCAGTGCATCTACCAAGCTACATATCATCGCAGGACATTAAATAAATTATATATGCCGTTCAATGCATTTTCTGAAAATCTAATCTAAACATTTTGACCAAACTGTCACTCCATATGCAGCAATGATGTATTGTAACTGGGAACATTACACATTTTTACATTTTGATATCTCAACGTAAATGAAGAAGTCAATCAATATGGAAGTCTGGATTTTTAAAAATTCTTAATTTTTAAAAACCCAGACTTCCATTCTTAATTTTTGAAAACCCAGACTTCTTTCTTCGAAATGTAAAAATAACTCCAAAGTCGAGAAATCCAAATTTTCGAGCTACGATTTGGACACACCCAAAATGTTGTCTCGCATTTTATTCAAATCATTGATGACACATTGTTGTCGGGCGGTTTTTTCATCAACCCCGACCCAAATTAGTACACTAATAAGAATCGTATACTTATCAGAAGTAACAGCAAACCCAATTCCGATCTGTACAATGTTTTTAGACGTCTCACGCTCTACCAAGAGTTAGCTAATAGAACGTTTATTAGCGTTTTCCGCACTCTACTAATGTTATGTAAAAGACGCTTTTAAGCATTTCCCACAAACAATGTGATAAGATCCCATTATATTGTATCACAAAGCTTGTCTTTGAAAGTCATTACATTTATGCGGCATTAATCACAAAACTAAATTGTAATTATATATATATATATATATATATATATATATATATATATATATATATATATATATATATATATATATATATATATATATATATATATATATATATATATATATATATTATATTGTAAGCTGTCCCACCGCATGCCCAGATCTAATACAGAAGCATCTAGGCTTCCTGACAGATCTGCTCTTGCAAAGCAATTTTTTTTTTTAACTAAGTTGCGAAATTTATTGAAAATGTGAAACAATATAAAATTGTATCCCAATTTTACTGAAAATTTACATTTAAAAGCTTTCAATATACCTGTCACTGCCAATCTAAATAAATACGAGTTTGTAAATCCGTCACCAAATTTTCTAGAAGTACCCCGGTGTAGGCAGTGAAAGGGATTGTATTATATTTAGTTCAATTAGTCAGCTAGATCCGATTTCAACCCGACGTTGGCCGGTACACAGACGCCCACAACCCCGACCAGCACAGCAGACAGACACGGAATAGTGCAAAGACATTTACAGAGAATGGTCAGTCATCGCATTTTCACTCAACCATTGTATATAATTTGGTAAAATTTAAACTAAGATATTATTTAGCATTTGAAGGTCTGTCTAACCTGAATTTTGTCCAGTGGAAGTCCAACAGCAGCACCAGCCGGTGAGACGTGCTTGAAACTGGCTGCCGCAGGGAGTCCCAGGGCTTTCTTCAGTTCGCTGACCAGTTGCCAAGCGTTGAGGGCATCACACAGGTTGATAAACCCTGGAGAGCCGTTCAGGGGAACTAGAGGCAGCTGGGCGGAGGTTGTGAATAGTTGGGCGGGTGTTTGATGGGGATTCATACCTTAAAACAAAATGGCCATCAGTTATTGAGAAATAAAAGGGTAAAATCAAAGAAATTCAAATTTAATTACAGTAGATTTTTTTAGAATTGAATACACTTAGTTTTATTCGATTCTGACAACTTTTTGGTACCATAGAAATTTTATTTAGACTTGTTTCTCTAACTGCCGACATTCTCATAATATTTTGGGAATGTCAGCAGTGTCAGTTGGGTTATTGAAAATCTGTTAGATTTTAAAGAACCTGACTATGAAGACTTAAAACAAAAAAAAATGAAAACAAAATCACACAGAGAAACCAGCATTTCATTGTTAGTATAAACCTTTTTAAAAGCAAACAAATATTAACACATCGTTCGCGGGAAACGCTTAAAAGCATCTTTTGCACACTGTTGGTAGAGAGCGGGAGAAGCGTAAAAGCTTTCTATTTGCTTACTTTTGGTAGAGGATGAGAGATGCCAAAAAAAATTACACAGATCAGAATCACGTTTGCGGTTACTTGTGCTTAGTGAACTGAGGGTCGGGCAGAAAACGGCCTGAGTATAATTAGGGTCGGGGTTGACAAAAAAAAAAATGACAATAATGTGTTAATAAACTAGTGATAGCCATTAAACATCAAAGCATGGCTGCTGTTACTAATTAATGAAAGCATAAATAAAGTAATAATGAAAAAAAAAATCTTACCATATCGTAAAGTAAGTTGTGATTTTCCGGCAGAAAACTGTTTCCGGAAATAATCTGATATGGCGAGATCATATTCAGAAGTGTGCGTAAAAGCTTTTAGGGCCAGTTCTTGCCTTGAAATAAGTTAAATTAAAACAAAAATAAATACATAAGCAAAGCATAAAAAAGTAATGCAAACACAAAGTAATAAATTGATTTATATAATTGTTACATGTTATAAAACACACATACCTGGTTCCTTTAGATGTTTGCTTGTCAGCTGAACTGTTCATCTCTTCCATTACCCTTTTATAATCATCGGGATCACAGATGACAGTCACTCTATCGTGATTCTTAGCAGCAGCTCGGAGCAAAGTGACGCCGCCAATATCAATATTTTCCACTGCATCGTCAACTGTGACATTTGGTTTGGATACAGTGTCCACAAAAGGGTACAGATTGCAAACCACAACACTGATCAATGAAAAATTCTGTTTTTTCATGTCTTCCTGATCTGAAGGAATTAACCTAACAAAAGAAACATTTTTTTTAAATTATGATTAATTACATATTTAATATTAATGTGTAGTTGCGCCAGTAATATTTTTTATGTGACCCCTTTTTTAATAATTTAAGGTGGAATACATTAGCATATAAAATGCTCGTCGGAGAATGTGTTTATTTTATTTAAATGCGTATATGTACATTTCATTATTGTATTTTACTTAAGCTTAGAAAATATTTTACATTTATAAAATAAAATAGATAAATAGGATTGCAACAAAGCTTTTTTTAATAATTTAAACAGTCTGTTACATTTGTTAAGCAAATTTTTGACCTACGTCTAGCGACAGTCAAATGAAACACACTGATGTCCAGAAGGAGCTTACGCAAAACGTAAATCATCTTTTAATTAGCATATTCAATAGCAGATTTGTCCTGGCTCTGTAAACTGTGAACATCTTGTGTTTCCGTGCTTTTACCAAATTATCAGGGACATGCAGGGTATTCTCTGGAGAATTTCCAGAACATTGATTCATTGATTTAGCAGTCAGCGCCATGATGTTGCTATACAATTCTAGCCTCCAATTTTCATCATGCAGATTAAAAAATTATACGAAAACAAATGAAGATACGAATCGTACGAGAATTTCCAGAACATCGATTCATCAATTTAGCGGTCAGGGGCATGATGTTGCTACGCAATTCTATCTAGCTTAACCATTTCCATCATTCAGGTTAAAAAGTTATATAAAAACAAATGAAGATACCAATTATACTTTTCAATAAATGTAATCCAACAAATTTATTTTCGATCTGTACATTGTAAAGATACAATGTAGGGTTGTGGTCCCGTGGTTAGTGTCGCAGACTCTCGAAGTCAGAGTTTCTCGGTTCGAACCCATTCTACCACAATTTGATACCTATTTCTAATAATGAGCCGCTTAGGCTCACAGAAATAGTATGAAATTGAAATAATTGTGTAAATAAGAACACAAATATTTATCTTTACTTAAAAAAAAAATACTTTACAATTAGTTATAGAGCAAAACCGAGTAATTTGATTTTTTTTTTTTAATTTTAATCTTTTTATGAGGTCAAGGGATCTTGCATCTCTTATGTCACTGCGACCATATTAGGTATATTGTGACCTCCCTCTGTATGAAAGCTCACTTTCAAGACCTACATGAGTCATGTAGCTCACGACCTGTCTTGGTGGTAAGAGCTTCTCGTTCTGTACCTTGTAAGGACATAATTTACTTTATTTATTTACTTAATTAGTTATAGAGCAAAACTGAACACTTTGATAAATTACAGCATTGAGTTTTTGTTTGAATGGATATTGCCGAACCTTGACAAGATACCGGCATGAACAGCAGGATGAAGGGTCTTTACCCTCCCGCCGAGCATCTCCGGAGCTCCGGTGATGTCCGAGACATCCATCACGGCTAGTCCAGCTTGCCGAATGGAGGTGGCCGTCCCCCCACTCGCTACTAGCTTCAGACCGCATTGCGCAAGGTGTTTCGCCAATGGAATCAGCCCCGTTTTATCCGAGACACTTAACAATGCTGCAATCAAAAATAAAACGCATGGTGCAATGTTTTGATGGCAGATATTATAAAGATGGTTTTTAACCACTGATTTTGAATCTGAAATCCGTCATACTAATGCTAGAGCCATCACTTGTCAAATGATGTTGTTATTTCAATATTCATAAGCAGTCTTTTAATGCAATTTAAAAAGCATACAATAATAAATGATCTTCATAACACATGGACAAAAAATATTGGACGAGGTAATTTTTTAATATAATATCTATGTATTAACAGTTGTTCATTTTTTATATAATTTTTGCCACACTTACACAAAAATTATTTTATTTTGAGTGAAAAAGTTAATTTTTGTACCAAAAAATTAGGAAGCACTGAAGTAACTTATCATTCTAATCCTTTTCGCACCCAATGGTGCATAAACCACTGCATTATTAAGAAACAGAAGAGTTATCTTGATTGTTAAACACACGAAGGCAAGGTGACTAGCCCTATGCTTCAGGTACCAATCCGGGGTAATATGAATTAAATATTAGAGTGAAAAATCATTAATATTAATTTTCACTCTCCCAAGAATCAAACCCGGGTCTTCCAGCGGAGTAGTCTAACACACGATTTTAATTTCAGGTACGAAATAGGAATGATGTTTTATTATTTTAAATATGTGTGACTTAACTTGTCATATTTTCTAAACAAGATACCACTAAATCTGATAGATATTTATGCCCTATTGCCTCATCAATTTTTGTCAGCTGCATACCTTGTTTCCCACATTCATTTTCCAAATTAAGTCTTTATTTTTTAAAAAAATCAATAAATTAACTTTGTGAAAAATCTTGATTGATTTAAGGTATTGTATCTATTGTATTGTATTGGTTTTAGGGATCAAGCTTATTCATTAATTATTTATTGTACACATTCACAATCATTTTTATGATATCGCTCACTCCTTTCAAGAACGTCATAAATCAAAAATTGTCAATTTTCAGTTGTGCATGTTTTCGAAATGCCCAGAAAATGTACTACATCCCAACAAAAGAGGCATATTTTAAACTTAATATTTACCCGCTACAGGGCAGAAAGTGTTGTTTTTGCATTTTGAAGAAAAGGTCTTGTTTAATTATTTTTTTAAATATACTAAATATTTTTCAAATGGAGAAAAAACCTTCAAGTTTTACCTAAAAAGGTCTGTTGCACAGTAAAAAGTTCAATAAGTGGCTTGATATTTATTTTTAACACATTGCATTATTTTTTTAAACTTAAAAAACGTTCTCCTGAAAAATCAAGTTTTTTGATTTATGACGTTCTTGAAAGGAGTGAGCGATATGTAAACTGAATATGCTATAAATCCTTATACATAATAGGTAAGGAAAATTTTCTTAGGCAAATAATAAATATAATAAAAATATATGACTTTACTAGATATTGAATCTAGCTACCGTGCTGGAGGTCCCGGGTTCGATTCCCAGGGAAGGGGGGTGAAAATAAATATTAGTGATTTAACACTGTACCTAATATTTATTTAATATTACCCTGGACTGGTTCCTGAAGCGCAAGAGTGATCACCTTGTCTTCATGTAAGTAATGATCAAGATAACACTGCGTCAATTTGATGCAGTGCCCTATGCACCATTAGGTGCGGATAAGGGTTATAAGTAAGTAAGTAAGTAAGATATTGAACCTGGGACCTATTAAATTGTGGTGAAATGTATTGATGACTGAACAATGAATACTTTCTTAAGATTGAAGACAAAATTTGAATCTTACCTAATGTTGACATATTCTTGTTGTATAATTTTTAAAAGTAGACTGTTGTATCTCGCTCTCCGCAGTAATGTGAAGAACTGGAAACTTCTACAATAAAGTAATGATTTATTTTAAACATGTTATTTACGTAGAAAAGTTGTTTGTTCTGAATAATCAAAGGGCGAAACAGATTAAAGATCAAATGCCAAGAGTTGTTCTGATTATAATGTAAATTATGCAGATATTTACGAAGCACCATTAATAATATTATTGACATTGCCTTATCTCGCTTAAATAAAAATTGCACATATTTTAAAGTTATTTAAAATGTAAGTAGGAGACAAAACCCACTTAAGTATCCTACATTATACACAAATCAGAATTTAATTTAAACATCACTCGTAAAATATATGGCAAAAAAGAGGGTAGTCAAAATATAACAAAAATATAAATAAAACTAAAAAATTCAAAATTGATAAAAGGCCAATGTAATTTTTGTCCAAAACATTAACAGTATTTCATGATTTATTATGTGATATAATTTTGAGGAACACATGGTAAAGATTTTGATTAATATTATGTACACTGCGTTTTCCAGTTAGAATCTTGTAAAAGGATAACAAATAAGAAAAATATATATAATTCAAATTATATTTTTAATAATATTTTTGGTTAAGTTAAATAGCTACGAAATAAGCGTTATAAACTCTTACCCCTGCTGCTGACGCGCGTTTTCCAATTTATTATAATTATAGTTCTACGGCGAACAATCAGCTCATACAATTGGGATTTGTTCAAAAAAAAAATTAACCATAGACTACTAAATTGACATGCGCATGCGTTTATATTCAAAGATCTTGCCCAATCTTGCCTTTAATTCAACCATAAACAAATAAGATTAATGCAGATAACCACACATACTTTTTTTTTCATGCCACTTATCAAACATGAATTTCCGAGCAATTTTTTGGTCGCAAAATAAAAGTAATAGATAAAATAAAAAGTTTATATACATGTGTAAAATACAAATGTTTTTTTTGTGCTAGAAACAAATACAATTTGTTCAAATAATGACAAGGAAAAAATGTGCGGCTAAGATGACAATTATCTTTAAAAATTTTAAGAAAAAAAGTGTGTTGGACATGTATAGAAAATATATGAGGAAAGAATAATAAAAAAAACCATTAGTAAATATTATTGGAAATAGTAGCATAGGGAGATTGAGAATATGTAAGTACGCATAAGAACATGAATGTGGAAAAATGATGTTTTCGAAGACCAAGTGGAGTGGTGTAGAGTTGTATTCTCTCTGCCCACCCCTTAAGAAAATCAACATGTTGAATAATTGAAATAAATTTAATTGTATAAATTTGTTAAAATGTAATAAATTACTTACTCATAAATTGAATACATTTTATTTATAATTCTGACATTATTAATAGGATAAATAAAAAATAAAACAAAGTTTTAATGGAACTCACTGGCTGGGATGAATCATAAAAAGCCGAAATATTTAGGTCACTAATAAGTAATTGGTTATAGAGAATTATACATTATACAGCTATAAAATATTTTGACAGGTGACATTTCATTCCATAGATGATCATTTTAATAATCCGAGCACGTGTAAACAAATCAGTTCTTGACACGCGTTGCTGACTTATTTTTAAATAATCTTATGTTTTCGGTATCAAAATATACTTTACTAGTGTTAAATAATTTTTTTGCGATTGTCATTTATTACTAAGCCGATAAGATACAAATTTTAATCGGCTGGTTGAAAAATAACTTAATAGAGTAATTCACTCTTCCTTTAACCCCCGGAATAAAACGATATGAATACGCCGAAAACTATCCCGGAAGGCTTCAAATCTTGGAAAGATTATTCTCAGCACAGAAAAAACCTGAAAAGAAAATGGAACGAGGAAAAAATTGTAAAGAAAATTGCCAAAACTGAAGAACAGAAGAAAAAAGAAGAAGATCTAGCGAAACAAGAGGCTGAAAAGGCCAAAATACCTAATGTTTCCACAATCAGCATTGCGGTGCCGGGTTCTATTTTAGAAAACGCACAATCTCCAGAATTACGATCGTATTTGGCGGGACAAATTGCAAGAGCAGCCTGCATCTTCAGTGTAGATGAAATAATTGTCTACGATGATATAGGTGATAAAATTAATACAAAGAAATCTAAAATCGACGACATTGACGGAACAAAAATATCAAGAAAAAGTTGCGTGCAGTTGGCGAGAATATTACAATACTTGGAGTGTCCACAGTATTTAAGAAAGTTTTTCTTTCCAATACATGAAGACTTAAAATTTGCTGGCATATTGAATCCTTTAGATGCACCTCATCATTTACGGGCGAAAAATGATTTCCATTTCAGGTACTTAATACCTTCATACTTATTGACCTATATTTCTATAGTATTTTCCTTAACATGTCTTCGTTTAAGGTGACAGCTTTATCATTTATCAATACAAAAACAGCCAATTATGGGTTCATCCTCTATTGGGTGAGACAAATGGATTTTTTCTTCTTTTTTTCAACACATTGGCTAAGGTGAAATTTGTTAAATAAATGTTATTTGACTCGAGCGATATTAGATTGCGTCGAAAGAATATTGACAGAAAAGAATCGATAATATTTTTGTATTAAAGTGACACCTATCTGCTACATATCAAAGCAAACATGACAAGAAATGAAACATTTAAGATGCGTTTTTTGTTTATGAAGTTGAAGGTAACTGAAATGCACAAAACCGTGCACACCGTCTCAATAAAAGGTTTCTGAAACGCAAAAATATGTACACATCGTAAAAAATGTGTTAAATATGTATTGCGAATTTCTGATCTTTGCCAAGAAACCACAATAAAAATGAGAAAGTTCTTGATGAGTGAGAAGCTAGGCCTAGGGGAGAATTAGTGCCATCACAAATTCTCTTCTAATGATATCTCCAATCGTAGCCATTTTTGATCCACCCATTGGTGGTAGGACCCAAATAATTTCTTTCTTAGACAATTCATAATTTAACAAAGCTTAAGAAGAAAAGTAACTAAACATTTAAACCCTGTATTTTTAGCAAACACTCTTCAAATGGGGCTTATTTAATCTTCATATTCTCACATGACATCATTTTGAGAGCTTTTTAACTTATGCATAGCCATTAACTGAAATAACACAACTTTATGACGCATACTGTAAAAAACATTTGAAATAGAAAAGCAAAACTAAGCAACATTAAAAACATTTCCTTTTCATTATCAATCACGATGCTAGATCCGGTGCAGCTGGCAACCTATGCAGACAGCAACAATATTGTATCCTAAATATATGTTCCCATCCCCACTATTTGTGGTGAAATTTAGTTGAGCTTTTCAAAATATGCAGCTAATTGTTGATAAATGTAAGAACGACAATTAGTAAAATATAAAACAGGAACGTTTAATCTATATTGGAGGCTGCAGTTCTAATTTACAGACAGCCACTGAAGATCACAAAGCTAAATAAAGATTAAAAAATGTCCGATTGTGTATTTTGCTATTGTATCTTTGTAGGTAGAATCCTGTTGATTTCCTACCTTGAATAACTGCACTATAAATACTTCCTCCTTTAATTTGAAATTCCTTTTATAATATTTCTACATTAAATAATTTCTTTGTTTTTTAGAGAGGGAATAACAATGAATAAGAATGTGAAGCCTGGCAGAGGTTCGCAGGTCAATGTTGGTCTTCTGCAAGATGTGTCGGTTGACAAATTGATAACGCCAAACATCCGCGTGACTGTCAGAATGCTCCCCACTCCACCAGGGAGTAAGAAGTTACGCGGTAAAGTGGAAAGTTTGTCCACTCCCCGAGCCGAAACAGGCGTGTACTGGGGCTATGTCGTGAGAATTGCAAACACCTTGAGTGAAGTTTTCTCTAAATGTCCATACAAAGATGGGTGAGTTTATTGTATTAAACACGTATTTCATAATACTAAACTTATAAAAATTTACGTATTAAATGTTAAATCAAACACTGATTTTTTGAGTCTACTAAGTTGTATTTTAAAAAAAAACACATAAATATAAATTTTGTGACAATTGTTTCGCCTAGTTATGACATTTTCAAACATTCGTTTTATGCCATAACTAGGCGAATATGTGTTTTTATCGACTCAAAAAATCAGTGTTTGTTTTAACGTTAAATAAATCAATTTAAATGGAGTTCCACAAATTAAACGCCAAATCTTCAAAAAACTTATATAACTTGTCCACCTCTGTAGTGTAATGGTCTGCATGCTCGACTACCGTGCTGGAGGTCCCGGGTTCGATTCCCATGGAGGGGGGGCCAAATAAATAAGTGATTTTTCAGCCTAATGTTTACCCAATATTACCATAGATTGGTACCTTAAGCGGAGGGCTGATCACCTTTCCTTCATGTGATAACGATTAAAATAACACTGCGTTTATGTGATGCAAGTGCCCTATGCACCATCGGGTTTATGAAATGCATCTAAGAGTTTATGAAATGTAACTCATACAATTCAGTGGTTATCTTGCTTGGCTATCTGTATATACAATGGTTATCCGGAAAGTAGTACCCTTTAGGGAATATAAAAAAAAGTAGTGTATATAAATAAATATGAACCTTTTATTTGTAAAGTACTTCTCTACATAGTCACTTAGCAAATTTAAGCATTTGTCGTAACGTGTGACAAATTTTTATATCACAGCGTCGTATTCCTCCGCCACCAGTGCACATATCGAGATACATACTTAGTCACAGCTGCTTTCAGCTCTTAATTCATTTCTTTCTTTCTTTTAATCATAAAAAATCTTTTTTTGCAGATATGATGTTACTATCGGAACATCAGACAAGGGAGCGAGTTTAGATAGCATTTCAGAAAATCAAATCAAATACGACCATGCTTTGATATTGTTTGGTGGTCTTCAGGGTATCGAAGCTGCTCTCGAAAGTGACGAGCAGCTGGCTGTCGATGATCCGAGTCTTTTGTTCGATCACTATATCAACTCTGTTCCCACACAAGGATCCAGAACCATCAGAACGGAAGAAGCTATCTTAGTAACAATGTCCGCTCTCCGAAACAAAATCGAACAGAAAAATAAAGTCAAAGAGTTTATTTTTACTGACAAAATCGCACAGAGTTGTGACTTTACAAATGCGGGTAAAGCTGAAACAGTCCAAGACTCAAAATCAAAAAAAGTTATTATAGAACAAGATGATTTGAGTAGATTTGACTGAATTTTTTTACTTTGTGCATGTATGAAAATATGTTATGTATTTTACCATAAAAATTATCAAAAATATGTTATATATGTATAAGATTAATTCAAATGAAACACCAGTTTTTCATAGATATGAATTTGTTAATTTATTAACGTATAAAAGGAAAGTTAACAAATAACAATATAAAACAAACACCCTCAAAATATCACCTGAGCATTATTGCCAAATCTTCACAAATATTTCCATAAAAAATAATATTAAATTCAAGATCAATTTGGAAAACTGCAAGGCTAAGCCTCTCGTATTCTTAAACTATAAACTTATTTTTACTTATTAATACAATAAAAAAATTATAAAAAAACACCCTTTTTGGCATATTGGAATGAAAAGAATCAAAAATGAGGATAATGTACACTCCAATTTCTAAAAGAAAAACGAAAAATGGATGGCTTAAACATTGCATTTGTGGATGGAACTTTCTACTGTATTTTTAAGATTGGCGATTACTGATCTTGGATCTGGAGAGCCTGTTATTGCTGTACCGGACACAATCATGTTAGCACCAGCCTGAAATCATGAAAAATCCATATTAAAAGTTATTTTTCATTGACCACAAAAATATAGAAGTTTTTCACTTTCAATATTTTTTTACACTATCCTGGATCGGTTAAACCCCTTGTTTGATTTGCCTGAATATAATTCGCATAGGTATTTTGCTGACACAGTGATTTGCCCGAATCCAGTTCGGGCACATCGTACACGAAACTTATTATATTGATTTACCCGAATCCAGCTCGGGTTATTCCCCCATCAGTCTAGAGAATGCATCGCACGCGTTGTGACACGTGTCGTAATTTTCACTTTACTGACAATTCGACGTACAATGCCAACAGTCATCCAAATCCCAAACAAATAGTGAAAAAAAAGGGTGGCTTTTTTTGACCAAATTTTTTCCAATAGGTTGACCACAGAAGTGGTTAAAGTGCATGACAGATCATATTGCCTTCGTGTGAGTAAATATCAAGTTAAAACTGCATGAATCCGGTGCGGTGCCCTATACACCTTTGTGTCTAGATAAGGGTAAAAAAAAATACCTTTCTAAATGTGCCCTTTTTAAGCAAGACGTATGAAGTATGAACAGTTTTAGTTTGCTTTCTGAAATAGAAACAAATTCTTACCTCGGCACACGCACTAATGTTTGATAATCCTACTCCGCCATCAACTTCAATGTCTAGGAGTGGGTATTCATTCCTGAGCCACCGAACCTTCTCCATTTGGTCAAACATGAATGCCTGCCCTCCGAACCCCGGTTCGACAGTCATCACGAGCACCATATCGGCTAAGTTAATGTATTCCACCACCGAGGTCACCGGAGTGCCTGGCTTTAACGCAAGACCAACCTAAAAAGAGAAGTATAATGTAATTTACCTTGTAAATTGAAAGCATTTTTCAATGAAAATACAAGGACAAGAACCAAAGTAGAGGATATCGTGGATCGCGTGGCAAAACTCAAATGGCAATGGGCGGGACATATAGCTCAGTCCTTTCAACAACGTCATTTATAAAAAAAAACTGGCTGCGAGCAGCAACCAACCGGAGGAAATGGAAAGAAGGGGAAGAGGCCTATATCCAGCAGTGGAGATCAGAGGGCTCATTAAAAAGAAGAAGAAGACAATATTTTCATAAAACAAACATGTTTCTGATGGATGGGAGTTAATAATGTTCCATAAAAATATATTTTGTTTTTTTTTCATACGTATTGATTACAAAATATAGGGACATCCTCTTCTATAATTTTTGCAGTTAATAAATAATTCCTTAGATAAAATTCTTCACATTAATCTATATCTTATATAAATTGCCTTGGGATTGAATATTAAATAAATTTTAAAGAGGTACAACAAACTAAAGGGGAAGTGATAATAAAAAATACATTTACCTTCATTCCCGCTTCATTGACTTTTCTGCAAACTGTGGCAATATCATTGACTGGTTCGATATGAAATGTGTATTGATCAACTCCAGCATCAGCCATTGGCTCAATCCACTATAAAAAATATTTAAACATGAGAATAGCTTGCAACAGCAATTAAACATTGTTGTTTAAACCCTTCAAAATTGTTGGGGTATTCAAAAAATTTCTGGTTCATTATTTCAATCCATTTTATGCAAAAATAAATCCATAAGAAGCAAACAGGTAATTCCTATTGGATTAAACAATCGGAACAAGTTTGGAGATCGCTTCGTTTGATTTCAACATCCACAAACATTAGTTTTATCCAGTACTAAATCAAAATAGATGTGAATTAAATAATTCTGGCATTAAATTACATTAATTATTTTAATTAACGAAATATAAATCACCTTCATAGGATCGGAAACCATCATGTGTGTTTCAAAGAAGGCATTTCTAATTTTTGACCTCAGGCACTTGACGACTGGATGGCCAAAAGTTAGGTTAGGGACGAAGTGGCCGTCCATAACATCCAAATGTAAGTAGTCGGCTCCGCTGTCCATCAACTTTTGTGACTCTTCATAAAGCCGTGACAAGTCGGCATTTAGGATTGACGGCCCGATCCTACATTTCACGGAACCGGCCATGGCGATCACCACTCGCGAGTCGCGAATTCAAATATACGTCACCACAGATAATGTCACTGTAAACGTCTATGCAAAGATTTTATTAAGTCTATGTCACGTAAGTGTTGCCAAGTATTTACAAAAAAGTTAAATGTGTATTTTTTTACCCTTATCCGCACCCATTGGTGCGTAGGGAACTGCATCGTAGCGACGTAGTATTATCTTGATCGTTAGTTGCATAAGGGCAGTTGATCAGCCCTGCGCTTTTTGCATCAGTCCAGGGTGAAAAAAAATATGATAATGAAAATCACTCATATTTATTTTGACCCCCCTGGGAATCAAACCCGGGACCTCCATCACGGTAGCCAAACGCGCTGACCACTGCACTACAGAGGTGGACAAGTCCATGTTTTTTTTATTAATAAAAATAGAGATATCAGTCGAAACTCTTGGTAAGATGTTTGGGAAAAAACTAATCAATAGTCATGACAAAATTCAAAATGTGAAATGTTCCAAGCGAATTTAATGGAAAAATAGAAGAGGGGGTGTAAAGATCAAACCGTAATATGACAAAAGTTTTTGGTATAAACAACAAGAACCCACCGGATTTGGAAAAAGCATATGATGGAGTTGATAGAACAAAGCGTTGGAATAAAGTAAGCATTAAACTAGTTCATGGAATATTAGCCTTGTGTAAGGATAACAATGTTTGCCTTAAGGGTAAATGGCTCATTCGCATAATATGTTAAACAGGGATGCGTAATGTCACCATGACAGTCGTATGAAAGAAAAAATGGTTTAAAAATTGGAGGAGTTGAATTTTACAATATGACTGGGATATTATGTATATTGTATACTGATGATGATGTGCTTTATGACGACAAAAAAGAAGATCCTCAGTGGCTGATGAAAGTAGTATTTGATATATGCAAGGAATGAGTTATTTTGATGAAGATGACAAATCCAAAGTTGTGCTTTTTAAATAAATGTATGTCGGTCTGGGTGTAAAATAGTGGTTAGTGGTAAAATATTTGTAGCAGATAGATTGTTTTGAATATTAAGGTTAAAGAGAGAAGATTGAATGCCATGAATAGAGCAAATGGTGCACTGACATACATGTATGTTATAGCAAACAAAACCAAACAACTTTGCACGGGTGTGTTAAGATGGATTGGACATGTGGAATAAATGAGGGAAGAACATTGAAACAAACCTATGAGGCAAATGTGTTTGGAAATTGAAGAAGAGCATACTTAAAGATGTTCCAAATCATGTACACCTCAATCACCTCAATGAGGCGCGATTAAACATTTGCAATATCGACTTTGTTAAAATTATTTAGGAATAATAAGCAATAATTTTTGTAAATAGATTTTAATATTTATAAAATTACTTTGTCCAAAGTATACAAAAAAAATATTTTTTTGGGTATAAAATTTACATAATAAACTCTAATACATAAAATAATAAATATGGAATAATTTTATAAAGATCTTCATATAACAAACAGTAATAAAATATGTATTTTTTAAAATATTTATACAAAATATTTATTATATGACCTGACAAGAATTTAAATAAAATCTTTCAATTTTTTAACAACGTCTGATATAAGTGGTCTTTTTCTTTTTTCCTCGAGACAATGTTTTGCAAGAGAAAACAAATCTTCTGCTGTATCCCATCTACCGGCAGATTTGTCTAGCAGTGGCTGTATCACCTCAGAACACATGTCTTCCACGTGTGTAACAATATCCGTTCCTTTCCTATTATTGTCTAAGGGGGGAAGGCCGGTGAGCAGTTCCAAAATAACAACTCCAAAACTGAAGACATCCATTTTAACAGAAACGTCTCCTCTAAATGCTTCTGGAGCCATGTAAGCTGATGTTCCCATCACATTTGACGTAACGCTTTGGTTCGGAAGGTGTTTTACAAGTCCAAAATCACAGAGCTGTAATAGAAAAAAAACAAAATGAAATAACATTGAACATATTACATATATGAATATCCTTTTTGTAATATGTATTATTTTAAAAATTTATTCAGTAGAACATGTAGCCTTTTCTTTCTAGAGTAACATGTTAGGAGTATAGCGTACATAGAATATAACACAGTAAAACATACAAGAAAGTACTATTAATTATTATATTAATGATAAGTATGCAAATTTGGCTCTTTAAAATTTGAGATGGTAGCATAAATGTTTTTTAAGTGGATGAGCATACATTTTTTTAATGTTTGAAATAATTTTTTTATTGTATTCCATGTTTAATACATGATTTAAAAACTATTTTATAACATAAACCCTTATTTACAACAAAAAAATGTCATCCTATCCGGCTAAACTTCACTAATTCCGATAACATGTTGGTTAGTTATGGTCTTTTAAGTTTTAAGTACATATTGCAAAACACCAAAACAAAAATTCAGATACAATATTTATAGTGTATATTTTAAATGAAGTTTAAAATAAAAAGATACACTCAGACCACGCTTTGCGTCGTTTCACATTGCATTTTTCAAAGTTGCGTCTTTACAGAATTTTCGCTGTGCGTCATTGTTTTTTTGAATTGCGTTGTTTTTTATTATTATTATTCAGAGAATCATTTTTAAATGTTCTAAAAGGTAATTTCCCGTTTTGTAAATTTAAATGTTTGTAAATTTGCATCGTAATATTTTGGAATGTATGTACGACCCAAAGTGAGGTCTTAGTGTAATTATTGAAGGTAAATGGGATAAAAATTCATAAAAAAAAGTTCTGACCAGTAATACTAAGTGATATATACTATAAGGTAGAGAAAAGTCTCCATAGTTATTGTTACTTATTTTGAACGGACTATAAAGATTATTATTTACTAACCTTTGGAATGTTTGATGATGTGAGAAGAATATTTGCCGATTTGATATCTCTATGAATAAGAGGAGTAGAGAAACCATAATGCAAGTACTCAATTCCTTCGGCAGATTTAAGGGCTATATTATTTCTAATGTGGGAAAGTAGATTGGAATTTCTCGAAATGTTTTCTCGCAAAGAACCACCATCTATATACTCATAAACCATACAATAACTTGGTCCATCACACGAGTACCCTAACAGCGTAAGGATATTGTCATGATTATATTTAGAGAGAATTTCAACTTCTGTTTTAAACTGCCTGGATATGATCGGCTCACGATATTGCCCAGCGGGTCCCAGAAGTTTTAATTTCTTTACAGCAACTGCATGACCAAGTAAACCTGTGGTCAAGTATACTGTCCCAAAACCACCGTCTCCAATTTTCTCTGCTGATATTTGGTGTTCTTCATCAGTGTAGGAGTCACTGAAGTTATTTGTGACCTTTTGTAATTCTTTATACGAGAAATGAGGGAGAGTGGTGTTTAAAGAAGTACTAGTGATTGGTAAACTATCATTTATAGTACTTTTAGAAGAGCTGTTTTGCAATGCGCTCAGTTCAGGAATGTTTAATTCTGAAGATATAGATGATTCAGTATCGGAAAATGGTTGTAAAAGGCTGATGTTTGGAATGTCTTGTTCAGTACGTTGTATCATGTTGAAGTCTGGTATGTTATATTCACTTGGTAACAATGAGATATTGGAAACATTCATATTCACAGCTTCGAGGCTAGTGCTTTTAAACGAATCGCTGACAAGGCCATTTTCGGCAGAAGTTGATTTGATCTCGTTAGTTTGTGAGGACATCTCTTCTCTCGGATTTTTCACATTATCATCTAATAATGTACTGATGGCAGGGATATCAAAGCTGTTACTGAAATTATCGGTGATATTATTAGAATTACTTTCTCCCGTTTGCGTTGCTCCAGAAGAGACATTTGTTGAATTTGTTGATACAGACGGAAGACTGTTTATTGAATGTATACTATTACTTGGACTTGTGCTTGATTTTGTAAGAAAGTTATTATAGTGCTGTGTAGATTTTTCTGGTGACAAGTTTATGTCAATGTTTTGGTTATACGTTTGAAGATTTTCTGTGGTCAAATTAGGATACGATATGTTTTCCAACACGCTTTCAACATTTATTTTGTCTATTTCCTTCTTAGCAAGAATACGTGGTAAAGAGACATCCACTCTGGCAGCTGGTCCAGTATCTGGCCTTTTAGGATGTGAAACTAAAAAGATTTTAAAACAATAATGAATAAATACATAAGCAGTTAAACTTGGTTTCAACAGGCAGGAGAGTATCATAATTGAATTATTAACGTGAATGTCAAGAGCTCTTTCATTCTAAAATAACCATACAAATCACAATATATAAATTTTAATATGTATGAAAGATCAAAACAATATACAATAAACTTCTTTTCATTATTATTATCACATTTCGGATGGGTGAATTTTACCCCTGCGGACCACTGGCAATGGAATTCGATAATTGTTAACATATAGTTTAGATCTTAACAAAGAGTTTGGTACATAATATTCATATAAAAACTTTTAATAATTCATTTTTTTCTGATTTTGAAATTAAGCATCAATCGACCGAACGGGTTGAAATATCTTTCGAGTCCTTAGTATGTTAATAAAAGTCAAGAAAATTCAAGATTTTAATGAAATATTTATAGAAGTTGCTTCACATTGCGATGATATTTTCAAACTGTGTAAAAAAACACACATATACATTTTCTATGGTAATAAACCAATCTTTAATTGCTAAGCGAATAATTTTTATGTAAAGAATGTAGACATGAATATAAAAATACCTTTTAATAATTTATCAGACACATAGTCAGCAGCTCTAAATAACTCTGCTTCAACAAGAATATTTCGTAAGCTCGCAAGTGTAGGACGGATTCTTCCTGATGTGCCCCATTCATCAAACAGGATTATAGAACAGCAGCGTTTTTGTTTGACACTCTCGGATTCTATTAGTCTGCAATTGAGCATTAAGAAGTATTAAAATATGTATTGTTTATAAAATATTGTTGTTAAAATAAAATAAGAAAAGTGAAATTACTTCATATCTTCTGTAGTATATTTAGGGATGAATGTTTTGCTTTCTAATTCTTTTGGTATCCGTGACATGAGTCTCTTCCAGGAATCGGAAGTCTCTAAAATTTGAATTAGGCCATAAATATGACCAATATCAACCTTACGAATTTCAGTTCCAGGGTCCATATTTTAATTATTTATAGTTTAATTGTAGAAAATATCAATAGTTCTATTCCGGGAAATTGCGACCAGCACCAACGGCTGATTATTGCGATTGATGACATTTGACAGCCGCCGCAGGTTGTATGGTAGTTGACAGTTGACAGAAGAAATCAACTCCATAGATGATTTAAAAAAAAAAACTTTGTAATTCTTAATATGCACGAAACTGAATTTGCAATGTAAACACGTACAGAAAGTTTCTGAAGCTTTTTTTTTCATCGGATACTGGATAATTGAAAAAAAAACTTATGTGATCCAGTATCCCAAAATTTAAGTCGTGTGAAAACTTGGTTATTTACTATAAATGATGTATATTACGTTGTTTTGCCTTTGCATCGTCGAACGTCACAGGTAGGGTACACTGGTTGCTGCGTTGTATAAAAAAATACCAATTATTCTGGAAACATTTTGACATAATATTATTATGCATATATTTTTTGATTATGCATTAATGCTGATTACGATTATAATAATAATTCTTTCTGCTTTTATAATGTAACCATTGTTTTGATGCTTTTAGACGTGATTCGTGATTATGAGTGAACACCCGGTAGAAGTGAAAGTTGAATTCTGGTATGCTTGTACTAATTCTTAAAACTTTTATTTATATAACTTATAACCTCATATTGGCGCCAGTTTACTTAAATGTTAATTTGTCAACAAACCGTTCTCTAAGTTATTCATTGTCTTCGTAAATAAATAATATGATGTATATCGTATTAATATGTTTTATTCACGACTTATGTCTGGCCTCTTAAATTATAATTGATTTATATTTTTTCTTTATTTACTTTCACTTAAAAAAAAAAATTAATTAATTGTTTTTAAGCGGGGTATGCGATTACGGAGGCCATTGTCTCAAACTTGCTAGGAAATTAAGAGAAACAAATCCTAATATCAAGGTGGAATGCAATCGCGGTAGACAGGGTAAGGATTACGAGCAATAAATAGTTAATATTTAAGAAAAAGAAACTTAATGCACCAACATATTTTATACTGTTACAATTTTTGGCTTTTATATTGAACAGCAGTTGTATATTCTCTAAAAATTGTCATTGGTGCACACTTCTACTGCATACACAATTTTAGTCTAATTCAAGCCACCAACAATATTTACATCGCAAATAAATCTGTAACCATTTCTTTATTATTCACATCTAATATTGTACATAATAAAGAATCTGGTAAAATGATCTTCCAAAAAATTATATGGATGTATAAAGTGATCACTCAAGCCAGCCGATAATAGGTCGTAAATGATCGATGACCATATTCTCTTCCCACCAAATCACTTTGTCAACAGAGACCCTGCAAGGTTGGCTAGAACATTGCCAGGAAAATAACATTTTTACATGGATTAATATTATTATAATTTAATGGAAATCATTGGTTGACAGAAAATCTATTTCACGAACAGTTTGTTTAATAATTGTGTGAAATAATTTGGTTTATGTGTTTTATTTTTGCCTGTTTCAATTATACATTTTTGTTAATGGTCTTGAACACAGAGTCACTATTATTTATTGAACAGAGTTCAATTATTTATTGAAGATTATTATTGTCTAATATGCATCTATCATCTGATCGAATACGTTTTGTTGGCTTTGTTTTTGTAGTTTCTATCTAAAGGATCTTGCGTTTTTTATGATTCTGCATGTGTATGTTTTGAATTTTATGTGTAATTTAATTATGATGTATAAGAGACTTGCTAATATCGCTCACTCCTTTCAAGAACGTCATAAATCAAAAAACTTGATTTTTCAGTAGAACGTTTTTAAAGTTTAAAAATATAATACAATGTATTAAAAATAAATATCAAGCCACTTACTGAACTTTTTACTGTGCAACAGATCTTTTTAGGTAAAACTTGAAGGTTTTGTCTGCATTTGAAAAATATTAAGTATATTTAAAAAATAATTAAATAATACCTTTTCTCCAAAATGCAAAAACAAAACTTTCTGCTCTGTAGCGGGTAAATATTAAGTTAAAAATATGCCTATTTTGCTGGGATGCAGTACATTTTCTGGGCATTCCGAAAACATGCACAACTGAAAAATGACGATTTTTGATTTATGACGTTTCTGAAAGGAGTGAGCGATATGTCCTGTCCTGATTACCAATTTCAAAATTTTTGACATGCTTATTTTTTTGTTTTATTGCAGGATCTTTTGAAGTCTTCATAAATGATGTCCAAGTATATTCTAAACTGCAGACAATGGCCTTGCCTGACTTTGAAGAAGTCGTTGCCAGAGCAAAGGTCGCTTCAGAAAGTGGAGTTATAACCCCCGTTATAACTGAACAACCAATAACTTGTGTTTTGTCATAGCGCAATGATAAAACACAAATTACTGGTTGTTCATTGAATTGTTCATTTAAGTCATATGGGATGGTAAAAATAATTTATTAAAATGCAATTATTGTAAGGTAAAAAAATAATAAAATATGTTTATGAAAGTAAAATTGTTTATTTTATAAACTACAAATGTTCCAACAGACATAAATATATTTTTATTTAAACCCTTATCTGCGCCCAATGGTACATATGGTACTGCATTGTATAAACAGTGTTATCTTGATCATTAAAGGTGGGGACTGAACGGAGTCATTTCGTCGTAACTTTACAATGCCAGCATTCATTAGTCAGTACAGAGTTCTGAGCGCTCTATCCGAAGTCAGATACTCGCCGCGAGCAACAATACGACGTTACGTTACGACGAAATGCTCCGGTCAGTCCCCACCTTAACATATGAAGGAAAGGTGATCAGTCCTCCGCTTCAGGTACCAGTCCAGGGTAATATTAAATATATGTGTCGCCTACTTTCAAAATCCGCCAGATCCATGTAAGTCAATTTGTCTATCTTTAGATAAAATATTATGAAATAGAGAATTTTCCCATTTTTTTCAGTATTTAAAAAAAAACACCATACACAAACCAATAATGACGTCATCTTAATTTTTGACCTATCCCTGCTCTCTGATTGGCCAATATGGGCCAGAAGGCAAGTTTCATGAATATGGAGGAATTTGAAATACAACACTGTTTTTAAGTAGTTTTTAGCAGGGTTTTCAAGTATATAAATATATTAAACAATTAAATCCATAATTGTCACTCCGGTAGAGTATTTATTTTAAAACCTTAAAAAATTGGATCTGGCGGATTTTGAAAGTAGGCAACACATATATTGTAAAAAATCACTTAAACTTATTTTGACCCCTCCCCTGCGAATTGAATCCGAGACCTCCAGTACGGCAGCCAAGTGTGCTGACCATTACACTACAGAGGCGGACCTTTTGAAAAAATACATACTTGTACATATATATTTCTATTACTGAAGAAAAATAGTTATATTTACTTCATAATGTATAAATAATGTGTTTTTTACATTATACTGTATAAATAAGCAAATTATATCATAATCCATGCTAAATATTGCATAAAATGTCGAGTTTATTGCATGTAAAGTTTCAAGGATTTTCATCACCAGTAGTACATAGAAATTAAGTACAAAATTGTGCTACTTAAAAAAGTAAAACTAACATAAAATTAATATAAAAAAATCTTTGGAAGTGATACTAAAATAGACAACCACCATTAAGTGCTAATCAATTTTTTTGTGTCCTTTGGTGTATATAATCTTAACCCATAACCGTAATTGTGTAAAAGAAAATGTTCTCAATTAAACTGTAATATAATATGTAATGAAAAATGTAAACTTTAAAAAATGTAAAGCCTTAAAGTTTTAATAAATTTTATAGCACCTATACAAAAAGTATAAATTCGGTTTAAGTTGGCGTTTATTCCCTGTAAATACATAAGAATGTTTAAATAAAAAAATATATGTAATAGGTTATTTGGCATAAACGATGTCACCACAGACAATTTTTTGGTTTTCACCATTATCGAACACCTGAGAAAAATAGCTCCCAAAATTAAGTTTTCCTTCGAAATGTTTAGATATGGTTCTAAGAGGCTCTACAGTTTTTTCTCCACTTTCTTGATCGATACAAATCATCTGACATCGAGTACAGGGTCCAATCATCTGAAACAAAATAATGCTCAGGAAACACATTTAGTTGTTGTTGAAATATATTTCAACAATTTATTATTTTTATTTGAAAACTTATCTCCTGACAGTGGAGACCAAAGGATGTTAAGGATGACATTTTATTATAACATTTATTTTAGATTTTATAAGTGACAAGTGAGAGTCAGTTAAAATGATCTGATCTGAATAACAAAATTCTCACAATAAATTGTTATTCAACGTTTTATAACATTTTTTAAGCACGCTAATTTTATTTCAAAAAACAATCTTACCTGAAACCTTGTGTTTCCAATTTTCATTGTTTTCCAAGAAAATTCTTCAAACGCTTCTTTTGTTTCTATTATTAAATTTCCTCTGAATCGGCCAGTTAAATTTTCAATTCTTTCGTCAAATTCATTATTTTCTATTTTAGTAGCTAACCATTTTACACTACTTAAATTGATCGCAAGGTATTGGGCTTTATTTGTGAGAGATATTTGTGTTTGCGTGTCATTTTCAGATTTATTTTTGTAAGTTCGAATCTCTGAGTCGCTTTGTTTGATCAGTTGCAGTCCCGAGATGCCTAAAACATTGGTTAACCAGTTCGCTACTTCCTCTCCACAGTTGTAACCGTCAATTTTATCCCCACATACTTTAGATTGACACAGAGAATTTTGAGATGATGCGGAACCATCTCTGATTGACAGTGGTATTTCTATATCTTCCACACCTGTAAGTAAGTTTATATGTTGAGAAATATGTATTTATTCAGAGCTTGGAATGGATAAGACTTGATTTAAAGAAATTCTTGTAAATATGGCTGCAGGAAAGAATAAGAGTGGTCTAAAAAAATTAAATCTCTTTTTTTTTGTTGTTTCAAAAATGAAAGATTTAGAAAATTAATAAAATAGGTGATTTCTTATAATAACACATAAAAACATATTTCTCATAAAATAATTCATTATTTTCACCTGGAAATGATAATATTAAAATATTTTTTTCCAAATTAATTGTAGGTTGAATAATACACATGCGCGTATCACGTTTTTGCGTTAGAGCGACTCCGCTTTCTGTTACAATCATCCATTCACGGTCATATTTTAGTCCTTTAGGTCCTAATTGCCAATTTTCATATATCTTGAAAGCAGCACATGACTTCAACGGATAAATGTGAATCTCCCTAAGGACTCCCTTGCCTTTAACATAACCATTTAAAGAATTATTACTGGATATTGCATCTGAAGGGTTATTTGATAATTCTGATTTCATAAAAGTTTTGTTAACAGGTATAGTTGCATCAGTATCCAAAAAACATTGAATTATCATGTCTATCATAGAATCGGCATCCTTTTTTAAAGACATGTATCCAAAGGATACCCTAAGGGAACCAGTTGGAACTCCGTCGATTAGATCGTTATTATCTCCACAAATATGGCCAGATTTATATTGCATAAGAAGTTCTTGAGTGGACAACTTAAGAAAGCGTTGACATGCTCCAGGATTACAGAAACAACCAGATCGAATATAAATATTAAATAATTCTGCCATGTGAGTAACCTGAAATTGGTAAACATATAGGAATAGTCAACTTGCAAGTAGTTTAAATAACAATGCTATTGTGTTGTGATAAATGTACTACCAAGCTAAGCCTCGTTGAAAACCGCATGCGAGGTAAAATTTATTTCTGATCGCATTACTTCTTTGTACACTTTATATATCGCTCACTCCTTTCAACAACGTCCTATATCAACTTGATTTTTCAGGAGATCGTTTTTAAAGTTTAAGGATTTAATAAAATGTATTAAAAATAAATATCAAGCCACTTTTTGAACTTTTTTTTGTGCAACAGATCTTTATAGGTAAAACCTGAATGTTTTTTCTCCATTTGAAAAATATTTAGTATATTTAAAAAAATAATTAAACAATACCTTTTTTTCAAAATGCAAAAACAACACTTTCTGCCCTGTAGCGGGTAAATATTAAATCTAAAATATGCCGTTTTTACTGGGATATAGTACTTTTTTTGGGCATTCCGAAAACATGCATGACTGAAAATTAATATATGACGTTGTTGAAAGGAGTGAGCGATATGTGATCTAGTAATGGCTGTTTTCATCTACACAACTATACCAAAATAAGGCCCATGAGTATAGTTGCAAAGATATAACTAATATTAGTGTTACATGCGGTTTTTGCGAGCAACTCTCATACTGAATAGTAAATACTCTCCAATGATAAAAACTCTCAGGACATTTTATGACAAACTTTATATCTATACTAAGAAGATATAAAGGTTAATTATATAAAAAGTACTGATTTTTTTAGTTTGAAAATTGATTACTTATGAATTAAAACAAAAAAAATATTTATATAGTGGGAACAAACCTCAGCATATCCAATGAAGTCCCCATTGGACCGCATTAGGTTAAAATTAACGATTCCTCCCTGTCGTTCAATGTCATCGAACACAGTATCAGCATAGCAATGGCATATAGGTGCTCCGTTAAAGTGACGTAATGATTTTAGCCTTTCGTAGAAGTACTTAGCCAAATTAAATGTGTGCAAAGATATCTTTTCCATAATATTTCCATTGATTGCAGTTGGGATTAAAGAATGTAATGTATTGAATCCGTGTTTTATTGCCATTATAGATAAAAATGGGATAGTTCCATCTTCAAACCTGTAATGAGATAATATTTTTAAAATTTGACATTTTTCATATTACGCATGTACTTATATAGTATTAAAATATTGAAAAACAGACCTTTCATATAAAATATCCCGTTTAACATGAAAATTTCTCTCACTCAATGCAATCTGAATTGTACCACCCCCGTAATACGATTTATGGCTTAGTAAATGACTTCTAGTATTTTTGACAAGCAAACCTCCTAATCCGGTAGGGTATCCGAAAATTTTATAAAAGGATAAGCAAACAAAATCTGGTTTGTGTGTTGACAGATCCAACACATTTGTAGAGACAAAGGAAGCGGCATCCAAAAGAACTGCCCAGTCGGAATAGGTTTTCTGAGTCTTTTTTTGAGTAAATTCGTTTAGTATTCCATTGTCTATTTTTTCAATCCATTGCAAAGGATATTTGTATCCACTGAAATTGCACTGTGCAGGATATACAAATAAGGCTCTCTCTATTGATTCTGAAGCATCGAAAAATGTTTCATCATTTACGGTTTTAGGTTCAGAGAATGACATTATATTTTTCAAATCATCGTGAGGTATGCATAAAGTCATCGTAGATTTTAATGCGATGATTTCTCGCATTCCGAGAACTGATGTGTGATTGTCTTGCAGATAAGCGAAACATCCTGATTCTGCATCTGGATTATTTTTATCCAGTCTATTATCACTTATTTTAAAGTCAAAAGATTCTGCAACGAGTTTCAAAGCTGCAGTAGCTCCTGATGTAAAAATAAGACTATATTCATCGCTGTTTGTATTAAAATGATTCAATACTTGGAATCGCACTTGATCAATGGAGTCAGCGGTGTATTTACTGGTGTGTGGATTGGAGTACACATTATTTAGTAAATCATTTGATATACTTTTTATTTGAGACTCTGCATACAATGTTGCTCCGGCATGATCCAAATATGTTTTACCTGTTTAAGAATAACTTCAATTAGATAGCAAAAATATAAACACTTTTGATATTTTGATAATAATTTACATTGATATATTGCTTGGATTAAGGCAAATAAGACTGGAATCATATTAGCAGCCGGAAGCACTCAACTCTTAAGATGAAGACTGACCGGAGCATTTTGTCGCAACATCGCTCGTGGCGAGCATCACCGAGCATCCGAAACTATAGATGAAGCGCTCGGCTCGGTGTACTGACTGCCTGAATGCTAGCATCGTAACATAACACGTTACGACGAAATGCTTCGGTCAATCGCCACCTTTAGCTGCAGCAGTTGCGCATTCCACAGTTTAATAAAAAAAATACACACACTGAAATTTTAAGCAGTCATAATTGACAGTTAATAATATAAGTGTAAAAACAAGAAAAGTGAAATCTAATAATTTACGTTTAAAAATGAGAAAAAACATAGTTAAAACTGGTCTGGAGCATATGGTTGAATGGAAGCGAAATGTGGACTACCAGGCGGGTAGAACAGGGGGCAACAACACAACAGGAAGTCCAATGGATAGGCTATAATTTAAAACTCCCAGGCCTGCTTCTTACGATTGCGGAGAGCATGTGCAAAGACACAAATCACAGGACGATCCCATTTAAACTGTATGGACCAAATTATCTCCAGCGTGTGGTATAGCGGGTACGCCAAGTTGAAGAGACGGGTGGAGACTGACTGTATTTATTTATTTCTTAAGTTAGCTTATATTAAAACTAATATAAACTATTATATACATTTACATCATCTTTATATATTTACATTTCCTTACAGTAACTTAGACATTTATTTTTAAATTCTTTCAGACACTTTTCATTCTTCATACATTCAGGCATCTCATCATACATTTTTAAACCCTTATACATCAAGCAATTTTGCGACTCAGCTCTTTTCAATAATGGTAGTCTTATTTTATCCTTTTGTCTAGTAGCATATTCATGACAATTTTTGTTTAAGACAACTTTATCCTTAAAATGTATGAAGCAAACTAATCGCACAGATTGTGACCCGCGAAGAAGAACTAACACATGTAGTTGACTTGCGGTTTAGTGTGAGTAAAATGTTATTTTTTTTATTGAAATTGCAGAATACACAACTACGGCATATTGTAACAATTGATCCTGACAATTTGCTGCTAGTTTGATTCAGCACAAAGGCAGGATAGTACTTAGTTACAGAAATTTCATTTTGTACAACTGGTCTAAGTAAAGCATTGACATACTTTTGAAATTATATATTACACGCAAAAATAAATTGTATATCTAACCTTGGAGCCTTGAAAACTCACTCTGTAAAACTTTGATTTCCCGCTCAGAATAAACATTTTCAAAATAGGTACACATTTGAAAACATATACTTAAGTCGTAAAATGTTATTTTCAAAATGAGTGCAGAGGTTTATCGATGTGAATCTTATCATTAATATACTATCTCCATTACTTAAGAATTTGTTGAGAGTGTAACATAACAGTGTCAAAAGTTATCAGTTATGTGGATATATAATATTATAAAATGACGGGTAATAATCTTTTAATAAACTGAATGCACACTAAAAGTACATATAATAATACTGAAAATGGAATCACAGACTAATTAATTATACAGATGGAACTGCAATTAGAAAATGTAAAGAACTCGAACTATGTCCAATGAAATAAAGTTATGTCAGCGCTATAAACGGTCCATTTTTAATATGTTGTATTATTTATGGAGTTAACTTCTTTCAAAACAAAGAAATAAGATGCCGAACTTCTTTGTAGTTTGTGGTTTTTAACTTTTTAAAGTTTTACTGAAATTTAACCGGCACTTAAATCTGACGTTTGTTTAAAAGCGCGATTGACATCTATCGCCTTTTTGTGGAACTTCAATGAACTTAACTTTAGTTTGAAAAGATGGGTCGTTAAAAGTTCGGTTTAAAAAAATTATAATTGACAGGTGGCAGGTTTATATATTTTAGTGAGATTAATTGAAAATTTAATAGGCTAACCTATGCAAAATGTGTAAAAGATGTTTTAATTTGAAAGAATACAACTAAGACCGTTTAAAGGAAATACATTAGTGTACATTTGTTTCTAGCACAGCAAGGGGGAAGTTACGAATTCGATTTCATTAAAAAATCACTTTTTCTTCGTTTGTAAAAATCTTCTCCCTGGTTTGTAAAATCGTCGTATCGTTATAAAAATAAATATTTTATTATGGATACATTTTAATTCGAGTTCGTAAATATCATAGATAGGTACACTATGTAGATTGGGAAAATTCGTGGACCCTCAAAAGCACATAAACAAATATTATCTGATTTCGATAAGATTTAGGCAACAGGGTAAAAGGCATATTTTCCTTTGCGAGATCACATAAATTTCCAATTATTCTTTTTATTCAACGATCTTATATGCTCTCATAAAATTATATACCTATGTATACATACATGGGTCATTCTACATTCGGTCACTACATTCCTACTCTTTCTAGTATATTTTGATTGTTCATGTGTACAATTTAATATTTTCAAATGGTTAGCAATTCATATTTAAGAAATGTTAAATTGAATTAATATTTTAATTGATATATTTGATAAATATTCTAAAGAATAATGATCGTAACGGTCATTACAAATATTAGCCAGTAAATCTAAGGCAGTGGTCACCAACATACTACACGCGGGCTGGATCTGGGCATAACTTTTCATCTGGCTCTCTGAAAATTCCCGACTTAAACAAATAAATAAATTTAATTATTGGAGTGCCTTTATTATTGATTTACTCTTTTTTGTCTAGCAGTAAACATAAATGAAATATTCCAAAATTTTAATAATTTTTTACATCTTTATAAAAAAATCATAAAATTAACTAGTTGTATTCTTTCATTTATTGATTGGGAAGTCACTTTGTGGTAATATCTATCCGTTTTTAATTTAAGTTGTATTTACCAAGTTATATTAAAAGCATAACAGTTGGATTCTACTAGGAATACGAATTTATTCTTCTACCAGTCCCCGTAGTGTCCGCCTCTGTCCGCCTCTGTCCGCATCCGTAGTGTAATGGTCAGCACGCTCAGCTACAGTTCTGGATGTCCCGGGTTCGATTCCCAGGGGGGTCAAATAAATATTAGTGATTTTTTCACTGTAATATTTATTCAATATTACCCTGGACTGGTACCTGAAGCGGAGGGCTGATCACCTTTCCTTCATGTGTAAAACGATCAAGATAATACTGCGTTTATATGACGCAGTGCCCTATGCACCATTGGGGTGCGGATAAGGGTTTTACACCAGTCCCCGACTGACAAAAGTGTCAATCCGACCCTTTTCTTAATGAAAGTAGGTGAGTACTTAAGGTATCGTTGCAAACAAGCAAAATTATGCGAAATGTAAATAGCTAACTATAAACTTAAAAAAAAAAACATCATTTGATGAAATGGAAAATGATGATTAATTCGATCATTTAAAGCCAATCACGTCAACCAGTACATAAATTAGTTTAGGAATTTCATATTTCTACAATAGTGCAATAGTGTATTTGAATATCACAATAGTATATTTATATTACAATAGTATATTTGAAATTCGACAGGAATATAATAAAAAAGTAATAGTCACACCTGTATTTGAATGAGACAGCAAATTTTCTGACCCACAACAAATCATGAGGGTGCGAATAAAATGCCCGAAACAATTTGGACCACAAGAATTATACGGAGGGTGCTCACTCCCAAGATTCCCTCAAATATTTTCGGGTTCTTGAAATCTGAGATTCCCCTATCCGGGGTGAAAAAAGACTAATACCCGAAATTCCGGAACGTAGGGTAAGAAGCTACCCACTCAATAACCCGTGAAAATATTTCCAACCAAATAATATACTCACGAGTATATCCGTGCTATTTTTATAGAAAGAGTCAATGGGGTAATGCAATATTTAGTATTTTTGATATATTTTTTTAAAACGCGTTAATGGTTTTTTAAGATAATTTAAGAAAATATCGCTCTCAATCCTTATCAAAGTTCATTTAACGACAGTATAAAAGTAATGAATCTTTGCTATTCCATTACCTACACGAAAAAGAAGAATCCATATTTCAAATACACAGGGAATATTTTTTAGCACTATCTCAATTTACACAAAAATATTGTTTAATAAAAGGAAAAAACAAATGAGTACATTTGTGTTATTTTTAAAGAACAAGTCAATAGTGTAATGTGTAATACAATATTTAGTTAATTGAGTATATATATATATATATATATATATATATATATATATATATATATATATATATATATATATATATATATATATATATATATATATATATATATATATATATATATATATATATATATATATATATTTAAATGCGTTAAAACAGTTTTGAAAGAAAATTCGAGAAAAATATCGCCCTCAACCCTCATTAAGGCACGCACATCTTACGATAGTAAAAACTAATGAATGTTTGCTGTTCAGCACACGAATGAAAGATAAACAGTTTCGGATTTCTGGTGAAAGTATTTTTTTAAATATTAATAATGTATTACGAACCACTAATGAAATATTAAAATATGAACCTGCTTAAAAGTACAGGAGTAAAAAGAACATTTCCTTTTAAATTGGTAAAAAGCATTATGCATGTAAAGATTGTATACTATATGTGTATGTTAGTAAAATTCATTGATAAATATAATTGCTTAAAAGCGCAGTAGCTAACCTTTTGGTGGCATTTAATTTTTTTAATAAATGAAAGCTTCAAATAAAAATAATCTCATCTAAAAATTCAAGCAGGTCATATGATTTCTAACGCGGGTTACTCGTCCACCATCCTTGGTCTAGACGATAGGTAGGTACTATTAATTATGAACAAAATATTAATAAATTATTCAGTAATTGAAACGTCGGATGTATACAAGTAATTAAAAATACTTAATTACAAGAAAACGGTCACGGAGATAAATTTTCTTGGGTGATTATTTTATAAAACCAGTTTCGTCATTCTTTCCTACCGGCCGGTGGTGACGTAACATATCGGGGAAAAATATTGCTTTATTATTCTCGCTGAATCAATCACATTAATGTAATTAACAATTGATTCACAATTTTATTTTAGTTTTAATTTTATTACGGGTTTTCTCCTAATTGGTATAACACAGTGTTCCGCAAACTTTTTCTGTTCAAGGTACACCTGCCAAATTAAGAAATTTCAGACGTTCACCAAAGAAAGTTTTTTTATTATTATTTAGTATTGATATATTTTTAAAATAAATATAATGCGCAAACATATTTTACATATAATGTTTAATGCAAAATGTGATCTTGCTTAACTGAGCACAGGCGATTAAAATTTGGAGCAATTGTGTTATCTTCACGAAACTAGACTCTTTTCCTCGGCTCAACTGATCACCACGGTACACCAGTGTGGCGCGGCACACACGCGGCGGAACAATGGTATAACATATCGCTCACTCCTTTCAAGAACGTCATAAATCAAAAATCGTCAATTTTCATTTTTGCATGTGTTCGGAATGCCCAAAAAATGTACTATATCCCAGCAAAAGAGGCATATATTAAACTTAATATTTACCCGCTATAGGGCAGAAAGTGCTGTTTTTGCATTTTGAAGAAACGGTATTGTTTAATTATTTTTTTAAATATCCAAAATATTTTTCAAATGGAGAAAAAACCTTCAGGTTTCACCTAAAAAGATCCGTTGCACACTAAAAAGTTCAATAAGTGGCTTGATGATTATTTTTAATACATTGTATTATATTTTTAAACTTTAAAAACGTTCTCCAGAAAAATCAAGTTTCTTGATTTTTGACGTTCTTGAAAGGAGTGAGCGATATGTAAATATATTTTATCTTACCAGCCAAATGTATAGAAGAAATCGAATTTTTATTATTCGTTTGCTAAAATCTGTTTTGAAGGTTTAGAGATAATAAATAGTTCAGTTCCTTGGATCTCAAATCAGCAATGAAGGAACTTGCGAAAGAGAGATCAGATCCATCGCCATAACATATCGGGGAAAATATCGTTTTATAATTCTCGTTGAATTAATCACATTTAGATATTCATTTTATGGCCCGACTAGGTTACCTTTCGCAATTAATTACCGGTAACCAACAAAGCCCAGATAAAAATAAAGCGCAATTTTTAAGCGACACGGCACCATACCCAGCGCCTCCCACCTGTCAACCTTTGCTCCCCGTCTAAGCGCAAAGTGTTGTGAAATGAAGTTAGCACAATACAATTAATTGCTTTTAGAGAAAGCTTTTAGGAGCTTTTACCAAGTCGGGCATCGCGGCACAGGAAGAAGATACATTATTCAACCAAGGATAAATCAACATAGTGAGGCGACACGGAAAAGATCAAGTGACGTTTTCTTACCTACAAAGGCTTCCATCGCATATTGCGATAGAAATGCAAATTTATGCTGGATTCTATAAGTGAGGCCTACATTCCCAAAGTGAACCGGTTACACTCCTGAAAATATTCCCAAATCCTCCCGAAATTGCATTGGGGAATTGAGAAACAAAATAATTTCATCTTAGATTTCGAAACAATGATAAATATTTCTACATAAAACCATGAGCTGTGTCTTTTATAATGGGTTTTATTTTTTATTGAATATCAAAAATCGGCACCTACTTTAATATCTGGGTGTAACTGACATCAATAGTAAGGTGAAGGAATGACTATTGAGATGGTATGGGCACATAGGACGTAGAGAACAAAAATATATTGTAAATCATTCGATTACCATGGATCTTCCTCGAAAGGCATCTAGAAGAAGACCAAAAAAATCACGAATACTACAGAAATATAATATAATTCGAAGGCATGGCCTAGGTGACGTTGTATATGATAGAAGGATCTAAAACCTGAGGACGAGGAGAGCTGACCCTAATAGTCTACAAAGTCTACGATAAGTTGGGATGGAGCCAGGAAGAAGAAGATCAAATATGATGATGGTATTACAGTTATTAAAAAACATCTACGTGCCGAATAATATTATTTATTTATTTAAACTTCATGTACAGAAAATAAAAAGTACATTGGCGGGCTTATTGCTAAAAAGCAATATCTTCCGACCGACCAAAGACGGACTAGTGATATTGATCAAAACGTTTGATACCATATATAGCCGTTTGCAATCAGAGGGTAGATAGTACTTGAACATTTAAAAAACATAAATTACAAATTGATATTTAAAAAAAACATAAATTACATATTAATATACCAATTACCAATTAACATACCTACTTAAAATCTATGTCCGCCTCCGAAGTGTAATGGTGAGCGCATTAAGCTACCATACTGGAAGTTCCAGGCTCGATTTCTAGGAGGGTAAAAATAAATATTGATATTGATTTACAATCAATCATAAATATTGATTTCAGGGCGATATTTCACTCTTATATTCATTTATATTCTCCTGGAATTATATCTGAAACGCAAAGCTGATCATCTTTCCTTCTTGTATTTAATGATCAATATAAATTTGGTTCTATATATACGATGCAGTGCCGTAAACACCATTTGAAGCAGATAAGAGTAAAAGGAAGAATCCATATTTAAAATAAACACAAAAATATTGTTAAAAAACCCGCAAAGCCTCTGCTTTTAAAAGTTTGTCTGCAGGTAGGATAGTAAGGATAGGGAAGGTTAATGTGAAGAATACATCACAAACACCCAGACATGTTAAAAATAAATGCTATTTTTTTAAAACCCTTATCCGCACCTCAATGGTGCATAGGGCACTGTGTCATATTAACCCAGTGTTATCTTGATCGTTTACATATGAAGGAAAGGTGATCAGCCCTCTGCTTCAGGTACCAGTACATGGTGATATTGAATAAATATTACTGTGAAAAAATCACTTATATTTATTTTACCCCCCTTGGGAATCGAACCCGGGACCTCCAGACAGGTAGCCGAGCGTGCTGACCATTACACTACGGAGGCGGACAGAATATTATGAATTTATTTTGCAATTGGCGGGAATCGAACCCGTGACGATAGTTTCGCAGTCGAGCGCCTACCCCAACAACACCACGGCGCCTATCTTAACTGTAAAGAAATTGCTACTTCTATCTGATTAACATTTTTTATGTTTTTAAATTTCACTATGAATGATACAACATATATAAATATTTTATCGTACCATCCAAATATTTCGAAACGCAGTATGTTTTTATTATTTCTCAAATAAAATTTGTTAAACAAAGATGCCTGTAACAATTTAATTCAATTCAATTACATTCAATTCAATTTATTTATTTATAATTAACATACACATTACAAGCTAAAAATTTGAAGCGTATACATTAAAATACAGTAAAATTGAAAATACATATGCAAGAATACTATTGCTAAAGGTGTAAAAGAATCCCGCTTCAGAAAACTCCTTCAGACACACGGAACAGATCAATATCCAATGAGATATTGTTCAACATAGCGGTAGCTCTTCCTACAGGCATAACCGTCGGCAGGTTGGTCCTGTGTATAGGAATGTAAAACAATCTATGGCGACGCTGTCTTAAGTAACATAATTTTAAAATTTCTTTCTGCATGCATAACTATACTACCAAGCTCTGTAAAAAGAGCACTTTGGGAATATTAGCTTTAAATTAGTACGTAGGTACGTTTACAAGATATTGTCCCAAGAAATACGCTTACATTTTGACGTAGAAGCCTTTTAATTAGTATAAACTACCTCCGAACGTTTGCATACATTTCCTCAACTTGATTACGATATTGTTCTCTTCACGATTAAGTGCTTATTGTATGTGTTGGCGGTGAGATATGTATTGAATTTGTCGAGTCATCGGGAAAGAAGCACTTGAAGTAAATTTCCCTAAGGTTGCGTATCCGTTAACGTGGGTAAATGAGATTGTTTTGTGAATTTCACGCTGCTTGATTTCTGAATAAAAAAGTATTTAGGCAACACTGTTCAGTAACATAAATCTGCAGTCAACGCGGCATTGAGAAATTAGGATATTTACACTAATCCTCGACTTAACTGAGAGTTTGTTTTGGGTTTAGTGTTGTGCCTAAGTCGATTTGTAGATTTCTTTAGCGTGACTTTACTTTTCGATCTCCAGAAATCGGAAAAAAAGTAATAATAATGTTGAATAATTCATAAAGTAAAACTTAAGTAAAATTACTACATTAAAGGCGAGGGCGCTTCAATTTATCTATAAAAGGTACAGAAAAAACATAAATATAAATACGTTTTCATTCACATATTTCTTTGGGTATGTCAGTACACTTGGCTACCCTGCTGGAGGTCCCGAATTCGATTCCCAGGAGAGGGGGGTTGTAAAATAAATATGTATAAAAGATTTTTTAACTCTAATTTTTATTCAACGTTACCCTGGACTGGTACCAGATACGGAGGGTATACCACCTTTCTTTCATGTGTTTACGATCAATATAACACTGTGTTTATATGATATAGTGCCCTATGCACCATTGGGTGCAAATAAGGGTTGAAAAACCTAAAAGATTGTCCAAAACAAAACTAATTTAAGGTACTCACCCTTCTATCGTGAAATATCTTACGTTTGTTGTCTTCAGCAGGGGCGATTTTATTGTATCCCAATTAATTTAAGCGCTCTTGGCTCGATAGTGTAGGCTCTAATCATGTTACGTGCCTTGACAAAGCGCTGATGGGAGTTGTGATACAGTAGGTTCTGTTCCTATTGATTCTCGGCCCTACCCGGACTTATTGTCCGGCCTCCAGAATTCAATTAAGAACCGTATTTGAGGTTTTAACGGAACGTTAAAGGGCCAGTTATATTGTTAGAATGTGCAGACAATCACGGAAAAGCTTTTTTCTATTCCTTTACGTACATAAGTAATAGAAAAATATGTATGTATGTATATATATATATATATATATATATATGTATATATATATATATATATATATATATATATATATATATATATATATATATATATATATATATATATATATATATATATATATATATATATATATATATATATATATATATACTCGTACATGTAATGCTGATAAGAAATATCTGCCTTTTTTATATTTTAGAGAACACCGGACTTCTCCATACTAATGTGCAGTAGAAGGAGTTACCAAGTACCGGTTCCAGATTCAATTACATATTATTTAAATTTGCATACAAAATTCATATCTATAAATTTTTTATAAATCTTACCCAAAAACCTTACCATGACTTATAGTATCGAACAGATTAATTGAAACAACACTTTTTTTTCGTATGTTCAACACCCTCTAAAAAATGTTTTGGGGGTGTTTCTCGTATTATGGACCAGGGCTGCTTCTTTCAGTTACTGAGATGATGAATAGCGAGAAGTATCACCCAATTCTACTGGAAAAGATACTACCCGAGATACAAAAACGAAGTATCAAATGGTAATGGGATATTTCAGCAGGATTCAACCCCCTGCCACAAATCCAAAGAAATGATGAAAATTTTCACACAAAAACAATGAACTGTGTTAGACTGGTCAAGAATTTTGCCAGACATTAACCTTATTGAAAATCTATCGGCAATCTGTAAGAATCGGCTTTCCAAAATTGATTGCACTACGGTGGAAAAGCTCATTTGGTCCATAATTCAGGCATGGTTTCGAGACGAAGAAATGGCATCCACGTGCCAAAACCTTATATAATAGATGCCAAGAAGAGTAAAATCTTTGATTGAGCCCTAATTAGATCACATTAAATGTTATTTATGATATAACTGTTAAACAAAGGATTTTACATTTTTTTACGAAAATACAACAACTAAAAGTTTTGTTTCAATTAATCTGTTCGATACTGTAAATGTAATTATTATTAATAATTAATTTTGACTACAATTTTTTTATAAAATCATGGTTTTCAACCCCTGCCTTGTTGCGTTTACAATATATAATTTTGTTTAGTCTCCCGCTAGTCTGATGATGTCAGCAACGACAAAACCCAGTCCGTGGTCAAAAAAGACTCAACTATAGATGGTACCGAGTACTAACATGTGAAAAAAACGTGTCAATAAAAGAATAGGAGTGTATAGACGTTCCAAAATTCGACTAGTGTGATTGTCAATCAAGGGTAGAGTGGTGAATGTTACATACGTACAAAGAGATCACTTAAAAAACCCTATAGACGAGTCGTAAGCCCAGTAAATAATCCATATTGAGATATCAATAGTCACGAATAAGTGTTTATAAAAGTGGGATTACACAAGGTGAACGATGAATGATAAGGAGAGTGTTATCAATATAATAAATCCAATGCAGTAGCAGTATTGTTTGCTTTTATACCAAGATAAATATACCAGTTTGCCGATAAGTCCCCACTGATGGTCACCAGTCTATCACCAGTTTATAACTGCACTTTTGTGTCACCGTATGGAAGGGATATTAAAATATTCCGAGTAGCATTATAAAATCAGGTTACGATGCAATTTCCATAAAACGGATTTGCATCCCCACCGAAGGCTCCGTGCATTATTTTGTGTTTTACCGTCGGACTATTTGTTTTGCTCTACTTGCGTAAAATGTTCAATTACACTTTTAATATTCCTACATAAATGAATACTTTGAATACACGGAACAGTGTATTGGAGGATTAAACTATGCGCCATCACAAATGCTCATATTATGCATCATTGTTAATGATTATTGCGATTAATACGGAAAATGAAAAAAACTTTTTCACAACGAAGCCTTTCATTGTTGATGAATGATTGATGAATATTTGTTACCCAGATAAGTACATATCTACGAAAGAAATTATCGGCTTATACAAAAGATAAAATAAATAATAACGCATTATTTTCATGTGAAAATAGGTGTAATATTGTAATTGTTGGTAATAGAAGCAAAGGAGGACAAAAGGAAAGCTTGACATGATCAGTTATTTTAATATTTTTGTTTTTAAGCAGACAAGCCTCTATTTGAGGCTTGTCTGCAGGTAGGATAGGGAAAGTAAATGTGAAAAATACATCACAAACACCCAGACCAATTGAAAATATTTTTTTCTTGAATTCATTTTGGAATTGGCGAAAATCGAACTGGGAATGCTTTATTTATAACAATTTTAACTTTACCCAAAACGTATATTATATATATATATATATATATATATATATATATATATATATATATATATATATATATATATATATATATATATATATATATATATATATATATATATATATATACATATAATATAATAAGTACCGGAGATGAAAGGTCCTACAAATTAGTACTGGAGAGTTACAGTGATGCTCCTCGCATTTGTAAATTTTCATGTTCTCCGGTATTTTTCCTTTGTGACTAGCAACACGAAATTAAATATTTGATATCTAACGTACAATTTGAAATCTCTCCCCGCGTCGGACATCTGGCGGACGTATAAAGTAGCAGATTTTAAAACATCGTCCCTTTGTATCGAGTCGGTGGGTCAGATAAGCCGGTTTGCCGGGCTACTGTCGTTGACATCTCAATTACTGGACCTGTACGTATGCATGCATACCGTGTACCTGTCGCAGGATAGCATAAGTACATCCGTGATGTACTTATGCTACCCCGGTGCCCGAGGCGAGCTGCTGTGGGGCCAACCTTTTAGGGCGCCTCACTTAGTAGCCGGGCAGGTGAGGCCACAAAACGTTTTTGTGCACTTTGATCCAATTAAAACCCAAACCATACCTATATTTATCTATGTACATTCAACTACCATCCTATTATTACTACACCACCAGTAAAAGGCAATGATTTTTCGCTGAATGCCTATTTATTATTGGGGAATATGGTTGAAACATTATAAAAACAAATTAAACACAAGCTTCCTTTAATGCCTTTACTTTCATAAAAAAATGACAAAAGAAGCATATAAACAGAGTAAATGCTGTCGGAATGCGTTCTCTCAGACAAAAGTGAAAAATCGTTGCATAACTGAATTAAAAATGAAAATATTAGAAAGGCTGAACTAGGAATAATTAAAAAAAATAAGAAAAGTTCTTTAAGGTGGTATGGACACTTAGAGCAAATGGATAACGAGAAAATGACTAAGAAAGTCTATGCTACACTTATATATATCAGGGTTGGTACCAGGACTCCGTCGTTTACTGCCAGTTTAGCTTTACCTGATAGGCTTTTAGTTGCTATAACTGATTTCAGTGCACCACTTACTCTTCCCAGCAATCACTCTCCTTTCTTTATATTTAAAAGGGATGGAAAAATTCCGAGAAAACATACTTCATCAACATACATACATAAAACCTTAGTCTTTCATAACCTTACTTTTGGATCTATCGGATTTGATGTCTTATTTGGAAAATGTGACAAAACGAATTGGACAAATAAAAAAGCTATGTCACGGATCTTGATTGATAGATATAAACTAAATATGCTATAAATCCTAGTACATAATAGGCAAGGAAAATTTTCTAAGACACCTAACAAATATTAAAAAAAAACTTACTTAAAGAAACAGTACGCACGTTTATATCATTTTAATAAACTTCTTTCCAGTGTTTTCGTAGCATTCGTTTCGAACAACATTCGTTTTGAAAAATTGAACATATTTTCACTTCGGAAAACAGCTGTAGCCGAGTTCGCGAGTCTTTTCGCATTCGGGTGATTGAACAGCACCCGTGTATTATTTATACTGCCTATCGAAACTGCCATTTCCACGCGGAGTTAATAGGTAAATTGTCAATACGTGCGATGTGTCGTTTGAATATGAAATTAACAAGCATTTGGAGCACTTTGGATTTCCGAACGAATGAACAATGACAACATATTCATCAAATTATAATTCGTTATCGATTTATTTCTTCAAGCGACTGATTCCGGTTTTTGCAAGTATGCCATGAATTTGATACCGGTATTTAGGCGAGCAATTTTCAAAACCGTTTGATACAATTCGATTTGATATTCCTAATTACTATTGGAGAAATAAATATTATATTTGTATAAATATTATATATATATATATATATATATATATATATATATATATATATATATATATATATATATATATATATATATATATATATATATATATATATATATATATATACATACATACAAAAAAAACTTTATTTTTAATTGTTTTTCTTTCACGGATTCTTTCCTTTATTTTTATTTCTTAATTATTGTAATTTTGATTTCATTTTATAAAAAAAATGTTGCAAAACATATATGGCTGACTAAGTATTGCACCCACCACTTATTCAAGCTGGAATAAAGAGTTATTATTATTATTATTAATATATATATATATATATATATATATATATATATATATATATATATATATATATATATATATATATATATATATATATATATATATATATATATATATATATATATATATATATATATATATATATATATATATATATATATATATATTTATAATTATTTTAATTTTTTTTTATTGTTTATTTTAAATTCTTTTGCATTACAAAAAAATATCCCACAAAGGCTTGGCCTGTGTGTGGGTATACAATATAATTTAGGTCATAATAAGGGTATAGGTATTATAAGTAGAACTAGAATAATAGTGTTGATATACAATACAAAAAATACTTGACTATCAGAAAACAAAAATCATTATTATTTTTTTTAAAGTGAAATAAAAAACTTAAAAACATAAAAAAGATGAAAAAGTAAAATCAAGAAAAAGGAGCTTAAATCTGTCTCTTCAATAATAAATGTAAGCAAAATTTTAAATCTAAAGAAATATTTGTAATTTATATATATATATATATATATATATATATATATATATATATATATATATATATATATATATATATATATATATATATATATATATATATATATATATATTATATATATTTATATATATATATATATATATATATATATATATAAATATATATATATATATATATATATATATATATATATATATATATATATATATATATTTTTATATATATATATATATATATATATATATATATATATATATATATATATATATATATATATATATATATATATATATATATATACCTGTACCTGTATGGCAAATAACCTGTGTATACTAAGATGTAACGTTAAGTGTCCTTGGCTTTATTTACAAGTTATTTTAACAAAATATATACAGCACATATTATACGAGGGTAAAAGACAACTAACCTATATTGCGTGGAAGATTTTCTCAACAATGGATAAAATGGAGCGTTAATGGAAGGGCATAAATATAAGAATATATAAGTACTGTAAGGGTGGGAAATAAACTTATCCCGTCATCTGTTCGTTTACTTGACACCAACTTTCAAATTAAGATATAAATTCCCAATTAGAAAAGTTTTCATAATTAGGAGAATTAAATAATTACAATGTCCGAACTTTGTGAATGGCAAAGTGTTGAACGAAGTATAAATTTAAAAATATTAATCATGTCTTTAAAGACTTCATACTTCATACAATTCGGACAATCTCATTGATATTTTTTTCTAATATTAATCTTCTATAACACTAGCCTTTCCCGGCCAAGTTTTATTAAATGGAAAAACAAGAGGGTGTAAACCATTCAATTCTAAGTTTCTAATATGTTTAATTTCACAATGCCTGTACATATCTTATATTTTATCATTTGTCAAGAAGCATGCTGTCCGCCATTAGCAATGTTTAGTTGCTGAGTTGGCTGAGTTGCTGTTTAGTTCAACATATAGTACTACGGTAAAAAAAAACACGTTCTCGCCTGTCTCATTGTGTCAAAATTTCAAAGCAATCGGCGAATAACTAAAGGAGACTGAAGATTTGGAGATTGAAGATTTTTAATAAATATGTATATACTCGTACATACATAAACATACGAGCAGAGTTTTTTTTCCGTGAAATGCGGTGGAACGGCGTTCCGGCACCTTTTTTCACGGATGTATTTTTTTCTAAATTTTCAAAATAAATTAGTCGAAAAAATATTTGCGCTTACGTGATTATAATCTATATTTATATATGTTTTGAATATTGAAAGCATTCACTTTGTGGATCATATTGATATATTTTTTCGAGAAATAAAAATACTTTGTGTTCTGATCCACTCACAATTTTTATTAACCAACTAGTTTCAACAGTAATAAATGTAACCCTGAAGAGGGCAACAGGTTGTTGCCGAAACTAGTTGGTTAATAAAAATGTGAGTGGATCAGAGCACAAAGTATTTTTATTTGTCGAAATAATATATATTTATATAATTCATGATACTGTTCAAAAAGATAAAATATGATTTTGCAATGAATATTTAAATGATATTTGATTTTTTTTTTTCAGTAAAAAGCTTGACATTAAGTGAGTTCAGGGACCTTTTTTGTTTTAAAAAAAGCCCTGCATACGAGTATGTACATTGCCGAACTTATTGCTATGAAATAAGTATTTTTACCAATCAAAAACATACTAATAAAAACGTTAGCTAGGGTTTGTAGGAAGTCTGATATATGGACAGTTGATATTCAAATTCATCGGAAGAGAAGTAACATAACTCGGAATGTAATAAAACGTTTATAAATTCTCCTTCGTTTCCTATCTGTCTTCAGGTGTAAGTGGAATATCTCCTGTAGGGAATGGCTGCGATTATCCGTACAGTTGCAAACAATGCGGGGGTTATGAATACGTTATGAAAGCCAACGGGATACCTTGACTACCTACGGGCTATATTACATACGGAGAGAGAACTAGGGGAGGGCTGCTCGCAGTCTATAGCGGACCCAGAGACGTGGAAACTTTTGCAGTACTTTCAAATCTAGCATGATACATTTTTATTGAAATAAACTCATCTACCTTTAGACCGGAAAGTTGTGTCTGGGAACAATTCAATCGCAGTAAACCATATCCGCTACAGAAATGTAATAGTTTGGACGTATGGTAGACTGTCTATCTCACTTTCACGTTTATTTGCCAACGAGAGATGGCAGCACGGGATAAAAAAACATAATTGGGAATGATCTACATTAATATATTTTTTTGACATCTCGTCAAAGATGAAGAAGAATATGGAAGTCTGGGCATTTACGGGGCTGACGACCGTCATAGGCTGGTTTAAGTGATCACTTTACACACGTGTAACATTCACCAATTCTACCCATTATTGACAACCACACTACTCAAATTCTTGGAAGTTCTATATATATATGAACCAATTTAGAAACCTTGTTCTTGAATCACTAGAACTTCACTAGAGACATCTATTGGTGAGATGTAAAATAAATGATCTAAATTAACACCATACTTCCTCAAATATCAATATCATCAACTAAATTTTCACATATCGCTCACTCCTTTCAAGAACGTCATAAATCAAAAACTGTCAATTTTGAGTTATGCATGTTTTCAGAATGCCTAGAAAATGTACTATACCCCAGAAAAAGAATCATATTTTTAACTTAATATTTACCCGCTAGAGGGTAGAAAGTGTTGTTTTTTAATTTTGTAGAAAAGGTATTGTTTAATTATTTTTTTAAATAAACTAAATATTTTTCAAATGGAGAAAAAACCTTCAGGTTTTACCAAAAAATATCTGTTGCTCAGAAAAAAGTTCAATAAGTGGCTTGATATTTATTTTTAATACATTGTATTATATTTTTAAACTTTAAAAACGTTCTCCTGAAAAATCAAGTTTTTTGATTTATGACGTTCTTGAAAGGAGTGCGCGATATGTATCATGTATTAATTTTTTTATGAATGATAACTACTTAAGTACACGTTTTCCTTGTAATATTGGAAAATATGATGTGTATATACATAAGTATACATATAAATTTAACATACTCAAACAAGAAGGAGTACTTAAAATCACAATAAAAATTGACTAAAACACAAAAACAGTGATTTCAATCATGGATTCCGCAGTCACTTTGTGGTAATATCTATTCATTTTTCATTTTGTTTTACTTGGTAAATTCCACGTTTTCCTTAAATCTATCGTGACAGGTGTTTTAATACATTCTCCATAATTTGATAATATTTAAAAATGATGTGGACTGCATCGAAACACGTGTCGCAAAGGTTTTTAAGAAATAGTTGTATTTAACGAGAAAAACTTAAACTGAAAACAATGATAGTGAGTTATGAAAGCGTTATGTAATAAAATCAATATTAATTCATTAACTTCTTCGTATAAAAACGATTGATTTCAACTTGTCGTAAAACATGTCAACATGATACTATATGACCTTACATTAATAAGCCCGACTCACCGCAGACACAGTTTGCACGCGGATAACATTTCTAAAATGTTCATCCATCGATCGTAAAACATGTTTTATTCACCTCTGGCTCCAACAAAACCACCCTGTTTGGGTATTTCAATTTGCTGACTTCTGCATTTATCGAAACTCTTGGAATCCCTTTTCATACATTCAAATATTACGTTTTGTTTTGCATATCTGACTTTGTTAAAAAAAATGCAGCCCTATATTAAAAATACATTGAATTTTACTGGGTATGTATACCATAGTAAAGTTGGGTATTTTTTATGTAACAACATTTTACTTTTTATTACGAAAATCAACGAAACAAAAAATATATACATTTTTAACATCTCAGTTAAAGAAAAATATGGAAGTCTGGGTTTTTATAAGGCTCATGAGCTGTTATGGGCGGGTTAAGTGATCACTATATACGTGCCACCATTCTACCCATGATTGACATCCACCCTACTCAAATTTTTGGAACTCCTATGTAACATATATTATTTTATCATGAAACAGTACATGTGAGTTCAATGGACCCATCAATGGTTGGATCGAGAAAGCTTATAGATATTAAGCAGATTTTTATATTGTTTGGATGTATAGGTATGCAAGTTTCGAACCTGCATACATATACTTTTAAATACTGGGAATCGCCTGAAAACGTGATTGTCAATTTTATGCAGCTTATAATTTGACCAATTAATAAGTTACTTATTTATTTTTTTACAAAAATGTTAATAATATTAGTATACAACCACTCACCGAGGTTTTTATATCTACCGGTTTCGAGACGTACCCATCTCTTCGTCAGGACAATCACTACCACAGCATTCAAACAATACTACCCTTCACTACCGTAGCACTATTTACACACTTAAAACTACACATAATGTTTAACACATGGGATTTTTGGTCAACCTGAAGACCAACATGCACTAGAAGTTTCAGCAGAAGCATGCTTTACGAGCCGAGGTTAAACATTCACTAGGGTTAAACATAATATTGAACCAGCTTATATACTCGTAGGATGAAGGAGTGGGCGGGGTTTGAATTGAATATTTACGAATCTTTCTTAACCGATGTTGAATCAAATAATGTACTAAAAGTAAAATTTATTTGGTTGTTAATTAAAAGAATAAGTAATAAATTAAGGAAATATTAATAATATTGAGAATAATTACTAAGTGTTTGGACACACTCAAAATATTGTGAACAAAATACGTAAGTTGATATTTTTTCATAAAAATGTCAACATGTTACGAATTTGGAATCAACATATCTTAGAAGATTCGTATCTATTTTGTATTAGTAGAAGTTTATGCAACATATACAGGGATGTGAGAGTATGAGTGTACTTTGTTCATTCCTGATATTTTCTTTATTCACTTCTTAATTAATGGTACTAACTTTTTCTCTTCCATTTCTTTTCTCACATATCAGTTATGTTTCTTAGCTCTGTTAATAGTCATATGTATTGTGTACATAAAATGTGTATTTAAAAAAAATGCGAATGATAACTAATATTTCTATTTGTTTAGTTCTCGATTTTTTTGTCACATCTTATAAATTGATGGCGCATAAGATAAAACGTTTTCATACACATTCGATTCATTTACATGAAAATAGTTTCGAATTGAAATGATTGTATAAATATATCACTCACTCCTTTCAACGACGTCATATATAAAAATCGATAATTTTCAGTTGTGCATGTTTTCGGAATGCCTAGAAAATGTACTACATCCCGGCATAAAGCGGCATATTTTTTACTTAATATTTACACGCTACAGGACAGAAAGTGATGTTTTTGCATTTTGAAGGAAACGTATGGTTCAATTTTTTTTTTTAATATTTTTAAAATGGAGAAAAAACATTCAGGTTTTGCCTGAAAAGATCTTTTGCGCAGTAAAAAGTTTAATAAGTGGCTTGATATTTATTTTTAATACATTTTATTATATTTTTAAACTTAAAAAACGATCTCCTGAAAAATCAAGTATTTGATATATGATGCTGTTGAAAGGAGTGAGCGATATGATAAGGACAAGTACAAATTAAAAAAAGGAAATAAATAACCATCACACTAATTCTTTGCAGGGATGGACAAAGAAGATAGAACGTCACTTTACTAGTAATTACATTTAAATTAATTTTTTTGTTTCTTTGTACATTCATTATGTTTTGACTTCATACACACTCAACTATGAATAATTATATCGGTGGTGTAATGGCAAAGGGGTATATCTGCCAAAATTTTCATTTTCTAAGTCTGTTTCACAAAATGTCTAAAATAGTGCATTTCATTATCTAGCAAAAGGATATAGCTGTAGTTGCAATACTTATTTAGTTTTAGTAAGATATGTACAAATAAAAATGCATCAAACAAATGAGTTATTTAATTTTGCAAGTTAGTTTTTGCTCTCCTGTAAAATTTGGTCTGAGACAGATATACCCCTGCCTTACACTACCGATATGTGATATTTTGTATTCATCACTCACATCGAATTTTCTATTCCTTGCGGAGAAGCGGCGTGATTGTTTAATGGTTAGGTGGTTTTTTTCATTATCAGATATAAAAATTGCTAAGGGAATTATTTTCTTGCTCCATATTAATGGATTGAGATTTATTAAGATTGCATATTTGAAGTCTAAGATACGTGGCCGAGTTGTAGTTTATTCAGTGAAATGAGCGCGTGTCATACGTTAACTACTCCTTGTAATATCTACCCTTTGTGTTGCAGAATAGCAGAATGATGAACCCCTAAGGCTCATCTAGACCATGTCAACTTATTCTTAAAGCCTAGATGAAAAAGGAAAAAGGGTTACATTTGTCGAATGAAAGAATTGTATCAATCACCGCGATTATCCAACGCTTTTTATGAAGGATATTTTATATTCCCATCTAGTATTGTATAGTTTATACGTAGTTACTGCGAGCGTATCATGTTACAGAGTCTTGGTACAGTTTCTAAAGGGAGAGCTATCACTCTCCATCCGTCTATCTTTAACGTTTTCCTGTGAATTTAACTTCTTTTTTCATTTTGAGTTGTTGGGAGAACTTTTTACGTTCGGAAAAGTAGAGGAAATGTGTATTCAGTGACATTGTATCGTAACGGAGATGGATTTTCCATGTTGAATTGTTTTATTTAATCAGGAGAGAAGGATCTTTGTATTTATTATCGCTTTCAGCTCAAAGGCAGTTTGTCTTATTTAACGCTTGATAAAAATAAAAGAACTATTCCGTCATCTAATTAAATTCTTTCATTATTAACACTTAACACGCAAATGTTTTATTGGCATTTTTTCAAATGCTTTCGAGTTTCCATGAACGATTAAAAATGCCTTTACTTTTGTCTAAACTCGCATAATATGTAATGGTACGTACATGTGTGTATTTCTTCTTCTTCTTCTAACCCTTATCCTCACCCAATAGTGAATAGGGCACTGCATCGTTTTGACGCAGTATGACGCAGTATTACGCACGCCTACCACATTGGGATGGCCTGTTAAGGCACCGAGTGGCAGGCTTCCGGGAGAGGCTGATGAAGAGCTCCAACCTCATTAAAGCGGCTTGTGGAGCACAGATGGGGGCTGGACATGTGGCGGCACTGGAGCAGAGTGCTGCGTTTGCCAGCGAGCTAATTTTTATATACATCTCTCCAAATTTATTATTAAGTATCATTATTTTTTTTTCACTTTCTTATTTGTTTATTATTTTTAATTTCGTTGTATAAAATTTTTTGTAAAACATATATGGCTGACTAAGTATTGCACCCACCACTTAGTCAAGCTGGAATAAAGAGTTCTTATTATTATTATTATTATTATTATTATTATGTTGATCGTTCCTTACTTGAAGGCAAGGTGATAACTTCTGCGCTACAGGGACCAGTCCAGGGTAATATTAAATAAACATTACCCCCTCCCGGGAATCGAACCCGGAACCTCCAGCATGGTAGCCAAACTTTCTAACCATTACACCACGGAGGCGAACACATCTTCATTTAACATATTAAACATATAATTATGAGTAAATGAAATCATTTTACTATCTCATTGTATTTGGACTTACGTTATATCCACCGTACTAAACTAATTGTATGGTTTAGTAGGTAAAGTTTCTGACAGCACATAAGAAAGCTCCTGTTTATAAATTTTGAAAAAATATTTAGGTTTTAAATTCAAAAGTTAAGTTCAGGCGGTTCTTGAAGGTTTCTTGAAGAGATGGTGCGTTTTCCATATAAAGAGGTAATTCTTTCCATAGTTTGGGCGCTTATCTTATGCATATAAGCTGAACGTGCTACCACTTTACTGGAGTAATCAGGAAGGTATATAATTTAAGTTAGAGGTTAAAAGAAGTGACAGGTTGTGAATATAGATCGTTCATAGTTGTGTATTTTAAAGATTTACTTACTTGTAATCGTAATTTACTGCAAAGGATTTTCCAATATATATTAAAAAAAAACTATTTTGAGAAGTATTTCGGTGAATTCAATATTATTTGATGCATCGAAACATGTCTAAAATAGAATTAAAGAAATAGTTGCATTTATTAAGTAAAACTGACATGAAACTGATTTGACATCATCTCAAAGTGATTTTTGATAACGATCACCTGATGATGGAATGAGTATTCCGAAACCGGTTATCACGAATTAGTATTTTCAAGTGGTATTACACAAAGTGAACGATAAATGATAAGGAGAGTGTTAACAAAGATATTTTTGACATCTCTATATAGATGAAGAAGAATATAGAAGTCGGTGCATTTGCAGAGTTTACGATCATCATAGGATTATTTAAGTGATCACTTTATACACGTGTAACATTCCCTAATTTAACCCATGATTGACAACCACACTGCTCAATTTTTTTAAATTTCCTAGATATATTGATTAAACTTTTCGGGCGGGTCTCAAGTGTGTGAATTTAATCCAAGATTCGGACCTTGCATGCAAATAAAAAGGGTCTTTGCTTAATAAAAGTTTTCCCTATTCCAACTATTGTGCACTTATATGTACTGAGTTACGAGTTTGATCAATATAACTAGGAGTTCAAAAATTTGAGTTGTGTGGCCCTTAGATTTCGCATAGGGTTTTTAACTTGCCATTTTTTCTACAAAAGTGTATGCTTTGATTTTTTTTCTTAACATAGTTCTTGTGAAGGTAACTTCAATTTCTAAGTGAAGTCGATATGTATATCGCAGTTACTCCAGTAAGTTAAGTGTAAACTTGTGTCTCATCAGGAATGTATGTCTATTAAATGTAGAATCAGTGAAAAAATAATTAGTAGTGTGGTTGTCAATCTTCTTCTTTTTCTTTTTTTAGTCCTGTCATTCTCCGGTCCGCTCCTGGAAGGTGGAAGACCAGCTATCCCTCCATCGTTTAGGTGGTCTTCCTGGAGGTCTGATCCTGCTTATGCTGCTGTCCGCTGCTATCCTCACCACTCGATCCGAACTCGCTCTTCCCACATGATTTCTCCAGAAACGTCTTCTTTCTCTTCCCCATCGCACAACATCTTCAACATCGCAGATTTTTCTTATTTCAGAGTTATCAATCATGGGTAGAATTGGTAAATGTTACACGTGTTTAAAATGATCACTTAACCTGCCCTATAACGTAAGCCCTGTAAATACTTAGACTTCCATATTTTTCATCATCCATGTTGAGATGTCAAAAATGTAAAAAATAACTCCTAATTGGAGATAATCCAGATTTGTGAACAAGCATTTGGACACTCTCAAAATGTTGTAAATAACGTAGACAGGAGGTTTTGTCAGTGGGGCGTGTAGTAGAATCCTCGATATATATCATGACGTGAAAAGGATTGTTTCAACCAGTTGTAATACCTTTGACTGGACCATGACAGCTCGCCGCGCTAGTGACATAATGTTTCAGTCAACAGTTTACTTGAAATAAGCTCCGAAACTAACGAACGTAGGTACTAAATTTATTCATTCAGTGAGACGATTGACGTCCTTTTTTAATTTAATTTTATTTGTAAATTATTAATCACGATACGACGGGGTTTATTTGAAGTGCGGGGTTAATAGTGAATGCCTGAAATGCTTGTGGCATTTTGAAATGTATTTTAATAAATTTTGCGTAGGATAAACATTTTTTTCAAAGTTTGGTTTGAATATCGCAAGTTAAATATTTGTTCAATATTTTTCGCAATATTTTATCGTTGACACAAAATACTGGATTGTTCATGTTTTTAAATTTATTCTAGCCTTTGTACATATATCGCTCACTCCTTTCAACGTCATATCGCTCACTCCTTTCAAGAACGTCATAAATCAAAATACTTGATTTTTCAGGAGAACGTTTTTAAAGTTTATAATACAGAATTAATAAAGTTTATAATAAGAAAATAATACAATGTATTAAAAATAAATATCAAACCACTTACTGAACTTTTTACTGTGCAACAGATCTTTTTAGGTAAAATCTGAAGTTTTTTTCCTCATTTGAAAATATTTAGTTTTTTGAAAAAAATTATTAAACAATGCCTTTTCTTCAAAATGCAAAAACAACACTTTCTGCCCTGTAGCGGTTAAATGTTAAGTTAAAAATATGCCGCTTTTGCTGGGATATAGTACATTTTCTGGGCATTCCGAAAACATGCACAACTGAATATTTACAATTTTTGATTTATGACGTTCTTGAAAGGAGTGAGCGATATATAAAAAAACTAGATTTTTCAGGATATCGTTTTTAAAGTTTTAAAAATATATAATGTAAAATATTAAAAATAAATATCAAGCCACTTATTGAACTTTTTACTGTGCAACAGATCTTTTTAGGTAAAACCTGAAGGTTTTTTTTCCATTTGAAAAATATTTGGTATATTTAAAAAAATAATTAAACAATACTTTTTCTTCAAAATGCAAAAACAACACTTTCTGCCCTGTAGCGGATAAATATCAAGTTTAAAATATGTCGCTTTTGATGGGATATAGTGCATTTTCTGGGCATTCTGAAAACATGCACAAATGAAAACTTACGATTTTTGATATATGACGTTATTGAAAGGAGTGAGCGATATGTATGTATGTATGTATATGTTTACTCGACTAAGTATATATACATATATTTGTGTGTGGATGTATTCATTTCAGTGTAGTGTTGGAGGAGGATGGAAATAATAAGCTGAATAGAAAAAGAAGAGTTATAGAACAACATGATAAAAGGAGAGAATGATAAAAAAACCTTTGTGGACATTTGAGTAATAAGGCTTTCACTGTGTTACACAGTAAAAAGTGATAAATTAAACTAGCCAATGATTGATAGTAAAACTTATAGAAAAAAATACTTAAAGAAGTGCTTTAATACTAAAAAAATAGGTATTTGGTTGTGAATAATTAATTGAAAAAACTATTAATCTTATCATTGCAATTTGTAACCATTTTAAAGAAAAATGCTTTTATTTATATAAACTTTTATAACTTAATATAAACTTATGCGAAATATGCTAATTTTTAAATCAATCGATAATTCTATCAAATAATAAGTAATTTGGTAAATTAATTTTTGCATTTCAAGTTATGAAATAAAAAATCACATTGCTTTCAATCTTGATTATAAAGATAAATCATTGGAAAATAATACAATTATTTTCCTTTTTTTACGGAATTAAAATTCAAAGTCATCCTAATTGCAGTCCTACCCTAGGGTGTATTGAGAGTTGAGGGGTTGTCAGAGCGTATGGAATAATACCCTCTACCTATGTATATCAGCAGGGTTCGGGAGGGAGGCTATTTGAACATCGAGAACCGTGAGAGGAATTTTGGACATTTGGGACGTCGGTAATTGATACAGTGTTGTCAAATGAACGATTCCGTCAGATATCGAGTTGATCGGAGATAAATGACAGCATATTGTTTAAGATTTGATATATCGCTTAGCCATATATAAATTTCAAATAGTTTGGTTTCCACAGAGGGAAATCTTTGAAAACTTTACTATTGGAATAGTTATATTATTTTGGACATCTCATCAAAGATGAAGCTGAATATGGAAGTCTGGGCATTTACGGAGCTGACGACCGTCATATACTGGTTTAAGTGATCACTTTACACACGTGTAACATTCAACAATTCTACCCATTATTGACAACCACACTATTCAAATTCTTGGAAGTTCTATATATATGAACCAATTTCGAAACGTTGTTCTTGAATCATTAGAACTTCACTAGAGACATCTGTTGTTGAGATGAAAACAAGCTTTTTTATTAAATATATTTATTTATATATATAAATATATGTTTATATATATTTATATATATATATATATATATATATATATATATATATATATATATATATATATATATATATATATAAACATATATATTTAAATATGTATATGTATATTCATAGAAAATAACTGTTAGTCATATGAAATATTAAAAGATCTAACAATATTATTTTTCATTAAAAAAAATGGGATGATATATTTTAATGGGATTCTTTTCAAAACCTTTCGTTTAAATATTAAACTTAGAGATGAATGTTTAAAATTAATGATGATAGGAACTTTCATTTCATTGAAAAGATATTTGTTCAATGAATTTTTTCCTAAAGAAAGAAAGATTGTAATTTCGATATTTATTGAAAATCAATACATCTACGTTATTAATGTTCCTAAATTGTGAATAGTTAATGGCTTTCACGAGGCGACATTCCTCTGTAAATGTATTCAGTATTTCACCTCAGAAGCCTTGGAAATGGAATAAATTTATGATTTTCTCGTAAACACATGTAAATTTATCACTACCCAACTAACATCTGCTGCAAATACTCGTCAGAAGAGCACACTTCGCTCACTCCTTTCAAGAACGTCATAAATCAAAATTCGTCAATTTTCAGTTGTGCATATTTTCGGAATGCCCAGAAAATGTACTATATCCCAGCAAAAGTGGCATATTTTTAACTTAATATTTACCCGCTACAGGGCAGAAAGTGTTGTTTTTGCATTATGAAGAAAAGGTATTGTTTATTTTTTTTTGAAATATAATAAATATTTTTCAAATGGAGAAAAAACCTTCAGGTTTTACCTAAAAAGATCTGTTGCACGGTAAAAAGTTCAATAAGTGTCTTGATATTAATTTTTAATACATTGTATTATATTTTTAAACTTTAAAAACGTTCTCCTGAAAAATCAAGTATTTTGATTTATGACGTTCTTGAAAGGAGTGAGCGACTTATGGAAACATTGTTTGGACAACTGTTTTCACTACTACATTTATTTGGCAAAAACCGTCGATTTCTTTCTCCCTAAAATAGTATCGCATTGAAAGACACAAACGAAAATCAAATCAAACCCTTTTCCACATCCAAATGGTGCATAGAGCACTGCATCATATAAACGCAGTGTTATCTTGATCGTTAACACATGAAGGAAAGGTGATCAGCCCTCCGCTTCAGGTACCAGTTCAGGGTAATATTGAATAAATATTTAAGTGAAAAAATCTCCTATATTTATTTTATCCCCCCCTGGGAATCTAATCCGGGACCTCCAGAACGGCTGAGCGTGCTGACCATTAAACTATGGAGAAGGACACAACAAGCTCAACACATTTATCCACACTGATAGAAAAAACAAATAATTGATAATTAAATAATTTAAATTTTACAAAACATATATTAGAGAATCTTATAAAAAAAATATATGCTTAACAATTTTAAGTAATCAATATCAATTTCATAAATATTTTTAGCAGATACTTTGTGGCATATTTTATAAACTTTATAAAATTAAAGAACTTTGTTTTAACCACTTTTTTTTATTATAAATACACTTTAACGTACCGACAAGAACCTTGTCACCACCAGGGTTCATTAAATTCTAAAACATTAAAAACATTAAAACAGTAATAATAAATTACATTTCCTTACCAAAAACTCCGTAAAAAATCCTAAATGTTATTTTTACTATCTTATGTTTTAGAATTTAATAAACCCCGATGATGACAAGGTTCTTGTCGAAACCGGTAGGTCAAAGTGTACTTATAATAAAAAAGTAGTTAAAACAAAGTTCTTTAATTTTATAAAGTTGAATCAATATCAACCCTATTTATAAACTGTTTAATTCATTGTATTAAAAAATTAATGAAATTTTTTTACAGAATAACGGATCTGATGAAAAATTGCATATTCTACAAAGTAAAAGAAACGTAAAATTTTAATTTACGCCAAAAACAATATATGCATGTAGAATGCCTTTATTTCAAATAAAATATGGTAATTTCCCTAATACCGAAAGGTGGTTTTAAATTGCAATATTTTGTTGTTGTCCCTTTCGCATATTTGCTAACAAGGTCCGTAATAGAGGATTAGCGAGTTTTATTACTAAACAACATATAATTGATAAGCCTTACAACAACAGCTTCCATTATTTTATTTCACGTAAAATAAAAGGTTTACAAGGATATGATATTTTATTGTGGACCATAGGTACCTCCATTGTCCACATTTCTGAAAAAAGGATGGTCCGATGGGTAAGTTTGTAGAATTTGGGCAAACAAATATTTTCCGATCCTAAACAAACATTTGTAATACCATGCTTCAACGCCCTAGGATTATGTTATTACATTATTATGACACAAACATAAATAAATAAAGAATAGGAAGTATTCAAATGTATCCATCAAAATCATGGTGTATAAAAAAAAGGTAATCTGGAAAGTAATTATAATCGATGATATTTTTGTTGTTAAATTTACAAAAAAAATATTTTTAGTGTCTTAATTTTTGTTTACAAATTTGGAAACAACTGAAATATGTTGAAAAAAACCTTGTTTTAAAATAAGTTCCACACAAATTGAAAATGATATTTTTAGTCGTCTCTTGGCATGTAAAATAATTTTAAAAAAAGATTTTTTTCTGAAGCACCATTTAGAGTAACATAAATTCACACTTATAAATCCATTTTTATCATGTTTAGGTCAAATGAATAAATGATGGGGTTGAAATCACAAATAAACGATTTGACTAACATTAATTCTACGGAGAAAGTTCTTAATTCATTGGATGAAACTATAACAAAAACTAGATATTGATTCTACTATTATTAACTCTGTGAAGAAACTTTATTATTTATTGGATTAAATTTCCAAACAAAGTAGAAATTAATTTGACTACCATTAATTCTATGGAGAAAGATCATAATTCATTGGAGGAAATTATAATAAAAAAATAGATATTGATTCCACTACAATTAACTCTTTGAAGAAAGTTCATTGGATGAATTTCCCCCGGAAAGTAGATATTGACTCGACTACCATTAACTCTTTCGAGAATGTTCATTCGAAATTCAAAATCGGTTTAAATTTTAGAAAACCGATCTTTACCGCTTTCCTAATTAATAATGGAAGGTATATCCACTTGATATAGGCTGTTCCGGCTGAGCGTCGGCCGGTTTCAGGAGTCAGCAATGTGAAGTTAGTAGCGGAATAGACACTACTGGTAGGAAGCGAGCATTACATCATTTAGACATTTTGAAATACGTGACCCGGATTCTAAACTATTTTCAATAAGGCTTTGCATCTATAAATAAATCACTCCACTTTTTTTGTTCGTTTAAACCAGTGATTCCCAAAGTGGTCTATATCGACCCCCAGGGGTCTATGACAACTTGCAAGGAGTCTATGTTTTAATTTGAATTTAAAATATAAATGTATAAAACCTAACATGTGTGGTTCAAAGTAAGTAACACTACATATACCGGCTTTCAAAATACATTTGAAGTTAATGAATTTGATGAAAATCAATATCAGGTAAGGCAAGGGGTCTACGAGATAAAAGAGTTTGGGAACCTCTGATTTAAACGAATTATTCTGAAAATCGTGAAAAAACTAAATTCAGATAAGCCCAAGTCGATAAACATTACCACATTTCGGTTAAACTGTGGTAAACTTTATTGATTGTGTTTTCATACACTGTATATAAAAAACAACAAAATAATAGTTTTTTTCATTTTTTTGTTTGACTAGTAATATGGTTTCATCATTAGTCTGATGATATAAAATAAAATATACTACTAATACTGACCCTTATACGCACCCAATGGTGCATAGGGTACTGCATCAAATTGACGCAATGTTAATTTGCTCATTTGCTTTATGAAGGCAAGGTGACCTGCGCTTCAGGTATCAATCCAGGGTTAAATTAAACAAATATTAGAGAAAAAAACAATTATATTTATTTGAACCCTCCTGGAAATCGAACGCAGGACCTCCAGTTTAATATGCTAACCACGACACTATGGAGGCAAACAAAAATAAATAAAAATAAAAAACTTTGTAATTTTTCTATTACTATATAAAATACAGTTTAGCTAAGGTACATAACTAATATCGAAACAAAGGTATACTTATATTACTACTAATTATAAACTACTATCAACTTGATGTAATTAAATAGTATAACATTTTGAGTGTGTCCAAATACTTGTTGACAAAATCTGAATTATCTCCAATTACAGGAGTTATTTTCATATTATTTTTTGACATCTCATCAAAGATGAAGAAGAATATGGAAGTCTAGGCATTTACGGGGCTGACGACCGTCATCGGCTGGTTTAAGTGATCACTTTACACACGTGTAACATTCACCAATTCTACCCATTATTGACAACCACACTACTCAAATTCTTGGAAGTTCTTTATATATGAACCAATTTAGAAACCTTGTTCTTGAATCACTAGAACTTCACTAGAGACATCTATTGGTGAGATGTAAAGAAGCTTTTTACTAAGCAGAAACTCTTATATTAGTATGTGTGTGATTATAATCCAGGATTTGGTCCTCACATACTAATATAAGAGTTTCTGATTAATAAAAAGCTTCTTTACATCTCACCAATAGATGTCTCTAGTGAAATTCTAGTGATTCAAGAACAAGGTTTCTAAATTGGTTCATATATAAAGAACTTCCAAGAATTTGAGTACTGTGGTTGTCAATAATGGGTAGAATTGGTGAATGTTACACGTGTGTAAAGTGATCACTTAAACCAGCCGATGAAGGTCGTCAGCCCCGTAAATGCCCAGACTTCCATATTCTTCTTCATCTTTGATGAGATGTCAAAAAATAATATAAATACCATAATATTTTTTTATACAATAATAGGTATTAATGTGTCAAAGTAATATAAATTTAAGTATTAATAAAAATTTATTACGGAATCATTTTCATGATCATAAATATGTTTTTTGTTTATCAATTATCAATTATTATATGGATTATTTTTTGTACCGTTTTGACATTAATTTTATACTTTATTTATTATATAATACATTATTTGACATTTTCCCGTTGTTACTTTTGTACACACAAAGATAATCTTTTTATTAATAATAAATCATTGTCTTAAAGTGAAAACCTCCGTTGTGTAATGGTCAGCACGCTCGGCTACCGTTCTGGAGGTCCTGGGTTCGATTCCCAGGGGGGTCAAATAAATATTAGTGATTTTTTCACTTTAATATTTATTCAACATTACCCTTGACTGGTACCTGAAGCGGAGGGCTGATCACCTTTCCTTCATGTGTTTACGATCAAGATAACACTGCGTTTATATGATGCAGTGCCCTATGCACCATTGGGGTGCGGATAAGGGGTTAGAGATAAAGTGAAAAAAATATATTACTTAGAATTTTGTTAGACAGTTAGTATTCCCTTTATTAGAAAAGCGAAATATTGGCTATACCTTCGAGTTTCGTAATGGAAATAATAATTAATTTAACAAATTAATATTTAACACCCTTTGCCTTGTTAAGTTTCAGGGTCATGAATATTGGTAAGTTAATCAAGATGGGGTGGGGTATATTTCAGATAAATAAAGATGTATTTTCGGCTGCTTTTGTAGATGTACTTGTAAATAAAGTGGGTTGTAATTCAGTCAAGGAACTCGCATACTGGAACAGTATTATTTGCGAGTAAATTTGTAAGTAGCGTCTTCTTCTTTTAACTCTTATCCAAGTCGGATAAGAGATGTTTGGTTTGAAGTGAACAGAGTGAGAACGATCAGTTGTTACCAAAAGATGTGTGTTTCTACAATTTGTATATTTACGTTATACAACACAGGACATATCGCTCACTCCTTTCAAGAACGTCATAAATCAAAATACCTGATTTTTCAGGAGAACGTTTTTAAAGTTTAAAAATATAATACAATGTATTAAAAATAAATATCAAGTTAGTTACTGAACTTTTTACTGTTCGACAGAACTTTTTAGGTAAAACCTGAAGGTTTTTTTCCATTTTAAAAATATTTAGTATATTTAAAAAAAAATATTTAAACAATACCCTTTCTTCAAAATGCAAAAACAACACTTTCTGCAATGCAGCGGGTAAATATTAAGTTAAAAATCTCTTTTGCTGGGATATAGTACATTTTCTGGGCATTCTGAAAACGTGCACAACTGAAAATCGACGATTTTTGATTTATGACGTTCTTGAAAGGAGTGAGCGATATGTAAAGACGTAACACGGCAAAAAAATGCAAACGCAATTGATTAAAATTTGAATCTTAAATTTACTAAAGGGGTTGAAGTGAAATTAGGTAATTAATTGCTTCAAATTGTGTCTTGTATATTTTAATATTTGTGCATGAATTACTTTAATTTAATTTTTTTATTAATAAACTGATAAATTAGATCATGTAATAATTTTGACGTGTTTCGAGGTCAAGAAACATACGGTGTACTGTAATTGATTGGCTTCACAGCAACTCGAGATACTAACTAATAACAAGCGTAATTCTATCCTATACAGGTCAAATTCTGTTTATATTGATTAACCATCGACGAAACTACATGATGTCCTTATGTGACCTCGATGTCCTTATCGACCTTTAACTAGTTATATAACAAAATTAGTTCTTTTTTTAAATAAAAACTATGAAAATAGGTTATACATAATAAACCAAAGAAAAACGATTAAATCTGATCAAATTATAAGCTGCAAAATCATGTTTTCAGGCGTTTCTTAATATGTAAAATAATCCGGTAAGGATCTTGCTTACTTCTAAATAAAATGGTCTCTTGTAAACAAAAGTGGTATTAACTAAGAAAAACTTAAATAAAACATGGATAAATTTTGCCATAAAGTGACTGCCGAATCAATTCATTAAAATAAAAGTGTCTCTGCTAAAAAAAGTTTTCTCAAACCTAACAAAGATGAATCCCGTAAACTCTTTAAACATAAAGCGTCATAAAATTTATGATATATGTAACATATGTACGAGTTTTCAAAAATTGCGTAGTGTGGTTGTTGCTTAGCCAGCCTATGACAGATCGTTAGCCCTGTAAATACCCAGAATTCCATACTCTTCTGTATCTATGTTGAGATGTAAAAATGTAAAAATTGTGATGTGTTGGATATTTAAAATATGTATTTTTTCTGAGACGACAAAACTTTAGTCTGATTTTAAACTTTATGTAAATATTTGGATTTTTCTCATATTAAAAATACAAATACTCATAAAATAATCGTCACAATCAAAACCAGTATTTTATTTAACAAAATAATAGGTTAGAAACAAAATTAAATGGCTTCGCAACTGTGAGTTAGATTTTAAGCACGTTTATAATAACATAAATGTTTATTTTTTGTTTTTGTTTGAAATACATTTGAATTAAATTCGAATGTATTTCTTTCATTCAAAATAATTCGATTATTTTGAATGAAAGAAAAAATAAATAATAAAAACGCTTTGCAAATTCATTGCAAGATATTAAGTGCGTTGATTTTTCCCCCGGTTTTTAAACCGTTTCATTTGGGAAAAAAACATCAATAGATTGTACACCCCAAGGCTACGATTTTGGAGAACATAATTCCGATAGCGGATAAATAAAAAATGTTTGTAAATAATGTTAATGAAACTCTAAACCGATTTGCCTTAAGGGCTATTAAGTATCTTTCTTCATCCTTACGCAGACTTTTATTCATTTTTTTACTTTTATTTATTTGATATAGTTACATTTTAAGTACAATATAATACATTTTTAAAACATTTATACATATGGCAAACTTTTAGTTTTAGATTCGCTGTGCCTCTCCAAAAAAGAGACTGAGCTCTTGTGCTTGGAGAGGGACTTACACTCATGGTTTATTGTTTTTTATAATTAATGGTATAATAGTCTTTTAAAAAATATTTTTTCAAGATTTATATGCAATGGGCATTAATTTTTTTCTTAAGAATTTTTATATCTTCTATTTTTTTATTTCTTTAAGGAGTTTATTGAAATATTGAATTCCCAAATATTTGAAGTTTTGTTGAAATTGCTTTAGTATTGCATTTTGGAGTTGAAATATCATTTAAGAATCTCGAATGTAAACTTTTTTAAATTCAAATATTTGTCACTCTTTAGTGTTTGAAAAATTGCGATGTGAATTCTTAACTGTATTTATTTTATTTTCATAAAACCATATATCATAAGTATGCATGAACGAGGAAGAGGCGAAGATTGTTTTAAATAAAGATCGGTGTGGCGTTTTATTTGCTATGCCTACTTTAGAAAACGAGTGAAGGTATAAAAAGTAGTGAAAAATATTTTTGTATTAACCATTTTGTTTTAATTGATAGTTGTTATTACTTTTGTTTTATTGTAATGAATTCCTTACTAAACAAAGAATTTTATCGTAAAATACTGTTAAAAATATAAATTTTTCGGGACCGATAGTGGATTATCCATATTACATTATTTTTTATGGGGAAATTCGTTTAGCTTTTAAAATTCGTTAATTCAGGTTGCAATTAGTTATACGGAAATAATTAAGTTCATATGCTCGTTTAATATCTCTCAAGTTGTTTTTTCTTGTTGACTAGTTTAAAAAAAACGTAGAAATCTTGTTAACGAGGAAAAGGCCCCAACATTTTGATGAATTTATAAAATATATTTTATTTTATTCCGAACTCAAAAAATAAAGGGATTTTAAAATTAAGTTTTTTTTTTTTTTTTTTTAAAGTTTGATATTTTCCGGGTATCCTGTAGTTTTCTAGTGTAAAATTTGGTGTCACTTGTTATTAAATCATCTAACATTGTGTGTGTGAAATCTTTTTTCATATTTTAAACTAAATCTACATACACTGTGAACCTCATTACAAAACCACTTAACTTATATTTTATAATTACTTAATATAATTTTGATCGGTTTCCAGGCAAGCGATAGTCCGGTTTTGACTTCCGAAATAACATATAATGTACCTGGCTACCGTACCCGTCATACGTCACAATCCTTATTCAGAGTACGTGTCCTTCGAAATAATTACGCGCGGAGTTCACCTATGTTTCGAATGGCTAGTGAGTACAACTCATGTTTTGGCCAAGTTGACATTTTCAATTGCGGAAAATCTGTGTTGAAAAGTCGAATGGTGAGCAAATTGTCCTCTCAGGATCTTTAAAAGCTATGCTTCTCTGCATTGTATGTATGTTCCTACAAGAATCAACATCACACACGCACACACACACACCTTCTTACATACTTCACACAAGCACATTTTCTCTCATAGATACGTGTTTATTTGCTAGATCTACACTAAATATTTTGTATTAATATTTATGGTTCTGTGGATTTTATTTTTTTAATGGTGTCGGGATTTTTTGTTTTTTAAATTTCAAAAGGTTTATTATTTTCCGGCCACCCTGTAGTTTCCGAGGGATGAAATTCGATGTCACTTGGTATTAATTCGTCGTGCATTAGAGTATGAAATCCTTTTCCATATTATTAAATCAATCTGCATAGTGAACGTACTTCTTCCCTTTTATACGTACACTGATCCAATTATAATTCCACTATCCATCCGAGAGATGGCGCTAGTTGATAATAATTTCATTATTCCGAACATCATCGCACACATTCACAATATAATCATGGCGATATCCAGTGCTCTGTATCCAGGAGTGCATGAATAAAATATTTCCAGAAACCCGTCAACCGTGATATTGATAATTTGATTGTGCGATTTTGTGTTCACTTCATAGTACGGAGGATGAAAACGATTTTTTACGAACTATTTTTAATTCGAGTTTATCTACTTTTCACAGGGATAAAACTGTATAAACGGAAACGAATAATATTATCTGGAGCGAGATTGAAAAAATCAGTGCAGAATCCATGTTACACAAGTATTTTATTATTATTATTTTCCAACGTATAACTGCTACTGCATTTTTTCAAAAAAATATGTATTTACCACTAGTTCTTTTATTTAGGCCATCGTTATAATCCAAGAACTTAAAGCGTAGGAATAATCCTTGGATTACATATTATATAATTAATGATTAAGTAATAATCATAATAAACAGTGTCCTATGCACCATATTGGTGCGAATTCGAGGACATTAAAGAAAAATACAGGTATTTTTTGTTTCCTTTAACTTATATGAGAATGGTATGTAATTGGTTAGTTATATTAAATATATCAAGGTATAGGTACGTATAAGTGACACCAAAATTTCACTCGAAAAAAAGACCTAATTTCTTAACATTTTATCGATCGTGTCCAGTGCCCTATGCACTATCTGGATGCAATTTTGGGAACATTTAAGAACAAAACACATATTCTTTGATTTTATTGACTTATAGTTATATTAAACATATCAAAGTACAAGGGACATCAAAATTTCACTCGAAATAGAATAAACGTCTTCTTAACAATTTTTTTGGAAAAATAATTAATAAAAATTTATATGCGAGATCGAAGATGTCATTAGGTGGGGAAGACAACGAAGAAGACAACGGTATGCGCATATGAGGAGAATGGAACTATCCAGATTCCTTACATAGCACTGTACGGTCAACGCCATGGTAGACGACACCTAGACACACAGAGTTGGATTGACATCAGAAAATCAACATCGCAAGAGACTAATTCCTCTTAAAAATAAATCTACATCAAGAATAAAAAGAAAAAGAAACTTAATTTACCCAATGGTTCAATTCGTTACAGCTCAGTAAGCCATAGCAGGTAAACTTCGTATTCCGTTCATCTTTATGATCTTCTTCGATGTAACAGCTTTCTACCCTTATCTCCCACTACTCTAGAATTTGTCTTCCCCCTTCGGGTGTTGCATTCGGAACGTACACTGAATTTAGATGCAACATTCTACAGGTTACAAAATACAAACACTTTTTGTGGAAAAATAAAGCACTGTATTGAGAGGAATGTTTTCAAATAGAGAAGGTTTTTCAACACATGTTTTTTAAGGGTTGAAATTATTTGCAATTTCATCAAAACAATTTTTACTTACTTAAATACATTAATACGTAGTATATTGCGTGTATTAATCGAAACATATTGTAGTCATACATGAGAAAGTGACCAAGTGCATTTTTTAAAAAACGTGATTATTGACTATTTGATATCCTACTAGCTTAATATTGCCCTGAAAAAATACCAAAGCGATTTAAAGCTTGGAAGTATAATATATTGACTTGTCAAAAATGACTAACTGCATTGATATTTATTTTCTTGCCAAGCAAACGTGACTTAAATGGCCCTCCTGAACATTTTTCATTTTGTTATTTGGTCACTTTCTCCTGTACGACTACGATATATTCTTTTCTTTAAAATAATTTCATTCACGTGTTTTTTTCAATATTTTTAAAATACATTAAATCATATAATTTTTATTTTATTTAATGTTTGGTTATACCATTTCAACATGTGAAATATCAAGATGAAAGTTTGATATTTTTCAAAGTACATATAATATTCAACAAAATTTGGCAATAAAATGTTTGAATTTGTATTTTTTTATTATTAGATTTTTGCCTTATTTTTTGTGGAACTGAATGTTATGGTCAAATGTAAAGTAAACCCATCACTTTTATTATTTATTTATTTCACCTTATATGACATAATCAAAGAGTTATGGTAAGGGATGACAGATGAAAAATAATAATTTCAGCTTACATAAATTTCCATTATAAACAATTTTTTCAATTGTATGTAGTATAATTGATGAAAATATTACAATATTGGACATTTAATATGTAGGGAATGTAAAAGTGAACATGATAAAATGTACTACGTCAAAATTTCTACGACATGCCATTTGTTTGACTAAAACGTAAAACACGAAACTTTATAAACCAAATACTGAAAAGTTACACAACATTTTTTGAAGAAAGCGTATATTTCTTATTTACTGCACAAAATTGTCTTACTTTAAGTTAATCAGCTGAGTACTTTTTCCATTGCTTTTAAAATATTTAAAAAAATATATTTCTTTTTTTTACTGTCAAATTTATTTAATATCACCATGGATTGATACTTAAAGCGGAAAATATTGCGTCAATACTTTGTAGTGTCCTATGCACCAAGTTACTAACCACAGTATCTTAAAACCATCGTACCCGATGTTGTATAGGGTACTGCATCATATAAACGCAGTTTTATCTTGATCGTAAACATATGATGGAAAGGTCTTTCAGGTACTAGTCCAGGGTAATATTGAATTAATATTAGAGTGAAAAAATCACTTATATTTATTTGACCGATCCTCTAGAAATCGAACCCGGGACATCCAGTACGATAGCCGAGAGTGCTGATCATTAGACTACGGAGGCGGAAAAACCACAGTGTAGAGGTTATAAGTATGAATATAAAAAAATGAATGCGTCAGTAGTAGGTACGTTTTTTATTATACATATGGTAAGTACCTATGAGGTCGCATAATGCAAAGAGAATGGTAGTACCCTTACACGGATCACAGAAGGGTATGGAGGAGATGAAAGGTACCATAATATGTAATAACCAAAATCACGAGCGGTAAAAAGGTTCTTAGAGCTTTAAAGAACGTACTTCGGAATTACAGAATAGCGAAATCATAGTTCGACAAGTGACGCCGTATCACCATTCACCCGGCCTACCCTGAAAGAGCTTTTTACAAGAATGTTTTGAGGAAAAGCAAACAATCCGTGTAAAGGCAAACAAGTTGACATTTCCTTAAAGGGCTGAAGAAACATCTTGCTCAGAAATAAAGGAATTGAGAATTCAAAAGAATTTTATTTCATTTAGCGGTCTGAGAGTAATAAGGGTGTATATTTTAATTTTACACGAAACGTACTAGTTTTGTTTTCATTTTTTTTATTTATATTTTGTATTTTATTTGGGAGTGTAACAGAACAGTAATATCAAGTATACACATTTACGAGTATTACAAAATAAGTACGTATACTGTTCCAATTACGAAATTCTACAATAATATTCCTATAATAATTTTATATACATATATCCTATTTCTTCTGTTTTGTTATTTTATGGAATGATATATAAACTTAAAAGTTTTAAACAAAATACGGTTGACAAAGAATTGCACCCCCTAGATAGTCAAGCTGGAATTAAAATGATATATGTACGTTTATATATCGTAGTCGTACAGGAGAAAGTGACCAACTAACAAAACGTAAAATGTTCAGGAGGGTCATTTAATTCACTTTAGCTTGGTAAGAAAATAAAAATCAATGCAGCTAGTAATTTTTAACAAGTTGATATATTATAATTCCAAGTTTAAAATCCTTTGGACATTTTCAACGGAAATATTAAGCTAGTAAGATATCAAATAGTCAATGATCCCGTTTTTGTAAAAAAAATGCACTTGGTCACTTTCTCCTGTTTGACTACGATATATTTAAATACATTTATATATTAAACTAAATTTCGATCATTAATTGAACTTTTTCTACTATTATTTTGCTTCTTAGATTAATTTTCTTATTATGGCTTAAATTAATCCTATGATTAATATTATATGTACTTACAAAACCGAATAAACTAAATTTCCAATTTAGTTTTAAATAAAGTAAGTAAAATGAACTGCTTCCCTTAACACGACCAATACGCTTTATTGGTGAGGTAAATTTTTATTTAAAATACCGCATCATTAAACATTAAAATAACGTTTGCACCCGAAAATTGAAACATAACATATAAAAAAAATATTATTTACATAAATATTGTATATGTGCTACAACAACTGTTAAGGTTTTCATTACGAGCTGGGCAGAATGAAATGAATATCCAGATTGTTTAGTACATTTCCCTGGAAACTGTATCCGATGTTTAGAAACACTCAGTGAGTATAAAAGGCAATAGACTGTTCAATAGATGCTGTCTGACTAGAATATCAATGCGGGGGGTGGAGGGTTGCTTGTAGCGGCCTCGAGGATGATTTTTATTCAACTGTCGTATAAGCTCGGTTACCCCTAACCGACTCGACTCATTGATTTTGCATATCATAGCTGCTTTTAGAATATTGATACGTCAAAAAGTTGTAGTGAAAGTTGAAGATGAAATATCAACCGAAATCGACGTTTGATAGACGTGGAGTTCCAATGTTTTTCAACTGTGACATAGAAGATTTATTAAAAAAAAGGAACACATGAACATTATAAATGAGTATTATTTTATTACATCTCATCAAAGACGAAGAAAAATATGGAAGCCTGGGCATTTACGGGGCTGACGACCGCCATAGGCTGGTTAAAGTGATCACTTTACACACGTGTAACATTCACCAATTCTACCCATTATTGACAACCACACTTCTCAAATTCTCGGAAGCACTATATATATGAACCAATTTTGAAACATTGTTCTTGAATCACTAGAACTTCACTAGAGACATCTATTGGCGAGATGAAAAGAAGCTTTTTATTGAGCAGAAACTATTTTATTAGTATGTGAGGTCCGAATCCTGGATTATAATCACACACATGAGAAACGCCAGAAATATCATTTTTATTTTTATCATTTTAGCTTTTAATTTGAGCACATAATTTATTAACAACATTTTGAGTGTCCAAATACTTGTTCATAAATATGGATTATCTCCAATTATAGGAGTATTTTTTTATTATTTAATAAATTCTAATAACAGTTTATTAAATAATGAATTTTAATAATAATTTAATTCTTCTCGTTATTTATAAATAAAAAACAGTTCTATAGAACTGTTTTTTATTTTATATTTTGGTTATTATTCAGACCTGACGATGAAAGTTTCGCTTTCGAAACAAGTAGTCATTATTTATATTATCCACTGACACTTCGTGATGGAATTGCATTTTTAATTTATTATTAGATTAAAACCAATATTTTTAGCTTTTCCACTTTTTTATTTGACCAGCGACCGGGTTTCGTCGTTACCGACATCAGTCTGATGATGTCGGTAACGACGAAACCCGGTCGCTGGTCAAATAAAAAAGTGGAAAAGCTAAAAATATTAGTTTTAATCTAATAATAAATTAAGTAGTCATTAATAAACTTAAGTGGTATAAAAACAAACGTTTCCTTAATAATTATAACAGATGTTACTACCATAGCATTATTTATACACTAACAACTACACAAAATATTGATCACATGCGTTTTTATCAACTCGAGGACCAACTAGCACTAAGGATCGCAAAACACATAATATTTGTATCATTTTAGTTGACAAAATAGAAAAAAACAACAGTCCTCAGAAAATTTTGTAAGCCATTCAAAACTAACTATAGTGGAATTTCAACGTGACGTTCAAGGTACGTAATAGACAGGCACAGTACAGAAATGCTGATAAAAGGTTTTCCTGAACAAAGTTTACAAAATTAGTAATGCAATTTAAACACTGAAAAACTGAAGTGCAGGTACACTACTACCGTTTAATAAAGTCTACGGAGTGCCATTGAAAGCGAAGTATCAGTATGTATTTTCCGACCATGCAAGATAATTTCATTGGGATTGGGTAAAATTTTTACTACACTCTGGTTATGTATGCAAAAAGAAGGAAACTAAAAGGTTTTGAAAACCATTAAGAAGAGTTTGAGCAAGCTGATAAAATCAACAATCATAAGGAACTCTCACGAGAAGTGGTATCATATGATAAAAATAATAAAAGACATTGGTACCATAAACTAAGCTAGGACACAAAAAGCTGAACCCTCTTCTAGTGGAATGGAAAGCCTGTTGACAGCAGTCCAGTTTCTCTTGAGGAGTTTCACTTGGTTTTCTCCCAGAAATGAGCAGATGCTGAGATGTTCCTGATTGGCCCGCACTATTTTATCCATCCTGTTTCCAACACAGATTGAAATAATACATTTTCTAAGCTAGAAGAAACAAAAAATCACTTATTGATCTATAAACCTTGAACAGAAAGATAAATAATAAATGTAACTCACATCTTAAAATAAAATAAAAAAACATCGCTTTTAAGTGTTAAAATTGTTTTAATTTACATGTAACATTTTTTGTTGGTATTTTTTGTAAGCTACTCGGAATAAGAATTATTATTTTAATAGCTTCACATCTCAAGGTACCAATACCGAAAATCTCTTCAAAATTTCTCTTCATTGATTTTGGGACCCACAGATTAACAATAAATATTCCGTGAAATTTTCACTTATTTTCGAATTTGCTTATAAAATACTGGCATGGATTTCTCGAAGCAGCACTCTTTGTGTATTTCGATGCAATATTTTCCAGTGTCATTAACGGTTTTGCCTTCTAACGAAAAGACGCTAAAATTTGCCTCTTAAATTAGGTAATCTGTATTTAATGCAATTTTTTTGTGTAAAATGAACGAAACACATAAAATTTGACACCATTACAAAATAAATTCTACTTTATCCATGCCTTATACCTATGTGAAGCATATGGATGCCACTAACTGCCTCCAGCCTCTTCTGTCGCCCGCCAGCTCCCTTGCATCCTTTCAAGTCAGTTCAGAAGAAGACTCCCGACGAATTGACAGCAGTAGACGTCCTGGGCGGTGGAAACCTGATGCCTTGTAAAAGAGGTAAGCTTGATCATTGCTCTCGAAATGTATGCAAAGTAACATGGCTTAGCCAACTGATTCGTCTTATGTGTTTTTTTTAAACTTATAACTAACAAAAAACATTTTTACGGAGTGTGTGGAAGTTTTTGTAGAGAGTATTTTAATTTTTTTGAATTAAAATAAACCCTGATGGTGACAAAGTTCTTGTCGAAACCGGTAGGTTAAATTGTATTAATAAAAAAAAGTGGTGAAAACAAAGTTAATTAATTGTATGAAGTTTAAAATGTGCCACAAAGTATCTGCGGAAAACGTTCAAGACATAACAAAAAACTAACTAACTATCACGACTCTTCCACGCAGGGGTAGGCAGGAAGAAAAAATTGTCTTTTCATACAATATTCACCTCTTCCATATTCATACATCTTCTCATACGTACACGCCGATTACTCCGACTCCTGACCTGATCACTTTCAAGTATTTGAAAAAGTTTCCCTTAGTCTTCCTCTGCTTCTATTACCAACCACATTCACCTCACAATTTTTTTCGAACTTTCTTTTCTTCACTCATTCACATGCCAAACCATTTCGACACACCTTCCTTAATTTTAACGATAATGCTTATCTCAGTCTTGCATTTTTTAAATGTGGTAAAACTAAATGATTCACTTTAAAAGCGATCTAAATCCACACCAGTATCATTAAAGCTTTAATAATTAGTTTCATTGTAACCGAATTGTTTTCGTATGGTCGACCAAATAGAGAATTGCTGTCTAATAAAGTAGTATTACGGTGCATCACGTAGAAAAGCTCGTGACCCGCCATGATTATTTAATAAGAAACTTTTAATTGGCTTCCCGTGCGTCTCTTGACGTCAGAAACCCATTTAAAAGGTAGCTATGGAGCAGGTTAGTTCCATGCATGGCATCAATTTTTAAATTAAATAGCGAAAACAACTTTCATATCTAATCAATGTTTTCCAGATGACGCAATAAAGCTGGTCAGGAAGATTAAACGTAACATGTTACTTAGACCAGGTATGTCGAAGAAAAAATATTTGTCTGTGGATATCACGATTTTTAGTAATTGCAACTTTCAAACTAACAAAAAACATAAATCTCTTCGATGTTTATGTTTTTTTGATGGAAACGATGTTCATGGCATTACCGATCCATATATCGCTCACTCCTTTCAACAACGTCATATATCAAGAATAGTAAATTTTCAGTTGTACATGTTTTCGGAATGCCCAGAAAATGTGCTATATTCCAGCAAAAGCGGCATATTTTTAACATAATATTTACCCGCTGCAGGGCAGAAAGTGTTATTTTTGCATTTTGATGAAAAGATATTATTGAATTTTTTTTAATAGTACTAAATATTTTTCAAATGGAGAAAAAACATTCAGGTTTTACCTAAAAGCGATAATATGTCTGTTAACTTTTAAAATTTTTATTTTATCAGTACACCATGATGTCCTTCAATACTCTTTTGGACATATAATTATTTGTATAAAATTCATAACCTATCCCAAAATTATTTTCATAAAAAAGTGACTACAGAAATAGGTACTTTAATTTTCAAATATTTGTTGGTGCTTAAATAAATAAGTAATAAAACGTAAGTGGTTTGGTGTTCATTTGCAATGGGTGCATATTGGTATTGTGAAAATTCAATAAATTCTTATTGGAATATCTACACCCCAATGGTGCATAGGACACTGCATCATATAAACGCAGTGTTATCTTGATCGTTATTAACACATGAAGGATATGTAGTCAGCCCTCCGCTTCAGGTGTCAGTCCAGTTCCAGGGTTATATTGAGTTAAATATTAAAGTGAATAAATCACTTATATTTATTTGACCCCCCCCATAGGAATCGAACCCGTGACCTCCAGAACGGTAGCGGGGCGTGCTAACTATTACGGCGGATAAACTACGGAGACGGACAATTATGCGTTCTAATAAAAATAAATTATGGTTATTTTTGTTGAGTAAATAAATATATTTGATTTATCGGAAAATGTACAACAATTATTCAAAATTCTATCGTATCATTTCCATTAAAAGGTAACTTTTTGCACAATCGCAATTATTTTATACTAAAGTTACGTCAGAACGAGAAATTACACCGAGTCCCCAGTTCGTGTGTCGTGTGTTATCAGATTGACATTCATTGCCTCAAACCTCGAAACATCATCACGTTTTTAGCGGTTCGTGACGGGTACAAAAAAAGGCGGAAAAATTGCTTTACCACCTCGAATATCCCTCGTAAGCCATTTTAATAGAGTTCTGTTTTGCTCGCCACATATGTGACGTGGAATTATTTATGTTGTCAACTGACAAACTTCAAATTGGCGCGCACAGATTAATTAGCGGCGGCTGTAGCGGTGCGTGGTGGTAGGAAATAGAACTACGCTTCGTTTATTTCAATCCAGCATTTCAACACCACTAAGTTGAAAAAAAAGTACATTTATATGATTATGTACAAGGTACAAACGACAAAGCAAATTAGAATTTTGTAAGCGATCGGCATTTTTTTTACAATTTCCGCCACATCCCACAAGCTATTATTTTTAGATTTTTTGTTCATTCGTTTCATTCATTCAAACCCTTATCCACACTCCAATGGTGCATAGGACACTGCATCATAAAAACGCAGTGTTATCTTGATCATTTACAGATGAAGGAAAGGTGATCAGCCCTCCGCTTCAGGTACCAGTCCAGGGTAATATTGAATAAATATTAGATTGAAAAAATCACTTATACTTATTTGACCCCTCCTGGGAATCGAAATCGAAACTTCCAGAACGGTAGCCGAGCGTGCTGACCATTACACTTAGGAGGCGGACATTTTTTTATTGATTGGATTTGAGGAGATTTTTTGTAGTTTTAAATTATTTGAAGATAGGTGAATTGCTCTCCTAAATCCAATAGTGTTTTTACATTATGACATCTCAAGATACATGAAAGTCTGGGTATAAACAGGCTTACAACCTGTCATTCACTTGTTATATGATCACTTTACACATGTGTAACATTCTACTTTAATTTATCGGAGACCTTTTTATTTGGATGTATGCAAGATCTTATTTTAACATACCGGGAAATACCTGGAAAGATGATTTAAAAATTTTATGCAGCTTATTTATTTATTTATTTTATTTTATTTTATTTTATTTGGGATTTTTACAACCAAAACAATATATTATACAACATTAATTAACCAAACTATGGCCAATTAAAAAAATCCTCCGATAATGCTATTCTTATGTTGGTTGGGGTGAGTGTGTGTGTGTGTGTGTGTGTGTGTGTGTGTAGTACCTATTCCATATCAACATAAATCATCCAATTAACAGTTGGCTTGTTGAACAAACGGCAACGATCAATCATTCACCTAATTTCCTGCTTATGTCATTTTAATATTTTTTTATAATTTGACCAGTGATGTTAGTCACATCAAATTTGGTTAGAATAAAATTTTCTGGGCTCAAACCTACTCTATCTCAATTTAATTTCTTTTGAATAAACCTCGTATATTAGGTTAAAATGGATAAAAACAGTAAAAAAAATCTAAAAAGAACTTCCCCGACAAGGCACACAAGGTGGCTTGGTGGGTCTCTGCAAAAAAATTAAACATGTTTATGATTGTTCTTTAAATAAATGTTTACAATTTATGTTTTTTTTTAATATATATTTTTTTAAATATATTTTTTCTTACCTAAAAATTGCTTGAAATTGACATAATTGTATATTTAATAAAAATTATCATCTTCAAAACAAAGAAAGAAAAAGTGTCGACATCATGAGATAAATAAATTTATTTATTCTGGGTTTAGAACTGACTTTCTTTGAAAACTATATTGAAATCGTCTCGTGTTGGGATTCCAATTTATTTATATTTCATAGAAAATAAAATTGTGCACAGCATAATAAGAAGTTTCATTTTTATTTATTTTTGTTAGATTGGGCGGTTACGGTGAATGAAGCATAAATTCGTCTAAATTAAGTTTTCTGCGAATGGGCTGGTTTCACATTCTAGAGGTCTATCCGCAAAAATACTATGTATACGTATGAACATATTCATATGTGTAAATTAGCTATATTGGAATGACAAATATTGTTAGACTGACAAATTTGATTAACATTGATTCCTTTACGAGTTGATCTTACATTCATTTAGTAAAGTGTGTATATTTTAAATATATATATTCTTAAGGAGCAGGGCTATGAAACAGAGGTTTACCCTGTAAGTCTTAATGCTCGTTGTATTAAGTTGGTACTATATTCGGGTAAACTCAGATCGCGTAAGGTTTAACATTTACGTCAATGATAAAAGACAAATATAAACAACTTTCACACGATGATACATTTTTATTTCTGTCACTGTCATCAAACTATACATAGCAATCTCTCAGATGAATGTGTGGTAAAACAATGTATGAAACATGTTCGAATAGTGATATATGTCAGGAATACAAGGCTTAGATAAACATTTACGAAACCATTGATAATGGTGTGTTGACATGTTTTGAAGATGTAGAACGAATGAGTGAGGAAAGAACCGTAAAACAGAAAGGTGAAATAGGAACTGAGAAAGACCGAGGAAAACTTGGCATTACCAAGTAGTTCAAATAATTTTAAGTATCAGATTAGACGACGGAAAAACCGGCGGGTGTATATGAGAAGTTGTACGAATATGGAAGAGGCGACGAATGTTTGTGTGGCGTTCTGTTCACTTTGTCTAACCCTGCGAGGAAGCAGGGTGATGGTTATTTAGTTTTCCATTTCCATGGTACGTAATAATTATAGCACTCTTCTTAAAATACAATTTGTGTTTTCGCCTAAATGGTAATCTTATATGAAAAAAATGCTCGACAGATTGCCATACGGCAGGCGTTTTACAATAACAATAATTGTAATCTAGAGATTGATAAACTGAGACAAGACTAACTCCGAAATGCTCAAAGTTGGGCTTTGGTTTGTTTTCATTCCATTGAACACATTTGGAGTGAGAACAAGACAGATGAAGTTCACCGGTTGCCGCTAGAGGCCAAAAGTGTTGACCCAAAGCTCGGAGGGGCAGTATTCAACAAGCCTGACACAGGGAAGACTCCGAGTCAAAAGAACTCTGTCCTCAATAGTAATTTATGTACAACATTTTGAGTGTGTCTAAATACTTGGATTATCTCCAGTTAAATGAGTTATTTACTGTATGATTTTTTTACAAAATTCTAGTGATTCAAGTACAATGTTTTGAAATTGGATCATACATCGGTAATGTAAAGGGAAAGGGGTATATCCGTCTCAGACCAAATTTTACAGGAGAGCAAAAACAAACTTGTGAAATTAAATAGCTAATTTGTTTTTTGTATTTTTATATGTAGGTACATATCTTTATAAAACCAAATCAGTATTGCAACTACAGCTATATTATATTATATTGTGACAATTGTTCCTTGTTAGGGCATTATCAAACGAATGTCAAACAAATGACATTCTTTTGATAATACCCTAACAAGGCGAAACAATTGTCACAATATAATTTTTTATGTGTTTTTGTTAATAAAATACAACCTAGAAGACTCAAAAATCTGTGTTTGATTAAAAGTTAATACATAAATTAAACTGGAGTTCTACAAATTAAACGCCAAATCAATAAATACAGCTAAATCCTTTGGCCAGATTATGGAATACACTATTTTAGACATTTTGTGGAACAAACTTAGAAAATGAAAATTTTGAACTTTCAAATAATGTAACAAAACACTCTCTTTATCACTTGCTCGCAAACAAAGTCACATCCTTGAAGGTTCACTACTAGACTCCAAGAAGGTGAAGCTCTTACCACCAAGATAAGTCGTGAGCTACATGACTCACGTAGGTCTTGAGAGTGAACTATGATACATAGAGAGGTCAAAATATACCTAATATGGTCGCAGTGACATAATAAGATGCAAGATTCCTCATAAAATAACGCTTATATGTACCCAATAGTGCATATGGCACTGCATCGTACTGACGCGGTGTTATCTCGATCGGTACTTACATGAAGACAAAGTGATCAATCCCACGCTTCAGGGACCAGTTCAGGATAATATTAAATAAAATTTAGACTGTAAATCACCAATACGCAGGCATAATATAAATGTATGGAAGTGAAGTGATTAAACCTATTGCAACACAAAGCAAGCGATTCGCCGGTTTGTCTTTAAAGTGTTTTTTTTTTTAATATAATAAATGCATGACAAATACTTTATTCGTACAAATGACATAAATGACAAGAACGTATATTTCGGTAAATAAGTACACATATCTAGCTTACGAACGACAAAAATCATGCTTTTATATTTTACCATTTTTATTTTGTGTGTAATGTTATTGTAATAAAAAAATGTATCGAAATTAAATAGAGCATTGTGTGAAAAAATTGAGTTGTCATTCGGAGTTGTCGTTAACAAAATTACAATTCGCTACGCAACGCACAAGAAAAACAACATTTATAGGTTTTTTATATCATATTTTCATATGGTGCACGGAGTGCGTGGAAGGTTTTGGTAAGGGAAGGGTAATTAACTATGAGTATTTCAATGTTTTAGAATTTAGTACAAAAATCCTGATGATGACAAGGTTCTTGTCGAAACCGGTTGGATAAAGTGTACCAATAAAAAGTGGTTAGAACAAAGTTGTTTTATTTTATAAAGTTTATAAAATGTGCCACAAAGTATCTGCGAAAAACATTCAAGAAATTATGTCATCTTTATTAGTGGTTAAAGTTAAAGAAAAAACTAATCAAAAATCTGCTTAGATTTAAAAGTAATTTCCCAAACTACTGACATGACGCTGATTTACCGGCAGAATATTGTAGCTCCAAATTAACTCCGGCACCTTTGTTAAGTGCACATATTATACCTTAGGTGGATATACTCCGAGTGCACTACCTATGGATGAAAATGTTTGCATTTCAGTTAACATTTCGAGTTGCTCTTCCGGGAACATAATTTAATAATAAGCCCCTGTGATAGATCTACCGTCTGTTTCAAACGAAAGTTTTACATTGTTAATACAGGGATATGGAAGTTAAATTGTTTCATGTATACTAGTTACTATTGTAGTATACATGGAACAATTTAACTTAACATTAACTATTGTACATTACTCCTTGTATCTTACAAGTAATATATCTCTCGAAAGATACCCATTAGTATATTTATATATAAATATATATACACACACATATATATATATATATATATATATATATATATATATATATATATATATATATATATATATATATATATATATATATATATATATATATATATATATATATATGTTTGTATATACATTAATTAAATAAGCATGTTGATTGCTATTGTCCGCCTCCGTAGCGTAATGTTACCGTACTGAAGGTCCCGGGTTCGATTTCTAGGGGGAGGGATCAAATCAAAGTGATTTTTTCACTCTAATATTAATTACCTTGGACTGGTATCTAAAGCGGAGGGCTGATCACCACCCTTCTTTCATGTGTTAACGATCAATATAACACTGCGTTTATATGGTGCAGTGCCCTATGCATCATTGGGTGCGGATGAGTTTTAAGAAGATGTTATGTTCATAGATTGTTATTCACCAATTGCTTTGTAATTTTGAAATAACGCGGCTTTTTTGTGTTTTTACCATGACGAAAAAAATATGTTTGATGAACAATTTTTTTGACCGCAATAGCAGCGCCATCTGCTGAACGTTAGAGCAACAAGCGCTGGTATCTCTACATTTAGTTATTAAAAAAATGCAAAAACCTACCATAGTATACATCTTCATATTTTTTACAATATTTTCTGGCGTTTCACATGTGTGTAATTATAATCCAGGATTCGGACCTCACATACTAATATAAGAGTTTCTGCTTAGTAAAAAGCTTCTTTACATCTCACCAATAGATGTCTCTAGTGAAGTTCTAGTGATTCAAGAACAAGGTTTCTAAATTGGTTCATATATGTATATATATAGAACTTCCTAGAATTTGAGTAGTGTGGTTGTCAATAATGGGTAGAATTGGTGAATGTTACATGTGTGTAAAGTGATCACTTTAACCAGCCTTTGACGGTCGTCAGCCCCATAAATGCCCAGACTACCATATTCTTCTTCATCTTTGATGAGATGTCAAAAAATAATAGTTCAATTTTTTTGTTATTTGTTCTAACGCAAATACACACATACATTCAGTTTTTTTTTTAACCGAAATGTTTTACTGTCTATAAATACGACTGTCATTTATGCATCTCTCAGTAAGCTGACAGGAGTCTTATCACAGAGAGTGGGATTGATCTCCTCGAACATCAATCAATTTACATCGATAAAGGATTCTAGTGGAGAGCCATATTCCATTACATGGTGATTGACACGACAGAGGAATCAATAAGGACCACTTGTGTAGTTCTGATTAAAGTTTGACTGACAGTTGCACCCGTTGAAACTCCGTACTTCCACCGCCGCATTTCGCTTAAACTTTTAATGAATACCGAGACTAAACCGAGCGCAATTGTGCAATTTAATGTCAAAGCTAGGTGTTAGTTATTTGCAAATAAATTGCGTTAATAATGTGTATCATCGAGAAGAGTTGTCATTGTGTTTAATTACGTGAAGGCGAGCATTAACATCGACACTAGCGTCAGCGTTAGCATCAGCGTGAACATCAGCATCAGCACAAGCGTCAGCATCAGCGTCAGCATCAGTGTCAGCACCAGCATTAACATAAATAGTAACATTAACATAAAGATCCACCCTGCATATTCCATTCCATTTTATACCATACCCTTTGCTCCCACCCTTACACACGCACACACACAAATACACACACACACACACACACACACACACACACACACACACACACACACACACACATACACATACACTCACACATACACTCACACATGCCCCCTATTATCTTTTTTCTTTGTTATTATACAACAGTATACATAGCATATATATGTATATGTGGAATTATTTATTTGGCTTTTATCATTGTCAATCTATTTTTTATATTATTGGGTTATATATCCATAATTAAACACGGTTATTGGACTGAATTCTGTTTTTTTTTTCCATATATATATGATAATATGTGACGCGTTTCGTCTTATTAAGACATCATCAAACATGTCCTTATACACTAACAATAATTGCTATTATTAGGTCTAGGGGTACACACAATGGTGGGTATTTCTGTGGGTAGTGTGGATTTCTATGAAAGTTAAGATAAGCAATGTTGCAACCCACTAAAATACCTATCATTATATGTACCCCTAGACCTAATAATAACAATTATTTTTAGGGACCCTAGACCTAATATTAACAATTATAAAGATATTTTGTAAATATTTTTAGTCGGTGTTTGATAATGTCTTAATAAGATGAAACGCGTCACATATTATCATATATGTATGTAAATGTTAATAAAAGTTGAATTCAATCCAATAACCATGCTTAATTTAGGATATATTGTACTACCCCACAATTAAAAATGGAATTCTACCAACTGTCTGCAGTTACAATAAATATTTTTTACATTTTTTATTTACAAGCTGTACAATTCCCGAACAAATAAATTAAGATTAACGTTAAAAGTGACGTAAAAATTACCAATATAATTGAAATTAACGTTAGTTGATTTCAATGTGATATAAGTAATTACCCAATATTTTTTAAAATTACATCCATTTTGACATACGTCTTACTTTTTCCCACCAACGCTCGATTTTTAAAAAGCAATTATTGAAATTGATGGTTAAATAAATCTTGAATGTCGGTACTTTTTTTGTGAACCTCGATAATAACAAGATAATCCGTATTCAAAATCCAAAATATGTGTAGCGTGAAATAACAGTATCTACATATAAACACGCTAAAATGAAATGCGTTGGAAATCGTTCAAATTTCATATCGTGTTTTTATACTTTCCAAATAGTGTAATTAAATATTTGAATATTATTTTTTGACATTTCATCAAAGATGAAGAAGAATATGGAAGTCTGGGCATTTACGGGGCTTACGACCGTCATAGGCTGGTTTAAGTGACTTATGCCCAGACTTCCATATTCTTCTTCATCTTTGATGAAATGTCAAAAAATAATATGAAAATAACTCCTGTAATTGGAGATAATCCAGATTTTGTGAACAAGTATTTGGACACACTCAAAATGTTGTAAATATTTGAACATTTGAATAGGCTTCAGTGAGCCGTTCGTATTTATTCGTGAAATAGACGATTGCTTTTACCGTAAAATAATATTTTCCTCACAAAATATTCCGCGGATTGGTTTATTAACAAATTGCACGAGATAGTGATTTAAATAGCATTAGCGTCACGTAGCGAGGCTGGGAAGGGAATTAAACGTAATAATGGTGACTAAATGGGAGCCGGCAGAAGAGGTGTTTGATGGATATAAAATATCATCGAGATGAATCTACTTCTAGAAGGTATGGAGAGAATCTAATTAGATCACTCTTGCAAAGTGGATATCTTCGTGATGAACAATTAGTTAAATTATGCTAGTCTAAGAATACTCGTTCATACTTAACTAACCACTAATTGCCTCAAGTTTTATTTCGCTAATTTAACATCATTATACTATGTAAATATTTTAGTTATTTGCTCAATTACTACCATGATATGTGATTAATTACATAGTTTATTATACTCCACAAGCTCGTTAGAGGAGTATGGAAGTATATTGTAAGTTTATCATAATATGGATGTCTTAGTTGTCAATATTTTAATGAATTGGTTCTAAAATAATTTTTGCGAGGTTTTATACTCTTTGATACTAGCTATATCTTGTGTTGACGACTGTCATAACTGTCTAGACCAGGCATGGGGAACCTGCGGCCTTAAGGCCGCATGCGGCCTTTTGGCTATTCTAGTGCGGCCTTTTGACTGATGCCAATTTTTGTAAATATGCATTTTTTCAATATTTTTTAAATTGCATTTTTAACAATTTACAATATATTGTGATATAATGATATAATTAAAATATTTAGTTTATTGGAGGGGTGTAAAAGTTTTCTTTACTGCGGCCTCATGTTGAATCAGATAAGTGAATGTGGCCTTTTGAAATAGAAAGGTTCCCCATGCCTGGTCCAGACCCACCGCACCTTTAGTTGTAATAAATAAATACACTCGAAAGGATTAGAAGTAAATCTATATATGTGAATTAACAAATGTCTTTTTTTCTTTAGATGGGAGTTGCATTTATTATTCACCTTGCTTATAATGTCCAAGGTTTATAGATCGATTTGTGGATTTTTGTTTCTTCGAACAAAAAACGTGTTTAATTTTCTAATATTCTAATATAATTAATCTTTGTTGGGAACAAGAGGGATAATCTAGTGTGGGCCAATAAGGAACTTCCCAGCATTTGTTGGGAGGAATCCACTTAAAACTTCTCAGGAGAAGTCGTACTATTGACAATCGTCAACAGGCCTACTTATCCACACCCAACGGCGCAGAGGGTACTGTATTGTATTGGCGCATTGTTATCATGGTCAATACTGTGCTTTATGTACCAGTCCGGGATCATTTTAAATGAATGTTAAGAGTAAAAATTAATCCAGGGTCCTCCAGCTCGACACTTGCTATACCACACTACGTTAAAAAGTATTGAATAAAGTATTAACTTTCATATAATCATTCTCATAGACAATCACGCATTGTTGCATATTAAACACAGTTTACCCATAGAAAGATTAACAAAACGCTTAGGAAGTTTAAGGCTTCGGGACGCGAATCAATTTTTAAATGACACTTTTAAATGGGATTCAATTGTCCTTAGGCGCTTTCTAGTAAAGCAAAATGTATTAGGATTCTCAGAGGTAAGTCAATCGGATAATAGACAGTCACTAGGTGAAATCGGCTCAGAAAATCTACGGAAGAAGATTCATAAATAAAAACCTCCGGAGGATAGCGAGGCGTGAGACGCCTCGGTGTCCCGACATAATCCGCCCGGATTGGCCGACTAAGTGGATGATAAATAAACTAACGACTCAAACGACAAAAATATAATCTCATAATCTATCATATTGATTCCACAGTCACTTTGTGGTAAAATTTATGCATTTTTTAATTTAAGTTTTACTTATTAAATACCACAATTTCTTAACACCTACTTTGACACGTGTTTCGATGCATACGGTGTTTGAAAATGATGCGAAATGCAACGAAACACGTGTCACAGTAGATTTTAAGAAATAGTAGTATTAACTAATTAAAACTGAAATTAAAAATAGACAAAAATATATATTAAATATTTTATTATAAATTAGGACTATGATATACTATATTAGGTATATGATATACTATATTTTACTATATTAGGCTTATATGGAATAATTCTATAGGAAATATCCAAAATACTTCTTCTATTCGTGTCATGTCAGGTACACTTGATGTTGACTATCATGTAAGAGTAATTGTGGAGGTCTTAACCAAAACGTTACTTTTCCATTATTGCACAAAATATCCTTTAAATGTAAGTCTGTTCTGTTTACTGTATTCTATTGAAATCTATAATATTATTCTTTGATATCTCATCAAAAATGAAGAAGAATATGGAAGTCTGGGCATTTACGGGGCTGACGACTATCAAAGGCTGGTTTAAGTGATCACTACACGTGTAACATTCACCAATTCTACCCATTATTGACAACCACACTACTCAAACTCTTGGATGTTCAAAATATATGAAACAATTTTGAAACATTGTTCTTGAATCACTAGAACTTCACTAGAGACATCTATTGGTGAGATGATAAGAAGCTTTTAGTTGATCAGAAATTCTTATACTAGTATGTGAGGTCCGGATTCTGGATTATAATCGCACACATGAGAAACGCCAGAAAATATCATTTTCATTTTTATTATTTGAACTTATAATTTCTCAGACTTCCATATTCTTCTTCATCTTTGATGAGATGTCAGAAAATAATATGAAAATAACTCCTGTAATTGGAGATAATCCAGATTTAGTGAAAAAATATTTGGACACACTCAAAATGTTATAAAAAATTATTACAATATGAATAAGTTCTTGCAATAAAAATGTCGGACGTAGGCGTCCCTTCAGATGTTCAAAATAAACTTTGAAATTAAATTTACTGAAATCATAAGGTATAAACAGCGTTATGATTCAGAAAAATGCTATAACCATCAAAAGAGCCGTAAAACCGTAATCAGTTTAATCAGGACTCTTGGTCGTTATTTGTGTAAGCGCCCCAACTATGGTGGCTTAACCTTATTTTCAATTGTGAGGAGATGTCTAAGGTGGGATGGTAATAAGATCTGGTAAGAAATAAAAGATCTGGAAAGAAAGGAAATGAAAATGGTTGTAGTTTTCACGCTCTTTTGCTTCAAGGATGGATAAGTAAAGAAATAAGGGTTTGTATTATTACATTAATTGAATTTCGCAAACTTTGTTCTTTCATAAAAACCTTATTGTAATATTTCCGCCCGACTATAAAGATAAGTTTACTTTCGTAAATTTTTGTCAACGTTAAACGGGTTGTAAACAATAACCAAGGAAAATTATTTTTACTAAAATACCCAACATAGATATATCTAAGACTACGATGTTGAAATCAAAGGTTTCACCCCATAAGCTTAAAAATGAATTAATGAAATAATTATTTAGAATAAGTCTGACGTTTTTGACGTGTTTAAAAAAAAACTTACCGATTGTTCTTACCCCATCCACAGATTCTATATGTATCAAAAATTAACTCGTGGTAGTTTTTTTCAATTTATGTATACACACACACACATTTATATATTTATATAATATATATATATATATATATATATATATATATACATACATTCATCGCATTTCATAGAATATAATCATTTATCACAATTCCATAAATATTATGATATCTTTTGTTTTATGAGATAAGATGATATTTATGTACATAAACAAATAGTAATATTTACAAACATGACTCCCATTTCATTTAAATGTTTAACCACAAAGTTGAATTTTGATTTGTTATGATACCTTTATCTAAAATAGTTTTGCTTAAGGCTTACTAGATATCGATATATAAATGATATATTTATACTCATTCATCGTTGATGCCATAAGAGAATCGAACCGAAAATGTTTACGTCAATCACTTGATTTAAAATTTGATGACGTTCGCCGTTGGCAAAACGATCGACGAATTAGAATCAGGTTGACAGAGGCAACCGCGTGATGTTTGTAAAATGAGACAAGAGCGTGAGGTTCCCGCTATAAAGGCCCTACTTTATACTATACCACCACGAGGCTCTGGAAACACAGGAGTGTAATGTCGGGTTTGTGGTGTCGATACAGAGAAAACTTGCGCCCACTGCGCTAATGAGTTAAATTTCCCGACTTTGTGGGCCCAAAGCAAACAGCAAATAAACCCAGTTTGGCTTCTATCCCATTACCATTCGAATGCATAATAATTTTGTGGTGGCTTTCGGCTTAATTCCAGCTTCTTTGAAAAGTCGAGTGCTTTCTTTTCTGATCGCGCTTGCTCCTATTCTTGGAATACCTTTCAATACCGTTTCAATGAATTTGTATTCATTCAGTTCTAGGGCGTGCATTTCAGTAAATCATTAATTTCATTCAAGAAAACATAGATTTCACTTCATAATATACAAGAATATAAAATCATATTTTTGAACTCAGTAGATTATTTAAATAATTAATACTATGATACAAGGCCTTTGAATGTTTTTTTTAGTATGTTTCATTCACATACTATTTCGTTGAATTTTTTGCTCTTTAATAATAAAACGCGTGTATATGTTGGGGGATTCAAGACATTCGATTGTCATCATAAAATGCACACATAAGAGAAGCCGCATGGCTGTCGAGTCTGTGGCGTGAATTTTGGGATAATTGATAATCGAAATAGGCATGAAAATACAGCACGTGGATTACATCACAACAAAACAATATTTTGATTATTTCAATTTATGGTTTCAACCCATAGACATATCCTCATAAAATAGGGCCTTAGCTGTTAAGTTGCAGTATCAACAATGTAATGATAAGATTTTTTATTTTAAATTTTACTTCAAGATTCACGACGTAATTCTTAATGAACCGTTATTATTAAGTTGTAAAAATTGTCTCAAAAGGGAGAAAATATTTTGAAAGTCGGGGAATATGAACGTCAAGGAATTCACGAGGCTTACAACCTGACACTAGCTGACTTACGTGATCTCTCTATATATTTACGTTTATTATTATCATTTTTCGTTATATTATCATATTATCATAGTCCGCCTCCGTAGTGTAATGGTCAACACGCTCGGCTACTGTTCTGGAGGTCTCGGGTTCGATTCCCAAGGGGGATAAAATAAATATAAGTGATTTTTTCACTGTAATATTTATTCAATATTATTACCCTGGACTGGTATCTACCTGAAGTGGAGGGCTGATCACCTTTCCTTCATGTGTAAACGATCAAGATAACACTGCGTTTATATGACGCAGTGCCTTATGCATCATTGGGGTGCGGATAAGGGTTTTATTATTATTATTATTATCATTAGTGAACAATCATAAAGCTTTAATTCTTGGATACAATATAAAATATTTTAAAACCGTTTTCAAGTCTTAGTGAAAACTTCCATCTGAGCGTATATTAGTTTACAATTTCGTAGTGAGATTGTTTTGAACTGAATATAATAATCGTACACTTTTTTTAGAAAGAAAGAATTGGAACGACAAATCATTGATAGTAAGCGACCATTTTGATGTCATATCTTAATTCAAGTTTAACAAATATATACACAAATTTATTTGTTTCATATGAAGTTTACATGTTTTTTCAATCAAAATAAAATGCCATTATAAATATTTTTTAATACCCTCACATTTGCTTATTAATTACCGGAAAAATTTTAATAACTTTTTGATATAACCCATTTAAGGGTTATAACATTTCTGATAATTTTAAAATTTTGCATACCCTATTTGATAAGTAGTTTATTTCTCAACAAACTCAAAGAAAATCTTAATTTTTGTTTTCAAGTTAGCCCCATGATGACGACTAATATTTTGTACTTGTTAAATCTTGAAGCTCAATAAATGAATGAACCAAATATTGTTATACATTTTCTGTTTCCAGTTTCGGTCCGCCTCCGTAGTGTAATGGTCAGCATGCTCGGCTACCGTTCTGGAGGTCCCGGGTTCGATTCCCAGGGGGGTTTAATAAATATAAGTGATTTTTTCACTCTAATATTTATTCAATATTACACTGGACTGGTACCAGAAGTGGAGGGCTGATCACCTTTCCTTCATGTGTAAGCGATCGAGATAACACTACGTTTATATGAAGCAGTGTCCTATGCACCATTGGGGTGCGGTAAGGGTTTTATTATTATATAGTTGGTACAAAATGATTCTTTTAACATAAATTTCGTTTAATTTCGGTATCCATATTTTCAACAGTTTTTAGATCATCATATTTTTATTACACCAGCCGTTTCTATAACGTTTACAGCTACGATAAAATCTATTTGGACTATATACTAATTCCCATTATTAATTAATAAATTTTGTCGTTGTGTTCCGTTTTAATTAAATGTAGCATATTTGAAAATAATTTCTGATTCCGAATCCTGTAATATAATGTTTGAATCGGTATACTCGTCACATTCCCTTGTCCCAGTGGTCAATAATGATATATTTGACGTTATACGATTTTGATTTATCGCTCCAGTGCAGCTACGTGAGAGCATTGACATTTATTAAATGGGACACGTTTGTACTGTTATCTACAATTAATCTATTATATGTCCATCACCATGATCATATTGGGGGATCTAACTCCTTTAGGTCATATTTATTTCTTCAGATATATTATTTTCTTACATCAAAGAAACTGGATACCTTGCCTTATGTACTTTGTTGGCTATCAAGTTATCATCGCGTTAAAGAAATGATGTGTCCTAATCAACTTATTTTTCAACGCATTCATCTAAGAAAAATGACAAAAATAATAATTAGGTATGTAAAAGGTTTGTTGGTTCAACATATTTTGAATGTGTGACAATCACGTTACAGAAGTGGAAATTGTATTTGGCTACTCTTTTGGAGGTCCTGGGTTCAATTTCCAGGGGGGTTTAAATAAATACAAATACAGTGTATGTTTACTTAGTCTATTGTAATATTATAATGATTTAAATAATCATTATAATATTACAATAGACTGGTACCTAAAATGCAGAACTGACCACTTTGTTTCATGTAATAAACGATCAAATAAACATTGCGTATGATTTGGTGCCTTATGCGCAATCGAGTGCAGATAATGTGAGTTGTATTGGTTTATTCATTCAGCAAATTTCGAATTTATATTCATTATGCCATAGAAGTAATAAGCATACAAAGCTACTTTGTTCGAGGTCCCAGGCTCGATTCCCGGGGGGTTCAAATAAATATAAAATTTTATTATAATAATCTCATCCTAGACAAGTACCTGAAACGCAGAAGTGACCAGCTAGCCTTCATATAATAAACCATAACCATCAAGTACCATAAACATTGTGTCAATTTTTGTACTACAGACAGTAGAATATTATAGAAGAAACACTATTACCTAATCATCTAACCAGGGACCTACATATATGTGTCTACCAATTGTAAGTAAAAAGTTTGTTAAATCTTCAATAGATAATGTATCATTTTTTCATCTGCAGTCTGTCTGTCCTTTATTTAAATTGAGGAGCTAGTCCGTTTTGTGTGTTTAGGTCACTGCGTGTGTGATGCACTGAGATCCGTATGACACAATACAACTCGAGGGCACATTGTATTAGGCTGAAATATTTGCGTTGGGTTTAATGCGGTATGAATGCAACATACTTGATGCTCGAGTGCTAGCACGAGTTTTCACCCCATGGTGCAGAAATATTTTATCTATTTGATAATAAAATGAGAAAAAAATATTACTTAAAATAATTTACAATTTAAATTTAAAAAAAACTAACCATCACAGGGATAAGCAGAGAGAACAGAACGCCACACAAATCTGTTTTTGCAAAAAATCTTTTCCTTCTCAAGATTAAGGTACTCGTATCTTGTCCGCCGATTATTCCAACTCTCGACTTGACTAATTTCAAGTATTTGAGATACTTGAATATGGCATGTTTTCCTCAGTCCCCCTCTGCTCCTATTTCCAACTACATTATCCTCATAAATTTGTTTAACCGTTTTTTCTCATATATTCGTTAACACACCTTTCTTAATTTTATTGATAATACTTATACCAGCCTTGCGTAATTTTCTTATATCACCAATCGAAAATCTACCGTACATCGTTTTGCCACAAATTTATCTGGGAGATCTCCTTTTGACTACTTAAAGTATACTTTTATGCTCTTTTTGCCAACTCCATGATATATGTACATGTTTCGGGGATGAAAGAAACACAATTTACATATATTTTGTTAAGTTTAATTTTTTTAACCTTTTTTCATTATTAAATAAAGTGTTAAAAAAGTATATGGATCTAGTTCTTTGAGTAGATAGTTAACTGATATAATGTAAATAGTAGAATTTTCTACAAAAAAAATAAAATTCATGCATACATTTTTATAGCACACGTATATTATTTAATTATTTTAATTTTAATTTTTTGAAAATTATTTTATTATTTTTATTTTATCTGTTGGAAAACTAACAGAATATTTAACAAAAATAACATAATATTATAAAATTTAAAAAATAACATTCCAACTACAGGTTTTCACTTAAGTAATCTAAAAATAAAAATGAACTGTCATGTACATAAAAGTATAACTATATAATAAACTTACATTACATGTTTTTATCAAATAATAAAAATTTTCTTTATCAAATAGTCAAATAGACATCAACAATATTTCTCTTAAATGTATTAAAAGAAATATTATTGAAAATATTACACATTATTGTTTAAATGAACAAATATTGTGCATGATGTAGGTATAACACTAATAATGTTCTATCAAATTTTACCAAAACTTTATTGACTTTATTGAAACCGGAACATTATATTGCTTCATTTTGTCAAAAAAATGTTTTTTTCGCTATTTTTCACAGGACTCTCTATAGTGTAAAGGCAGAGACTTAATTAAATACCAAAGATAATTACAGCCAGGTTTGACAAAGGTTGTGAAACGTGGGGTGAGCATGTAATGTAATATACAGGTATATACACAAGATGTGTAGTGGAAAAATGAATAAAAAAAATTAATGAAAATACTTGTTTCTAATGAACTATATTACTGTAGTAAAAAATACGTAAATTCATAATCAATAACCCTTTAGATAAATTAATAAAAGTTAGGTTTTTGCAGCACCGTACACGTGATAGAAGTGAAGCTTCTTAAAAAATAAAGAATAAGGGAAATTCAATGTCAAAGACAGAGAGAGGCAGCATCTAAAAAGAAATATAAATATAAAAAATATTAAAAAATATAACAATTCTGATTTCAATAGTTCGCGGTAGTTAAAATATGAGATTTGTGTCTTGGATGCGATATTTTCGAGATGACGAGAAAAATGCATCTATTGTAGCTCCGCATTTTTATTGCCGATTCGTTGGGTTGGTTAAAACACAATAGCAAATATTACTTAAACAACTTTTTTTAAACAAAGTTTCACAAAAAAATACATTAAATTTGAATTGATATACGTTATTGAAAATGGTATGAGTATGTAACGGTATGAAAATGGTATGAATGGTCACACATGCGTTCATTAATTTATTCAAACCCTTATCCGCACCCTATGGTGCATAGGGGACTGCATCATATAAACGTAGTGTTATCTTGATCATTAACACACGAAGGAAAGGTGATCAGCCCTCCGCTTCAGGTACCAGTCCAGGGTTATAGGGGAGGACGTAGGAGAGATAATGTGAGAAATATATGTCAAACACCCGATGCAATTAAAAATAATTATTTCTTGAATTTATCCCAACTCCTCCACTTTGTATGTTTTCTTCTTCTTCTAACATTTTTCTTCACTCAATGGTGCAAAGGGCACTCCATTGCATAAAAGTAATGTTATCTTGATCTTTTTTTTAAATATGAAGAAAAGGTTATCAGCCCTGCGCTCTAGCTACCAGCCCAAGGTAATATTAAACAAATATTTTTTAATTTTTAATTTTATTTTATTTATTCGGGAATTGTACAGCTTACATGTAAAGAAAATATAAAATAAACATAACATTACATTAACAAAAAATAGTTATGTTAAAACAAGCCAATTAAACAATTCCACATTTATGTTATAAAACTATTAAAAAACATTCAGAGATTTAAAATAAGGGTATTATATAAAATAAAAGATTTAGCAGGAAGGAGAAGGAAAGGAGAGGAATTAATGAGGGTGGTTAAACGATTTTTTTTTGTAGGTTAGAAGTTAAAAATATACATAAATACATAAACATACGCATACATACACACCAGTGGCGTGCCTAGGGTTTGCGAGAAAGGCAAGTCCATAATTTTTTTACATTCGTGAATACATGATGTACCTATAATTTCTTCACGTCATATCATTCCCAGTATAATAAGCACCCAGACAGTATTATAAATATAAACAATGTGTTGTAATCATTGTAAAAATATGCATACATGTAACTTTTGTAAGGTATAGCCATAACCTTGAAATAAAGAAAATGTTCACTGTAGTAAAATATCTTCCTCAGATATCAACCATCACCAATAAGAACCATCACCATATAATGGCATGCATAGTGTTTAATAATCATATAAGCGCGCGATAATTTAAAAACAGTCATACATTAATTATGTATTTTTAATCATTTGGTCTAGATTTAGTCATTTTTATTTGGAGTTGTTAGGCAAGTCGGGCTTTTGGGCTTCTAGGGAAGTACCGCCACTGATACACACATACATACATATATATATATATACATACATATGCACATATACAAACATATACATTTACATTATATATACACAGAAAAAAAATTGTCATGCACCGTTCACCCCCCACCCATAACATTATTAGGTTATTGGTGGAGAGTAAACAGAGTATGACAACTTTCTACCAACCTCTTTATTTATAATAGCTATGCTTTTTCCGAAAATATCAATGTCTTTAAATGTTTTGTTGTATGAGTCATTATAGAGAAAAATCATTTTATTTATTTTATCTCTCCTAGAGCCTCCAGCATGATAGTCAAACGTGATTGGTGAACTTGATATGAAACTAGCGTAGGTATCACATAATTAGAAATATTTTTATTTTTGCAATTACGGAAAATGCAGCTATACTCATTTTCTCCACTTTAAACAACCCTCTAGCTCTAGAGTGAGGGGAAATTCCACTCCTGTTATAAAATGATAGGTGCGTTATACAAACCTTGCATAAAGTTCAAAATTGTACTGTCAAGGAAAAAAATCCTAGCGCACCTTGTATTAATATTACTAAATTCTAAATATAAAATGAGTAAAAATTGAATTGATCATTTGATATAATCTGAAGATAAATTACAAGTAGCTTGTATGAGTGCAGATATGTGACTAAGAAAGTTCTATCTTTTCGTACTATTTTCCTTTTGTTCTTCATTATTTGAATTTTCTGTTATTGCTTCCATATATTTATTCCTTTCTACCTGAAAAATTAAAATACAAATCGATGACTTTGTTAATTATTTCTCTAAGCTTAAGTTAAAAATGTTGTTTTTTAAAAATTATTATTGATTACATGATTTATAAAAAAAACTATTTTACTAACTGACTAACTTGACAACTGTTATACGGGAAATAAGTAGGTATATAAAAAAATCTGATTTTTTTGTCCAGTTATTTCTTATTGATATGACATTTTAGTACCAATTGTTTGTTTTATAATGGATAAAGTAAAAGTGAATGTATTTTATAATGTATTTTTTTTCTTGGTCATTTAATATTTCTTTGATGCGACATTTTAAATTTCCATCTTATTTCCTACTATTTAATACCTCATAAATTCAGTAATGTTATAAAAATTAACACGATTTTGAAATAACGTAAAATGAAAAACTGTGAGGACTGCAAATTTCGTTCACATTTTATAAGTACCCACAGTTCTCTCACAAAATACACGATGTATACATATGTAATATACAATTACAAGTACCAAACCGACATACCAATAGTTACAAGTGGCTGGAAACGTCATGTTGGATTATCGTATCTAACCACATTACTGTAACCTGAACGAGATATACATAAGATTGAATACGGTGACTGGTAATAAGAGTACCTTCCAGACGATTATTGTCCTTAAAAATATAATAATTCACAATATTTTCTGACATCTCAACATATAGTATAAAGAAAAAAATATGGAAGTCTGGGCATTTACGGGGCTTACGACCGTCATTGAATTGCTTAAGTGATCACTTTACACACGCGAAACATTCACCAATTCTACCTATGATTGACAACCATGAGATAATCCAGATTTGTGAACAAGTGTTTGGACACATACAAAATGTTGTAAACAATAATTTTATTACCCATGTTCAAATTGTATTATGTACGTAGTTGAACGTCAATATTTTGGACACAATAATTTTGTGTCAAAAAATAAACATGCAATATAATAATAACAACTTAATAGTTTTTCCCCATATATTTTATTTGACCACTCTGATGGTGTTGGTAACGACGAAACCCTGTCACTAGTCAAATAAAATAAAATTTATGTGGAAAAAACTATAAAGTTGTTATTTTATTACACATAAAAAATGCAGTTCTACCAATTAATGTCGGTACAAAACATAAATCTTATGCAAGAAAGATTTGAATAAATTTCTTTTGGACACAATGATAATGATAATGGAATACTAAGAGACTATATTACTTTTAAAAAAATCAAGTTTTCTCATTACATTTATCAACTTATCTTCTTCCTATTATTTCCTTTAATAATATCCAATGATGCGTAGATGACTGCATCGTATCGATGCAATGTTATCTTGATTCCACGAACGCAAAGTTATCATTCCAGCGCTCCTTGATCAGTTATATGTTATCAGTACTGTGTTAAGCATAAAATGTGATTAAAAATTCACAAACATTTATTATGATCCATGGGAATCGATCCCGAAACATTCAGCATTGCAAAAACATTTTTCACACAAATAATTATTTAATATAAACCTAGACTGCCACCTGAAACGTAAAACTGATGATCTTGGTATCATATAATATACGATCAATTTAAAATTTCATCTGCCGTGCAGTGCCCTATGCACCATGGAACGTGGTTAAGGGTAATTAGAAGAAGAAAGAGGTCATGGTGAAGGATATTACTATAAAAGAGCTGCTCTGGTATGTAGTGAGGTAAAAATTTATTGGCTACACAAGGTTGAAAGCATACCTTGATTTCTTTATCTGAGTTTGTCATCAGTAATTATTTTTTGTAAAAACGCGTTTTTATTTCATTATTTAAAAATAAGTATCCAATTTAACTTCCAAATCAAAAAATATTTCTATGAGTTGTGATGTACCGTGTTCCAATATACGATTGTGTTAAATATACTTAATCAGTTGTATGACAATTGGAAATATCATTCCACGATTCAAACCATAATAGAGAATTGAATTTTTGTTCATTGGTAAATAGAGTGATGTGCAATGTATGATATTTTAATGTGAATTTGTAGAAATAGCGCTCTATGAAATAAAACAAAAGCTTTTCATATTATTTTATGAAAATGTTTGATTTTGTTTTTATAAAGCAGTGCATTTTATTGGCAGAAACTTTTATTACCTAGGAAATGTTCACATTGCATTAAAATTTCTATGGTCAAAAATTTCAAAAAAATTGGATAATTTATGCATTTTGTTATGCTTTGCATTACTTCAAAAAACATCATTTTGATGTATGAAAAATTAATCATAAATAACTCTTGTAACATAGACTTCATGTAAAAGTATTTTACGTGTGTATCAGATGAGTAAATTTGCCATTTCTTTGGGCGTACATTTACTGAGTAAAATGTCTTATTCATAATTAAGTATCTCGCTACGCATGAGTCGGTATTTATATTCTCTTTTATACCGAACGAGGGAAATGGAAGACCAAAACGGGACGAGAATCACTTACCTAAACGTCAAACTTCAATTTCACCGCCAGTCGACGTTGGACTTACATTTTAAACAGGTAAACACCTCGCCGTGTCTTCCGTCCTCGTCTCGCGAGAAGGAAATTCCGCGCGGGCCTATATCCTTCCCTTTCCGGTGTGCCAAAAAGCGGAAACTGAAGCGTCTGCCTCTCGGCGATTCTGACCCTTAGGCGGAAAGGGTTAAGTGAATAGAGTCGCCTGACAGTTTTCAGGTGTGCTTTGGGATGCGAGCGAATAGGGTGCGTGCGCGCAATGCTCGTAGGGGTCAGAGTCGCGTGGCGGGGGTTAGGTCGTTTCGCGTTTGCGGAGTTTTCCCTTCCCCCCAGTCGCCGAGTCGAGTTCGCGGCGCTCAGTCGCATAAGGGGCGATATTGAAGCTAGTAGTCTCGTGTGGTCCTCCGAAGAGTCAGCGCGCCAAGTGCCCAGTCCGGCTTCCAGCTCCCGACCCGTCTGATCTCCTCACACCGCCGGAGAACGGATCCCTCCCACCGAGATCCTCCCAGCCGCCGATCGCTCCATCCGCTCCTGCATCCTCGCCGAACACAAGCAGCTGCATCTCGACAACAAACTTTTCAAGCCCGCGGAGGCTGTTGAAGATCCCGAATATCGTACCGAACTTTTTGGACTTTCTTGTGCCAAAGTTAACAAACTTTTTTAAAGTTTGCTAAATATATTCTCGGTTCCGCGCCGGAAATTGATATTAAACTTTCCAAACTTATTCCGAACATTTACCTTTCAACTAAACTATTGTTTACCGTTAATTTAAAGCGAAGTAAATCGCTTTTTAGTGATTTCTAAGCCTAACCCTTTCCTTTGGTAAAGTAATAACGGGTAACAAAAGAAATTTTATACACTCTTTACCTTTTGTATAAAACTTTCTGACATATCCTCTAACATATCCTGTTCTTTTACGACCACTTTCAGAAGTGAAATTCATCTTTATAGGAACCCGGGAACCTTTATAACGAAACTTTTTATGCTGTGACCGGTATATAAAAGCGTTAAAAACTTAACCTCTATCAGTCGAGACGTTAATTCGAAGGTATTCTCGGAACTTTATACGACTCCCAGTGTGTGTAAATTATTATCGTCGTTATTAAAAACTCTTAAAAACTCTCAAACTTAATGTGTCGCGAAATTGCTTCGACATTGCAATCAGCTACAAGTTACAAACACTCAATTAGTGCTCAGTGAATTGAAAGACAATCTCTTTTTGATTACACATAATCCAAAAACAAACTTATACCAAAATCTAGTATTTGAACATTTAATCAACTTGTCTCGCCCGGCGAAAATCGTGAACAAATTCATTTCTAAGGGTTGTATTTAAATTGAGGGTGGTAAAACGTATAAAGACAGTCGCCAAACTGCTCCAAGGGAGTATTTCTTCTCGGAAAAAATAATTTGGAGTTTCAGGCAGCAAGGTAAATTTCAAATTAAAACGTAAATAGAGCCCGAGACGGTGAGGAACATTTTGATTCGGCATCGGGGGATTTCGCCGAGAGGACATCTCTAAAACTCGAAAGGTAAGCCGTTAATATTTTATTATTGTTATCTTTGCGATTTTTGTTGAGATTATTTACTTTTCCGTCCTTCTTTCCGGAATTTAAATTGCTTATTAACTGTTCTTTATTTTCAGAATACGTTATTATCTGTGTTTACAAAGTATAAATTTCAATCAACAGATTTTTTCCAATTTGAGAGGTAACATGTTTTCCAATCTACTCTCTGTATTAAAATACTGACATGACTTTTTTTTAAACATTCGAATTGAATCAATTCCAATATTATTTATATTTGAACGTAATCGTATTATTCAGAACGTTATTTATTTTGGTATTCTTTACCATCATCTAGTATTTTACGAACAATTATTTTTGTATAGTAGATTTAAAAAATATTTATGTTCTATTTTTATCTATTTAATAATATAAAACCTTTAATTCGTTATTGTAAGGCAAGGTTTAAATAAAAATAAAAATTCAATATCCACAAATTAAATACTAAGAAAATACACCTAAAACTATTGATTTCTGTGTTTATAATTATGGTTAATCTCCGTAGTAGTACAAAGTTACATTTTTGACTACCGTTCTGGATATTCTGGATATTTAAAATATATTTAAGTAGTTTTCGCTCTAATATTTATTTAACTCGTCCAAAGATACTCAAATAAATATAATATTTAAATATATAATAATTTATTATATTTATTTAACATTATTCTGTGGATGGTTAGTGCAGTGTAGTCTTCATAGTTAATTAAATGTGCTTCCGTTAGCAAGGTATTGTACATTTATTTATTCGGAACTTAGTTGAATATTACCCACAGTCAGTAACAAACAGTTAGTTCAACAATATTTCAGCATGACTTGATAATATCAGTTTGAAAAGCCTTTTGTATAATAAATTTCTTTTTTTTTTACGATATAGAATATAGCCTTAAGTTATTCACATTAAAACGTTAATTGATAAAACAATATTACCATTATACCTCTTAATTTTTATGATATTTTAATCTTCCGGATGATTCTGAAAAAATAAGCAAAAACAGTCATTTAAACACAGGAAAGATGGCAAATTTTAAAATGAATTTATTTCGTTTTATACCTTGAAATAATAAAATTATTGATTAATTTATTATTTCACATTTTAAGTATTTTTTTTCGTTTTAAAAAATAACACATATTTGCATTTTTTATCTCATACGATAAATAGCGTATGCAAAAAGGTGTTTACGGCAAAACGTTGTATGATAGATATTCGAATGGTGATATAAGGAAAGAATGCAAGGCTGAGAAAATCATTATCGATAAAATTAAGAAAGGTTGGTTGAGATGGTCGGGGCTTTTGAATCGAAGGAGTAAAGAAAAAGTAGTTAAAACAAATATATGAGGCGAATGTGATTGGTAAAAGAAGCAGAGGAAGACTGAGGAAAACTTGGCATGATTTAGTATTTCAAATACTTGAAAATGGTCAGGTCAAGATTAGGAATAATCGGCATATACGTATGAAAATATGTATGAATGTGTAAGAAGCAAAGATTATGCGTAAAAACAGAGTGGTGTGGCGTTTTATTCTCTCTTCCTACCCCTGCGGGGAAGCGGCGTGATGTACAGTTAGTTAGTTAGTTAGTTAGTTTTATATGATTTACAAAAAAAGTTCGTAACGAGAATTAAAGTAGAGTAAAATTGGTGTATTGTAAATCAAACTTTTATTCAAAAGGAAAGTTAATTGATCTCTTACATAATTTATTTAATATCATAAAAATAGCGATCAGGGGATAAAACAAAATTTTCGCATTTGAATTTGGATGAGTTTAGGTTGTATTTTATTCAATAAAAGACCGAAAAGTCTGTCACGAAGTGGATCAAAACCGCCCGAAACAAGGTAAAAGCATTAGTCTCTTATTCGATTAGGGAAATCCTGGACTTAATACAAATCCTTGTTAAATGTAGGCTCGTTACATCCCCCATGATAGTTACCCTAATCAGGACTTGTATTTTGTCCTTAGATATACAACCCTTAATTTAATCGCTTAACATAATAATGTGTGGAATTGTTACCCTCGAAACAAAATATATTAGTTAGAAATTACACATATCCGAGAGAAATATAATAATTCTTGAATGTTTTCCGCAGATACTTTGTGCCACATTTTATAAACTTTATAAAATTAAATCACTTTGTTTTAACCCCTTTTTTATTAATACAATTTAACCTACCGGTTTTTTTAACTTTTTTTTTAGGATTTTTACGGAGTGTGTGGAAGTTTTTGGTGAGAGTATTTTAATGTTTTTAATGTTTTTGAATTGAAATAAACCCTGGTAATGACAATGTTCTTGTCAAAACCGGTAGGTTAAATTGCATTTATAAAAAAGTAATTAAAACAAAGTTATTTAATTTTATAAAGATATATAAAAGCTTTAATTACGAGTTTCATACGTAAATAAATTATAAATAAAACACTTTATTTATAGATTTGGCGTTTAATTTGTAGAACTCCATTTCAATTTGTATTTTAAATATTAAATCAAACAATTGTTTGATTATTCCATAACAAGGCAAAACAATTATCACAAATTTTATTTTTATGTGTTTTCAATAATAAAATACAATTAAGTAGACTCTTACAATCGATATTTGACTTAAATATTTAATGTATAAAATAAAGCACTTGTTTTTTATCACTTGAGTATTATATTATTACTAGTTTTAGAAGCTACAGATGCTTCCAGCAACGGGTTTAAAAATCTCTATTTTTATTTAATTTAATTTATTGTTTCGGCATTAACTTTGTGGTAAGACATGTTACAATGATTAAAGAAAACACTTGTTTTTTACCACTTGAGTTTTATTATAGACTACATTTTTCAGAAGTTAAACTTCCATCATTCAGGTCTGTATAATAAATATTATACAAACCTGAATGATGGAAGTTTAACTTCTGAAACATGTAGTCTATAATAAAACTCAAGTGGTAAAAAACAAGTGTTTTCTTTAATCGTTGTTTTATATAATTACTTTTGGAAGCATCTGTAGCTTCCAAAACTAATCGTAACAATATGATACTCAAGAGTAAAAAAATAAGTGTTTTTTATTTGAAATTTTATCATGTCTTACCACAAATTGTACACGCTGATTGAAGTAAACATCGTAATTTGCAAAGATTTTTTTTGATCATTTTCAACCAAGAAATTTGATATTTAATTTGAAATTAAAATAAAAATTCCATGTCTTACGACGATATCTTAAGGTATGTTATATTTTTTATATGTTTTATGTTTTTTAAGTACCGCAATGTTGCAAAAGTAATTAAAACTTTTCTTTTAATATTTGCCTTCCCCGAAAAGTTAATATACTTATGATCCCAGGGTCGTGAGGATATACGCATGATCAGGAAAAAAATCGTACACTTCAACATTCGAGAACTCTCCAAAGATCCCCTTGAGTGTACGGTTTTTTTCGGTCCATTCATATTTAGTAGATTTTTTAAAATATGACGATATTTACCGCATTACCTTTTACCTTAACGAGGATGCTTAATTTCAGACTAATAATAACTTCAGAATAATAACATCTGTAAAAAAATATTTAGTCTATTCGGTTGAGGGATTCTATCATTTAACCAGCTGCCTGACATATATGATGTAAAAAAACCCTATCAGGGTTTTAAAATAAATGAACTGAATAAAAAGTTTTGTTAAAAAGAAATTTGTGTTAGTGATTGGTTATATTTTCTCATTTGTATCTTTCAAACATGCTTCTTACCTTTTGTTATTTGTATGCCTATTTACTACATAAGTTTATTGTTTTATATTTTGCCCTGTGTTAGTTTTGTTTATTTTTTTAAACTTTCTTATTTGTGTATCAGTCTTGTTAATCTTAAACTACCATGTCTCTAAATGAGAAATGGAAATTACTCATTAAGAATATTTTATAAATATATATATATATATATATATATATATATATATATATATATATATATATATATATATATATATATATATATATATATATATATATATATATATTTATATATATATATATATATATATATATATATATATATATATATATATATATATATATATATATATATATATATATATTATATATATATATATATATATATATATATATATATATATATATATATATATATATATATATATATATATATATATATATATATATTATATATATATATATATATATATATATATATATATATATATATATATAATATATATATATATATATATATATATATATATTATATATATATATATATATATATATATATATATATATATATATATTATATATATAATATATATATATATATATATATATATTATATATATATATATATATATATATATATATATATATATATATATATATATATATATATATATATATATATATATATATATATATATATATAATATATATATATATATATATATATATATATATATATATATATATATATATATATATATATATATATATATATATATATATATATATATATATATATATATATATATATATATATATATATTATATATATATATATATATATTATATATATATATATATATATATATAATATATATATATATATATTATATATATATATATATATATATATATAATATATATATATATATATTATATATATATATATATATATATTATATATATATATTTATATATATATATATATATATATATATATATATATATATATATAT